>NC_135371.1:102811590-103114621 GCF_049243985.1 Paroedura picta | reverse complement strand
GGCCATTCCGCACCAGGATCTATGTGGCAAATTGGTTGCGGGACAAAAAAACACCATTTTAAATAGTGGAATTTGTCGTTATGCATACCTGGCTTTGTAGTGGAATCCAGTTGTGTTTCTATCGTTTCCCACAGGTTTCCGGTCTCTGCAAAAATCGCTAGCCAGGAAGCGATATTGCTGAGCTTTGTCCCGCCCCTGGCCATCAAGCAGACAATGGGCGGCCGCTATCATGATCCCAAAAAGCCCCTTTCCCTTTAAGGAAGTTAAAAAACACACACACACACACACGTTGCAACGAATCTGCGTTGATTCGTTGCAACGGAGAGACCCATCTAGGTAGCAGGTGATGTTTGAGCTGCCGTTTCATTGTTGCTACGCTCCCCCCGAGTGAAAAAAAAATACCCCCCCGTCACGGGTGCGATTTTTGTCCGAAAATACAGTAAAAAATAAAGGGAAAATAAATAAAAAGGGGCTTTGTGTTGTTTCGTGATTAGTGATTTAAAACAGCTCTGCAGCCAGGGAAGCCTTGTGGGTAAACGAAGGCTCGCCGGTGCGTTCATCTCCGCTCGCTCGGAGAAAAAAAAAATGACGATCGCTTCGCCGGAAGATCAGAGGAGAGAGCTAGGGGGCGGGACTTTGCAGAAACTGCAACAATGGTAATGCACAGAACTTTTTCGCTAGTGTTGCTGATTGGTTGCAAGAGTGTAGCGCTTTCCAGAGGGTGAATCCATTTTTTGGGATTTCCCTGAAAGCGCTACAACGAAGCGCTTTTTGCGGATCGGTTTCAGGAGTGTTGCAGATTGTCAACGACATTGTGCATAATGGCAAAACTGTAGTGATTTCAATTTGTAACCATTGTGCTATTTTGGACGAGTGCGGAATGGCCCTCAGTTATATTGGGTAGAATCTTGTGGTCAGAATAATTTAAGGAGATGGAGGTTGGGAGTTTCTCAGAAGTCAAATGCTGAAAGAACAATCATAGAAAATTCTCTTGAGAAGGCAAACTGGGAGGAACCTAAAGAAACCAGGGTGGCTCCATAAAGAGCTTTCAAAAGAATTGAATATTAAAAAAGACTCATTTATGAAATGGAAGGAGGGCCTTATAACCAAGGAGGAACATAAACAAACAACCAATGCATGTACAGAGAGTGTTAGAAAAGCTAAAGCTCAATATGAGCTTAGGCTATCAAGAAATGCTAAAACAACAAAAAAGGGTTCCTTAGTTATATTCAAAGTAAGAAAAAGAATAGAGACATAGTAGAACCATTGCAGAAATTGTAACAGGTGATGAAGAGATGGATGAATTGTTCAATTCTTACTTCTCTTCAGTCTTCTCTTACAAGGGGAATCATGCTCAACATGTGATGAGGGATGGAGTTGAGGACTAGGATTACTGTAGGGTTAGTCCATAAAAACGTAGTTTCTTTAAATGAAACCAAATTCCAGGCCAGATGAATTGCTAAAAGATCTTGCAGATATAATTTCTGAGCTTCTGTCCATTATTTTGAGAATTCCTGGAGGTGAAGTGCCAGAAGATTGGAGGCGGGGAAATGTTGTCCTCATCTTCAAGAAGGAGAAAAAGGAGAATCCAGGTAACTACTGACCTGTCAGCTTGATGTCTATAGCTGGCAAAATTTTAGAACGAATGATAAAAACGTCAGTCCTTGGGAAGCTAGAGTGGATGGCTGCAATTACAAAGAGTCAGCATGGCTTTCTCAAGAACAAGTCATGTCAGAATAACCTTATATCTTTTTTTTTTTTTTTTAGAAAATTACTTTGCTAGATCAGGGGAATGCTGTGGATGTAGATTATCTTATTTCATAGAATTAGAGAATAATAGAATTGGAAGGGACCTCCTGGGTTTTGATAAGGTTCCACATGAAATTCATATTGACAATTTGGTAAAATGCAGTATGGATTCTATCACTGTTAGTTGGATCAAGAACTGTTTGACAGATTGCACCCAAAGGGTGCTTGTGAATGGTTCCTCATCTTCTTGGAGAGGAGTGATGTGTGGAGTGCCTCAGGGATCTGTCCTGGGCCCTGTTTTGTTCAACATATTTATAAATTATTTGGATGAAGGAATAAATTTTTAGTGGACACGAATCTGGGAGAAGTAGCAAACACAACAGAAGACAGAATCAGAACACAAGATGATCATGACAGGCTAGAAAACTGGGTTAAAATGAATAAAATGAATTCCAATAGTGAAACAATGTAAAGTTCTTCATTTAGATAGGAAAAATCAAAAGCACCACTTTAGGATGGATGAGACTTGTCTTGGCAGTAGTACATGTGAAAAGGATCTGGGGGTCTTAATAGACCAAAAACTGAACATGAGTCAGCAGTGTGACTCAGTAGCGAAAAAGACAAATGGGATTTTGGCCTGTATTAAAAGAAGTATAGTGTCCAGATTACATGTGGTAGTGTTACCGCTTTACTATGCACTGGTAAGACCCCACTTGGAGTACTGTGTTCAGTTTTGGGCACACTCCAGAAACTCCAGAAACTGGAGTGTGTCCAGAGGAGGCCTACGAAGATGTTGAGGGGTTTGGAGTCCAAGTCGTACTAGAAAAGGTTGAGGGATCTTGGTCTGTTTAGTCTGAAGAGAAGGCAGCTAAGAGGTGATATAATAACCATATTTAAATACTTGAAGGGCTGTCATAGAGAAGATGGAGTAGAGTTCTTTTCTGTTGCCTCAGAGGGTCAGACCAAAGCCCATGGGTTGAAATTAATTCAAAAGAATTTTCAGCTGAACATCTGGAAGAAGTTTCTGACAGTTAGAGCAGTTCCTCAGTGGAACAGGTATCCTAAAGAGGTGGTGGATTAAACTTCTTTGGAAGTTTTTAAGCAGAGGCTAGATAGTCATTTGAAAGAAATTCAGATTTTATGAACTTAGGGAAGTTGTGAGAATGTGGGCAGGAAGTGATGTGCCAGTGTTTGTCTCTTATGGCCCTTCTTTGCATGCCAAGAGAATTGCTGGTCGCCACTGTGGAATGGTAGGTGAATTTCCTGTAGGCCAGGCTGGATTCTGGAGATTTTTGGTGGTGGACAGGATCACTTGGGCATGAAATTGGGGTCACTGTGGGTTGGCAGGTAGTTGGGAGTTCCAGCATTGTGCTGGGGGTTGGTCTAGGTGATCCTGGAGGTCCCTTCCAACTCTACGATTCTATTTAGCAGATTAAACAAAACTTTTTCTTTCATGTTATTACATTTGATAATACAAGTGTATGGAAAGGGCTTGAGATGGCTTACTGTGATCACAGAGAAATAAAAGGAAATAAGAGCTTTATAAGGGGGAATAGACATATCTGTAACTGCATTATTTAAAAGAGATGTTTTTTATACCCTGCTTTTCTCTACCAGGAGGAGTCTCAAAGCAGCTTACAATTGCCTCCTCTTCCCCTCCCAACAACAGATTCCCTGTGAGGTAGGTTAGGTTGAGAGAGCTCTGAGTGAACTGTGACTGGCCCAAGCTCACCTAGCTGGCTACATATGCTAGAAGAGTGGGGAATCAAACCTGGTTCTCCAGATTAGAGATCGCCACTCTTAACCGCTACACCAAACTGGTCAGCAGCTTACTTGGTGATATAACTGTCTGGGCCTGGTGGTCAGGGCTATGTGATGGTGGTGGGTCTTCAGGAAGTTCTTCATATCTCCTGATGTTCTGTAGTTCAAAGTCAAAACTGACTGCTTCAGGACAATTTGGGGATTATATTGGTTATGGTAATTTTTGCTGGTTTGTTTCTTGGTAGTGCCACAGGAATAAAATTCAAGATTCTTCTGCATTCAAAATTAAGAGTGAATTAGGATCTGTGTATAGGCATGGGTTGCAAACAGTCTTCTTTGAGCACTCCTTCATCTAACTCTATGCTACATATTGGTAGAACCTAGAAAGGGTTAATAAAAGCTCTCTACAACATATGATTTCTATATGTGGCTGCATCTCTTCTTTTCAGTGTGTTGAATGACAGGGAAGCATGCAGTGGGAAACTAAGCAATGGATCCAGATGAGAAAGATGATAGCATCAAATTGATCTCTGTTGTTCTGTGAATGTCAGAGATGCAAGCAGGTGTTTTTAAGGAATAAAGGGCTTGAGATGACGCACAAGAAGCCCATGTCCAGCCTGTACTCTGTGATCTAGTGTTTAATTCAAACACTTGCAGCTCTTTAAATAATAAATAATAGCAAATAGATGTTGTCGTACAAAGACAAATAAGTCCATCTAAAGTGGCTGGTAAGAAGCAATACCCGGCAGGTTGTAAATGTAGAGCAGTGGGGTTGAGCACCCAGATGCTGCAAGGCAGTGGTGGTTGCATCACATCAGTTTCTTTAGAGATTTGAACTTGATCCTATCCCATCTACAAACATTTCTTGAGAAAATATCCTGGTGAAATCCAGATGGGCAGGCAGCAGCTTTTCAAGGGCTCAGCATCAGTAAGGAGCCCAGCTTCAATTTCAGGAGAAATCAGGTCTTGCATAGATTCCATTATTTTAACTGCATTTTCCAGTAGGCTTTGCATATTATGTAAACGGCATCTTAAGAACCAAACGGATCCTAAATCTTTTATTCTGGAGATTGTTTGGGGTGGTATTTACAGTGCTGCTTCATATATTTATATATAGTGTTCATCTGAATAATTCAAAATCTCAGCTAAAAAAATCATCACCAGGAGGTAAATGCCTTATCTATCTGTCCAGTCTATTTATCTGTGGGAGGAGCCAGCGTGGTGTAGATGTTAAGAGTGGCAGACACTAATCTAGAGAACTGGGTTTGATTCCCCACTCCTCCTCCACATGAAGCCTGCTACGTGTCCTTGGGCCAATCCCAGTTCACTCAGAGCTCTCTCAGCCCCACCTACCTCAATGGGTGTCTGTTGTGGGGAGAGGAAAGGAAGGCGATTGTAAGCCGCTTTGAGACTCCTCTCAGTAGAGAAAAGTGGAGTATAAAAATCAGCTCTTCTTTTTTCTTCTTCTTTAGTTTCACTCCACCTGTTTTCCAAGAAGCTCAGGATGGCACATGTGCTTCTCCACTTCTCCATTTCACCTGCACAACAACCTTGTGAGGAAGGTTCAATTGAGAGAGAGCAGCTGGTGTCATGTCACCCACTGAACTTCATGACATAGTAGGGATATGAACCCACATTCCCACTTTCCTGTTCTGACAGACTAAACTATCTTCTATAACAACTGCCAATTATACTGCTCAATCTAAGACTGCACAGCAGGATGAGCCCATCATATCAGAATACTACCTTCCCTGCCATTTCATTTAGCCCTGGCACAGCTGTGACGCACAGGACTCTCACATTATTGGTGGAGGAAACCTCTGCTCCTTGCAATCGGGCGGGCGAGATATCCCCACCATAGTGGAACTCCTCCCATCCTCACCCACCCCATTCCCTTCGGCTGTCGGGGATGGAAGTAGGGCAATGCTCTTCCCGATGCAACATCACTTATGGTGCAAAATCCCTATCAAAATTGTGTCAGGGTGATGCTCAGGATTTGTCCCAAACTCTCCCATTTCTCCTGGTTTTAGCTGGTTCCCAGCTGGCCATGACTTGGCCTTCCACCTCTATATGAGGACCCTCCATTGGTATTAGGCATGCCAGTCCTGAGGTGGGACCTGGAGATCCCTTGGGATTATAGCTCATCTCCAGACTAAAGAGAGCAGTTCCATTGGAGAAAATGGCTACTTTGGAGGGTGGATTCTATGGCATTATACCCTACTGAGGTCCCTTCCCTCCCTAAACTCTGCCCTCCCTAGGCTCCATCCCTAAATCTCCAGATACATCTCAACCTGCAGCTGGCAATGCTTAGTTGATCCCCAAGAGGGTGAAAATTGAGTAGAGTCAGGAAGTGTGTCTTGTGGACTTCATTAAGTATTTTGCCTATTCCCTCCCTTATAATTTAAACATCGAAGTAGTCCTCTAGTGTCATCATGGGAAAAATGGTGAAGGAACTTTCCCATATTTAGTCATTTCCTACAGAAAAAGTACACCAGTAGCACTTACCAGAAGAAAGGACTTATTCAAGGAGCCACTCAGGGGTCACATCATAAAATGAAAAAAATGTAGCTCAGCAATCTCCGAATATTATGGATAGTTTAATGTTGATCATGTTCCTGGGTAGGCTGCCCATTTCTTTCCCCTTGGAATTCAAGGACTTCTCGTTTAGCTCTAATAGTAAACAACCCAGGTGATGTCCAGCACAATTGCAGAATATGATTGGAAGACTGAGAAAGAAGAACACATATCCGAAGACAATTATTTGTCTTGTTTTCCACGCAGTCGTTATTTCAGGGAACCCTTTTTTATTTGGTATATATGTTCATGGAAAATGACTTTTTCATTGCTTTACTTATGTATTCCACTTATAGGGACGGAAAGTCACATGGTATCACCTAAACTTGTTAGATCTTGGAAGGGTCATTACTTAGATAGGAGACCACCAAGGGACACTTTGAAGAGGAAGGTAATGGCAAACCACCTCTGTTTCTCACTTGCCTTGAAAGCCAAATGTGAGGAGCTATAAGGTTTCCAGGCATGAGTTTTTGGTTGAATTCAAGAGCATTGGCCCTCACACAACATTGTCACTTCTGGGTCACACTGGAAGTTGCATCATTGAAGGTGACAACGATTGCTTCCCATTTGGCCAGTCACTTTCTACCTACTACTCTGGTCAGTATTGGTAGGTTGCTGCCAAAATTACCTGAAGGTCTCTTACCATAAGCAAGCAAATGGCCAACCTAAGGGGCTGCCACCAAAAAGGCTTTATGCCATTACAGAAAGGCACCTATGCCACTACATACATACATACATACATACATACATACATACATACATACATACTTGTCATCTAGTCACAACCAACTTTGGTGACCATATAGCAAGGGCTTTCAAAGCAAGTGAGAAAGCTTTTGCCTTTCTCTGCAGAGTCTTCCTTGGACGTCTCCCATCCATATACTGACATCTAAAAGCTAGTTGATCATACAAAAACTGAAGTCAGAATAAACTATCAATGGTGCTAATAACATGCAGAAATTCAGTGTTTGAAATATTTCCTTGCATGGAGATATGGTGGGCGAGAAAGTTGTACTGTTGAATCTCTGTCTTTCAAAGGCCTACGGAGAGTTTTTGAGCCAAGAAAGGGTAGCAAGTCTGTGTTATTATGCTGGCTTCTCATGATAGGATAACTTTATCCAAACTTTATGTAGGTATGTGATGCTTACTTATATGGGGCAATGTGCACAGGTTAATTAGTCATTGGAGGGGTATGCATATGCCAGCTCCCGATTGGGAAACTCCCAGATATTTGAGGATGGAGCCTGGAGAGGTCAGGAACCTCAGTGGGGTACAATGCCATAGAATTTACCTTCCAAAGCATCCTCTCCCCCCCCCCCCCAGAGGAACTGATCTTTGTAGTCTGGAGATGATGTGTAAAATCAGGGGATCCCACCTGGAGGTGTGTCTTTGCATGCATATGTTCATGAAGGCTGCGTGTCCTTTGCCCACCTATAGCAAGGACAGAAATGGTTCTTAGCTGATTTAATTCCAAGAGATATGTTCTAGCTTGGTGATGCTCCTAACTTAATACTTGTGTGTCATGTACATTTCAATCCTCTAACCTATGCATAGATTTCACATACATTTCAGACAGATTTACAACTGTAAGTAAGCCTTAGGCCAATCATTATATAGTTTGGTTGCCTACATTTATCCACTCCAGGTTTGCACAATTTGTTTAATCCCCACCGATATGGCGCAAGACTGTTTTGGTGCCATGGGTTCATACACAGAGCCTTGCCAAGGCTTAATCAACGATCAGAAATGCAAAGGGAAGGGACCTTCAATGTGCTCTTTGTGGCTGTTACTGCTGCTGTTCTCAGGAATGTCCTTTTGCCCCCAGAGTACAACCCTATATTATGCAAGTTTTGTTTTTGTGTTCACTCAAGAGTGTAATTGTCCCTTCTTTGACATGAAGTACCAAGAATGTTCAAAGCCCATATGGATGGGGCGGGGGAACCTCTAAAATTAGCAGGTAAGAAACTTGTTTAGACAAGGATCATGCTGATTTTTGCTTCTATTTATTTCGTGTAACCTTTTAAAATCCAAAGATAAGTCCAAATCTTGTCCTGATTATTACATTACATTACATTACATTACATTACATTACATTAACAACTACTTTGTTAAGTAGTAGTGTTGTCAGCTCTTGGGAAATACCTGGAGCCTTTGGGGGTGGAACTGTGAGTGGCCAAGATTTGGGGCGGGGAGGGACCTCAGTGTTGTATAATGCTATGGAGTCCACCCTCCAAAGCAGCCATTTTTTCCCAAGGGTAGTGATTTCTTTAGTCAAGAGATGTCCTGTACTTCTGGGGGATTCCTTATAGGTGACTTGGCTTATCCTTCATTAGTATCTCAAGCTATGTGCAGATATGCCACCATAAATATCCAATATGTCATTAATGTAACATTTCATATGTACATGTGGAAAATCCCTGATGAACTGTATGACTCCAAGAGTTCACAGTCACCTATGCATGACACATGCACGGACATCTATGATGCCTAACCTCCATAATGTTAAGCTGGGATTGTCAACCTTTATCATCATCAATTCATACGAAAAACAGGAAGAACAATTGCTCAAAAGAATGAACTGCGATGTACACAGCCAGGAGCTGCAGAGGTGAGGAAGGCCAACACTCACATATTACTCTCAAATACATCCTAGTTTTCAGGGTTTTTTTAAAATTCAAGGATCATTGCAGATTCACTGCATGACAAACAATGCTCAACTGTTCTCTTCCCCCTTCTCTCACCATTTCCCCCTTTTACTTGAAGAACAGCTTGGGAGGAAGAGTGAGTTCTTAACATGTCCTTCTCTGGTACTTTATCTGTGACCCAAGCTGCTTTTTGGAAAAATCTAGGGAGAGTGGCATGCTTTTTAGTGAAAAAAAGTTTATCCCTTAGACTGTGTCCTCCACAGGTGCTCTAAGACCCCCCCCCCCAAAAAAAGAACTCTGTACAGAAGAAAAAATATAAATGATTGACACCCCCCTCCTCCATGTGTGTAATTTGGGACTTAGACTGCCATCCTGAAAGCAATATTTAGTAGCAAGCCCAACTGAAGTCAGTGGATCTCTGTGGGTTATTGGTTCTCAAGCTACTTTTTTCAAAGAAATTTGACAGACTTTGGAACTCCCCCCCCCCCCCAATCCATTTTTAGATATGGAACACTATCGCTTAACAAGTGATGCTGACATATTTGTGTGCTGGAGGAAGCAGATGGGGAACTCAAGGAGGAGTTCAGTCCAGATCCAGCTGGATGTGGGAAGTTACTTAAATAGAAGTCTTTTCATTCTTCTTTCAGCAAACGAGGTTCAGTGAATGCACTCATCCTTGGTGGTGTTTTCCTTCTTTAGGCTTAAATGTCATTTGCTAGGATTCATGACAAGATGTCCTGTGTGCCATTCCAATTAAAAGACAGGAGGGAGATTATTATTAAGGGGGGGAAATGGGCCCCGAAAGATCTACCAGAAATGTTCAGGCTGCCCTATGCAAACCAGCAATCTGCATGCTCTATTTCCAGGCAGCCACTGTTTCCAAAACCATACCGACTGGCTGTGAAACCCTTTATTAAGTGTTCAGACATATCCAGAATCATAGAATCATAGAGTTGGAAGGGACCTCCAGGGTCATCTAGTTCAACCCCCTGCACTGTGCAGGAACTCTTCCTGCCCATTCACAGTGACTCCAATTTCATGCCCCCCAAAATCTCTGGAATCCAGCCTGGCCTGGAGGAAATTCACCTCCTATCCCACAGTGGTGATCAGCAATTCCCTGGGTATGCAAGGAAGGTCCACAAATGACAAACACTGGCACATCCCTTCCTGCTCACCCACTCCCAATCTACCTAAGTTCATACAATCAGAGGGAGTGGAGCTAAGATCATGGTACCTGTTTATTTGCATAGGGCAAAGATGGGCAAATCATGGTTTATTGGTGATACAAGCTTCTCTTTTCCATGTCTTCACACTGCAGGAGAGATGGACGGAGAGAAATCATTGCTTTCATTGTGCAATGAAAAGGTCTCTTAGACTTCATGAGGTGAGCACCATATGCAGGAATGTGTACGGCTTCTTTGGGAATATCTCTGCACTGCCCAGAAGGTAGGATGGGAACTTTTCTTGACATCATGATCTGAACCCTTGCCCCATTGCTAAAGATCATATTGCCATAGGTTTTTTTTTAATTATATGATTCCCTAGCCAGTGGTTCAGTAATAGCCATAGGTAGTTATCCCACACTATATCACATTTCAATTGGAGCTGAGCTAATTGTAGCAAGATAGTCACGCAAAGCTGGGCTCTCCAAGGACAACTCCTTTTAAACCAGAACAAAGAAAGACCTCTTCGCTCTGACTTAAAGGGGGAAATGGTATACCAGCTGCAGGCAGAGCCTTCACGTGAAAGCCCATCTAGAGGGGGCGCAGCCTCACACGGCTTTTCAAAATAGTGGTGCTGGGCTCCTGCATTTCCAGCCTCCATTTTACAATTTAACAATTTCTCTCTATCTCTCTTTTTAAAAAGATCAGCTGCAGCCTGATGTTTGCACTAACATGACATTGAGGAGGGCAGTAGGAAGGGGCACAGCCCACATTAAAAGAGTGTGGGTGGCGTTTCCCTGGCCCATATCTGTAGTTTCAGAGAGCCTCCCTGAGATAGATCCTGTTATTTATGAGATTATTTCTCCTAATCTGATGTTAACCAGACACTGCTGATGTACCCAACTACCTACGCTTTAAACTGCTGTCAAACTGGAAATGAATGTTCCCAGAATGCTGATTTATCCCATTCCCAAGAGGCTAATCCATGTGGTTTGTCTGTGTAGTTTTGTTCCTTCAACTTGTCAGCAGAACTTTATACATGACAGCCACAGCCCCACGCTGTACTTGTAAAATATTTGGAAAAATATGTTAATCTCACAGAGGAAAGTTCCGCAGGGTATTTACACCACACAGGAGCAGAAGTATCTTTCAGAACCATACACACACACACACACAGAGGGAGAGAATGAGAGAGAGTGTGAGAGAGTGCCAGATGCTGCTCAGTGTGAAGCGAGAAGTCCTACACTGAGGGGCTTTCCGCACTCCTTCAAAATCGCACAATGGTTGCCAATTAAAATCACTACAGTTTTGCCATTATGCACAACGTCGTTGACAATCTGCCACACACCTGAAACCGATCCGCAAAAAGCGCTTCCTTGTAGCGCTTTCAGGGAAATCCCCAAAAGTGGATTCACCCTCCGGAAAGCGCTACACTCCTGCAACCAATCTGCAACACTAGCGGGAAAGTTCTGTGCGTTACCATTGTTGTGGTTTCTACAAAGTCCCTCCCCCTGGCTCTCTCCTCTGATCTTCCGGTGAAGCGATCGCCATTTTTTTTCTTCGAGCGAGCAGCGATCAACGCACCGGCGAGCCTCCATTTAGAGGCTTCCCCGGCTTCAGTCCCTCCCCAGAGCTGTTTAGTCACTAAGCACAAACAACAGAGAAGCCCATTTGCTGATGTATTTTCCCTTTATTTTTCACACTGTTTTCGGCCGAAAATCGCGCCCGTGAGGGGGGGGGGGGATTTTTTTTTTCACTCGGGGGGAGCGTGGCAACGATGAAACGGCAGCTTAAACACACCTGCCAGCTGGATGGGTCTCTCCGTTGCAACGAATCAACGCATATTAGTTGCAACGGGTGTGTTTAAAAAAAAAAACCTTTCTCAAAGGGAAAGGGGCTGTTTGGGAGCATGCTAACAGCCGCCCATTGGCTGCTTGACGGCAAGGGGTGGGACGAGCTTGGCAATAGCGCTTCCTTTCTAGCGATTTTTGCCGAGACCGGAAGCCTGTGGGAAACGATAGAAACACAACTGGATTCCACTACAAAGGCAGGTATGCATAACGATGAATTCCACTATTTAAAATGGTGATTTTTTGTTCAGCAAACAATTTGCTACAAGGATCCCGGTGCGGAAAGCCCCCGAGTTGAAGCCTACTGAGTTCAATGAATTTAGAAGGGTGCATCTAATTAGGATGGCTAAAATAGTGCAATGGAATATGCATGGATGCCGTGGAGGAAGGGGAAACTGTTGCACTACCATACTCTTAAAGGACTGAAAATTGCAAAAATGTCCATGATTTGGAACATTCTGTTTCTAAATCCATTCTGAAGTAAAGCAGATGCTTCACTTGAGGACACCAGCAGCTGGGACATGTGTTTTCTTTGTAGGGTGCAAAGCCAACAGCTGCCAAGGAGTAAAGTTACTGTCCAGCTTTAGCAACTTGTCTCTTCTGTAGAGGTAATTTTTGATGCAAAACAGTAAGCAAATAGCTAGCTGCATGATTCGTTCATGCACACGTATTTTCTTTGGCTCTTGGCACCACAGGGACCACATTAAGGGCCTTTTCGCACGGGGATCTTTGTTGCAAATTGTTTGCGGAATGAAAAATCGCCATTTAAAATAGTGGAATTCGTCGTTATGCATACCTGCCTTTGTAGTGGAATCAGTTGCGTTTTTTAGCGTTTCCCACAGGCTTCCGGTCTCGGCAGAAATCGCTAGAAAGGAAGCGCTATTGCCAAGCTCGTCCCGCCCCTGGCCGTCAAGCAGCCAATGGGCAGCCGTTAGCATGCTCCCAAACAGCCCCTTTCCCTTTAAGAAAGGTTTAAAAAAAAAAAAAAACAGACCCATAGCAACGAATCTAGGTAGATTCGTTGCTACGGAGAGACCCATCCAGCTGCCTAATGTGAGCTGTCGTTTAATTGTATGATCGTTGGCACGCTGCCTCAAGTGATAAAAAAAAAATCCCCCCCCCCTCTCACGGGCCCGATTTTCGGCTGAATTTATGTGTAAAAAATAAAGGGACTTTATTTCAGCAAACGGGCTTTTATGTGGTTTGTGCTTAGTGACTAAAGGTGAAGGACTGAAGCCAGGGAAGCCTCTAAACAGAAAGAGGCTCGCTGGTGCGTTTATCCCCGCTCGCTCGGAGAAAAAAAAATGGCGATCGCTTCGCCGGAAGTTTGGAGGAGAGAGCCAGGGGGAGGGACTTTGAAGAACCAGCAACAATGGTAACGCACAGGTCTTTAGCGCTACTGTTGCAGATTGGTTGCAGGAGTGTATCGCTATCCGGAGGGTGAATCCACTTTTCTGGATTCCCCTGAAAGCGCTACAACGAAGCGCTTTTTGCGGGTCGGTTTCAGGATTGTTGCAGATTGTCTACGACGTCATGGGTTATGGCAAATTAGTAGCGTTTCCAATTAGCAACCATTGTGCTATTTTGAAGCCGTGCGAAATGGCCCTAAGTATTCCAGTGTATCTGGACTGATATAAATGTACTGAAGGTAAAGTGAGGTATAGTGGTTAAGAGCACTGGGGCTGAGCTTTTAAATCTGGTTGGGACAGCCTCTTTGACTTCCGGTGGTTCCATTTTAGTGCTTCCCTCGTGTTATGCTGCTTTATCAGCCCTCTTAAGTGATGTGAGAAGCATTAATATCAGGAGAAGTAAAGACCAGCCCTCCTTACCTCAGCTGCTTCTTCCTCCCTTCTTCCAGTTTGCATGTGCCTCATGGGAAGGGGGGAGAAGGGGAGAAATGCTTCCCAAGACTGTCCTTTTCCTGGTCTTTTTGAAAAGCACATGTTTTAAAAATGCACCATTTAAAACTTTTGGCCATTTTTGAAATAGTAAAAAAACCAAAAACCTAAAACTCCTGCGTGTGGGGAAAAATCACAGCCAGACTTGAAATCATAAAGTTGTAGTTGCAGGCAAGCACATTATTAATTGAGCTACCACAGCTCTGCTGAAGTTTATTGCCTGTGAGTGGTATTTGCCACATTTACTGCTGTTTTTTTAAAGTAAAGAATGAAATGATGTGCCGCCGTACAATTGTTTTTCAAACAAAGAAATCCCAGTGTAAAACACCCCCTTCACTTTTTAAAAAACAGAACAGAAAAAGGGCAGCTCTGGGGAGCGTTACTCCCCCCCCCCCCCCCCGTCCTGTGCAGCACCTGCAGGCTGGAAGAAGAGAGGAAGAAGCAGCTGAGGTAAGGAGGGCTGGTCTTTACTTCTTCTGATATTAATGCTTCTCACATCACTTAGGGGGCTGATAAAGCAGCATAATACGAGGGAAGCACTAAAATGGAACCACCAGAGGTCAAAGGGGATGCTCCAGCCGGAAACCAACCAATAAGCAGAGACCAATCAACAGCTCAAACAAAGAAAGGGGAGGGGGCAATCTGGTGTGCAAATTTAAACTTTGCATTTTGAGGAGAAAATGTGAGAAATAAGAGTGCAGAGTGCAGAAACAGATGCGATCAGGATATGGATTAAAGAAATACTGCTTCAATTAAGACCTGGGTTTGAATCCATACTTATGCCATGGAAACTCTCTGGGTGCCCCTGGCCAGTAAGATATTCTCAATCTAACCTACCTCACAAGGTTGTTGTGAGAATAAAATGGAGGGGGGGAGAATAATGGAAACCACTTGGGTCTTCATTGGGGGGAAAAGTGAGGTTAAAATTAAATAAATAGGATTTTAAAAATGATGTTTAGTATTTCTGTTACCCTTTGGTTGTATTTTTTTGGGTGGGGGGAGTTGTTTTGTTTTGTTGTTTTTTACAATCAAGTCTTGAAGTCTTTAAAACAACAAGAATGGACCAGCTGTGGTGGTCTGAAGTAGCACAATAAATCAGAGTCCAGTAGCACCTTTAAGACCAGTAAAGAATTATTCAAAGCGTGGGCTTTCATTCATTCATTCATTCATTCATTCATTCATTCATTCATTCATTCATTCATTCATTCATTCATTCATTCATTCCCTGCCCTTCTTTGCGGCTCACAGTGGCTTCCACTGAGACTGACATAACGCATTGCATCATAACAGCAACTGGATTTGAAATGGAGCATTTTAAAGAGGAAACTTGTATCAAAACTTGCTGTTATGATGCAATGCATTATGTCGGTTTCACTGGAAGCCACCGTGAGTTGCGAGGAAGGGCAGGTGTGGGTTGACTGCCCATTGAGAATCTGGACTTTAACAAATCATTTCAATGTCCGTTTACTCACAGTTTTTTTGTTAGGCAAGCACATCGTTGCATAATGATCCTCTTGTCAAAGATGCCACATAAGACAATTTGCCAAGCTGAACGCATTTAGTGGGAGAAGGTTTTGACTAATAAAGGCAGTCATGCTGAGCAACAGCTGGCTCTCTTACAGTTTGAATATTAGAACTCCAAAAAGGGGAAGTTTGCATAGTTAGCCAAAACCAGGGAAGGTGGGAGGGTGGGGGCTGCAGTATGCTCAGCAGTCTCTTAGAGAGGCAACAATTCCTAAGGAAAGAAATGGAGTCTGAAGATACTGATTTGGGAAGGTAATAGCAACGAAAAGATGTCAGGCAGACTGAAAAAGATTAAGATTAAAAAGATTAATCCCACCACTCTTGTGTAGGGATATATAGTATATTTTGCCATTCCAATGGCAAGCCTTCTGTCTGTATTTACCAGGCTATCTTCTGTGAGTGGCTAAATCAGTGGGGGCACCCAGGCACCTGCCAGTGGGTTTCCTGCTGTCCATTTCCTTCTCCAAGTACCTCTTCTTCAAGGCAAATAGGTTTTTATGGCTTTCGTCCACTTCATTGAACCAGAAAATGCTTCAGAAGTACAATTCCTGATAATTCACTGAATCTTCAATGGTTCTCTATAGAAGAAGAGCTGTTATTTTTATACCCCACTTTTCGCTACCTGTAGGAGTATCAAAGAAGCTTACAAACACCTTTCCTTTCCTCCCCCCACAACAGACACCCTGTGAGGTAGGTGGGGCGGAGAGAGCTCTGAGTGAATTGTGACCATCCCAAGGTCACCCAGCTGGCTGCATGTGGAGGAGAGAGGACTCAAGCCCGGTTCCCCAGATTAGAGATCGTAGTTCTTTAACCACTACACCACACTGGCTATAAAAAGGTCATCTTCACTTGCATCTCATAAAAATAACTATACATTGTAGACATTAAATAAGTGTGCTTGAGGTGTGTGCTAAAATTAAAAAGTTGGGACAAGTGGGAACATTTGTTCCTATTGGTGTAGGGGTGTGCCATAATTTATCGACAGCTTTAATTTCTGCTGAGTACACATGAGACCTACGAACGAGTTGCTCCCTCAGTCTGGATTGCCTGGGAACATTTGCAAGCCCTGGCAAGGGGAATATAGAACCTTCCTTTTCAGTAGGGAAAAAAAAGATCATGCTTTCCTCCTCCTTTCTGGCAAATTGTAACTGTTGTACTTGGCTGATTTTCTAGAGGAGGGGAGAAGAGGGAGGGGTCAGCCAAATCTAATTAAAGCAGCTGGAATGAATGGCTGGTCTGTGCAAAGTCCCTCACTAGTTCTTTCTCAGGTGCTTTCTCACTGCTGGTTTGCAAGCGTTGATGCTTATCACCTGTGGTGGGGGCTAGGAGCAGCTGCAGCCGTCATGCCTGGTGTCTGGTGAGCAAGTGCTCCCCGACACTTATTTCGTCATACTTGGTTATTGGACTCAAGTCAGACAGGGGCTCCCCTTGGGAACCATTGTAAGACAAGGCCCTTCACATCATCCGCACAGCTGTACAAACTGCAGCCACCATAGCCTCTTGTCACCTGTGGAATGCGGCTGGAATGCGAGAGGCTGGGCTGGAGCACAGACATTCAGATTGGGCCTTTGGAGACCTTCTCGTCTTGCTGATCTGATCCCTGTCAAGGATTAAGCCTCGCTTTTTCAGATGGTGTCAAACAGAGGGCATGCAGACAACTCTGATCTGGAGGCTCCAATGAGTTGCTTCAGGACTCCCTCAACATGAAGGAGGGTGCTTCCAAGGCCAGTCTGGCCATGGGGTACAACTAAAAGCTTGATCTCAGAAGGCAACTTTGTGTTGCCTTCTCAAGGTAGGCCTTGGGGATCTCTCAGATTTGGTATTACCATCCCCCAGGTGGAGCCTAGAGATCTGCACATTACACCTGATCACTCTGTTTCCCTGGAGGAAATTGTAGGGGTTTTTTGGGGGGGAGGGGGGTTGGCATCACAGAGCTATTTCCCCTTCCCAAATACTGTCCTCTGTCAATACCACCTCCAAATCACCAGGCATATCCCAAGCCAGGGTTGGCAACTCTAGAAAGCCCAACTGAAGATCTGCAAACATTGCACAAACCTTCTGAAATGATGTCTCTTTGGACATGACTCACTCCAGCAACTGGCAGATGCATGCCTATACCATTTTGCACCTCCGGCAAGTGGGTGGATGGGGCTTCCTGACAAGGGGGTTAGGGGGTGGGGCCTCCACAGAGAAATGTGTGCTCATGAACTGCTCCCCTTCGCTAGTTGTTCACTATCAGACAACATGGACATCAACCCACAGGTGATCTTGTGGCCAACCTTGATAGCACAGATGCCACTCCAGCCCTTTTTCTGGATTGGCTATTGCAGATGGCCTGCATAGAAAAGCATGCCTTGGTGACATCTTAATGATTCTGTGCCCCCCCCTTCTGGAGGAGAAAGAGAAGGACAATCAATTAGGCAAGGTTAGGAGCAGCTTCATGGGGCATAGGGCAGAGAAGATAAATCTCTTGTATATTTGTCTCTGCTGGTGATAAGATCAAGACATGAACTTTCAGTACACATTTTAAGCACCTAGTGTATGGGCTTTCTCTGATGTTCTCTAACACATGAGCGTTGAATAGTTCTACTAAAATTATTTAATCAGCACTGGATAAATTTGGACTCTGGTATTTCAAGGCTTGGGGAAGCTAAGTGAAACAGGACTGATAAACATCTGGTCTTCTTTCCTCTGGATGCCTGGATGATTTAGTATAAGTAGAAGGACTGTTTTTTACAATGGAAGTACTATATTCTTCCATAATTTGTATTATATTGCATTTCTATGCTGGTTGAACTGTATTTTAAATATATTACATAGTTGCCTATTGTATATTACTGCGTGTTGGATTATAATTCTGCTTTTTGCCTGCTACACAGGTTAGCCTTGGCTTTGGGGGAGGTTTGGTTTGCATATTGTATACCTCATCCCTCTTTTGTACTGTATTCAGTGATAAGGCCATGACTACTCTTGGGAGCTTTACAAATAGATGAGGAGAGAAGGGAAGTGAAAGGCAAGGGAGAAAGAGAAAGATACACCCAACTGAAAGCACAATTCCACAGAATAGCTAGAAGTGATAAGAATGCCTTCTTAAATGAACAGTGCGAACAAATATAAGAAAACAATAGAATAAGGAGGACCAGAGATCTCTTGAAGAAAATTGGAGATATGAAGAGAATGTTTCATGCAAAAACGGATGTGATAAAGGACCAAATGGTAGGGACCTCACAGAAGCAGAAGAGATTTTAAAAGGTGGCAAAATTATACAAAGGAACTAAACAAGAGCGAGCTTAACATCCCTGATAACCACGATGGAGGTAGTCACTGACCTGGAGCCAGACATCCTGGAATGTGAAGTCAAAATGGGCCTTAGGAAGTCTGAGCAACAATGATCTCTGTCATGTGGAGATGAGCTATGATTCCAGGGGATCCTCAGGTCTCCCCCCGGGGACTGGCATCCCAACCTTGGAACTTGAGTCCACTCCAATCTCCCACAACTTTATGCCACTAACAACCATCACTTTCACATTCACGTGCTTTGTGGTTCCTTAAAGGCTCCTAAAAATGCTGGACTAAGGTGCAAGACATACAGGTTTGTCAAAAATTCTTGTTATACTACAGAATTCCCAGTTGATGATTTCCTTGACAAACCTAGCAAAAGGAAAAAGTTGTAAGACATGAGGAGGGAGTGCAACTTGTCTGCACTTTAGATTAAGAGGTGGATGAGAACTGTGATATTCAGGTCTCTCATCTGGTTGCTACTTAAATGGGTTTAACTGCCCCCCACCCCTTCCCCTGCAGGGCCTCTAGGTAACATGTGGCTCAGTCAGACATTCAGCCCCAGTTCTGCAGGGAAATTTACAGTTTGGGTTTGACAGTGGCCATCTATTACGCTTCTGTGCAGCTGTTCATGTTTGTTTGCATTCATCTGCAGACATTCCTCACTGGACCAGGAATGCGGGAAGTGAATGGCCTTATTTTCCTTGGCAAAGAGTAACATGCTTCTGTCACTTGCATCACTTCATGAATTGTTCATTGACAGACACGGAAGTGAAGGAGATTCTGTCCCCCTTGAATGTGACATCACAAAGCTTGTATAAAGTAAAACCAGAGACTTTCCTATGATACCTGCCTGGCATACAGTAGTTCCTACAGTACTCATGTACTTGAATCTACTGAGGTACCACCCTGGCCTAAATAGCCTAGGCAAGCCTGATCTTGCTAGACTTTGGAAGCTAAGCAGGGTGGACCATGGCTAGCACTGGGATGGGAGACCTCCAGGAACACTAAGGTACTGACATGGGGGTAGGCAATGGTAAGCCACCTCTGAATACCTCTTGCCTGTCTGTCAGCCAATCCTAGGATCTCCTGGCTATAACAGTCCTAAGATACTGCTACTGCAACAGATTTCTTCCTCTCTTAACAAGGCAATTTTTGAAGTTGCCTCAGGATGAGATCCACAAATGTTTGTGAACATGTGTATACCTCTGCCATATTGAATCCAAGGCATGCCATACTTAGATCTGCAACAAATTAGCTCAAACATATTTCTCTTCAAGCCCTTACCAGAAACATATTATGAGGAACAGATGATTCTATGATTCTATGTGGAGGAGTAGGGAATATGTGGAGGAGTAGGGAGGTTCCCCATATTAGAGGCCTCTGTTCTTAACCACTACTCCAAGAGCCTGTCCTAGAACAGAACCCCTATACCTCCACAGCTGCACATTTTTGCGATGATCAAACTTTTCTTCTCATTGAGCATCACCAAAGAAGCTTCCAGAAAAACAATAAATTTGTTTGAAAATCACAGGGTTACTATGTTTAGTTGTTCTTGATGGCTGACATACAAGAATGTTTAACTTTAGGTGCTCTTTGACAGCTGGCATATATTTTTATTATACAGTTCTGAGAGAATAACATTCCATTTTAATCTGTGTTCTATAGTAAACAGTTTATAAAAGTTCATCTTAAGAAGCCTGCCAGAAAGCAAA
Organism: Paroedura picta; assembly: GCF_049243985.1. NCBI lineage: Eukaryota > Metazoa > Chordata > Lepidosauria > Squamata > Gekkonidae > Paroedura > Paroedura picta. The sequence goes on along the minus strand of NC_135371.1, from coordinate 103,094,463 downwards.
ACAAATCAGAACTGCTAAAATCTAAAGCTTTCAAATGACTGTTTACAAATATTTGCTTCTGTTGTAGTTGTGATTATTTCTTATTTTCTCACCATGAAGAAATAGCATAACAAAAATTCCTATGAAATGGTTCAAATGATTATTTTAAATCATTAGAACTGTCAACCCATTCAATAATCATCTGCTGTTTAAATGATTGATTAATTCAGTGATCAAAAGAAAAAAAGTTTGCATATTACAAAAACCTCAGCAAGATGAATTTTGTAGTGTATTAAAGAAAATGTAAAAATAAGGTATATATTAATAAACAAATGCAAACATGTTAGAAAGAAAGCTGTCTTATGTTGATTTCATTGGTTCCACTAGCCAAGTATTCTCTCTCTCTCTCTTTTTTTTTTACCATGGCTGTCTAAGGTCTCTCAGCCCACTTTTAATGCAGATGCAAGAGACTGAACTGAAAATCCTTGACGTGAAAAAGTAAGATCCATCCTCCAAGAAACCGTCCTCCAACTGCAAGGGCCATTCCGCACCAGGATCTATGTAGCAAATTGGTTGCGGAAGGAAAAAACACCATTTTATATAGTGGAATTTGTCATTATGCATACCTGCCTTTGTAGTGGAATCCAGTTGCGTTTCTATAGTTTCCCACAGGTTTCCGGTCTTGGCAAAAATCGCTAGCCAGGAAGAGATATTGCCGAGCTTTGTCCTGCCCCTGGCCCTCAAGCAGCCAATGGGCGGCCGTTATCATGCTCCCGAAAAGCCCCTTTCCCTTTAAGGAAGGTTTAAAAAAAAAAAAAAAGGTTGCAACGAATCTGCGTTGATTCGTTGCAACTGAGAGACCCATCTAGCTAGCAGGTGGTGTTTGAGCTGCTGTTTCATCGTTGCCACGCTCCCCCGAGTGAACCCCCCCCCGCACGGGCGCGATTTTCGGCCGAAAATAGAGTGAAATATAAAGGGAATATAAACCAGCAAACGGGGCTTGGTGACTTAAAACAGCTCTGGGGAGGGACTGCAGCCAGGGAAGCCTCGCTGGGTAAACGAAGGATCGCCAGTGCGTTGATCTCCGCTCGCTCCAAGAAAAAAAAATGGCGATCGCTTCGCCGGAAGATCAGAGGAGAGAGCCAGGGGGAGAGACTTTGCAGAAACCGCAACAATGGTAACACACAGAACTTTCCTGCTAGTGTTGCAGATTGGTTGCAAGAGTGTAGTGCTTTCCGGAGGGTGAATCCACTTTTTGGGATTTCCCTGAAAGCGCTACAACGAAGCGCTTTTTGCGGATCGGTTTCAGGAGTGTCGCAGATTGTCAACGACGTTGTGCATAGGAACAAATCAGTAGCGATTTCAATTTGCAGCCATTGTGCAATTTTGAATGAGTGTGGAATGGCCCCAAGTGTTCTTCCTCCAGCAGAAGAGGCTCATCAGCTGGAGGAAGACTCATTAAGCTGGAGCCAAACTTCCCACTTTGACAGTGGAGAAGTACAATGGTATAGGACAGGACTCCCCATTTTTTTGTGCCTATGAACGTATTTGGAATTCTGACACAGGACAGTGGCCACAATCATAAAATGGCTGTTGGTGCAAGCAGAGCCAAGAGCAGAATCAGAGAGTGCGGTTATATATAACTCTAATAGTACCTCTTCAGTATGACCGTTTATGCACTGGAGGTTTCATGCTGGGCTGCAGGCTAGAGTTTTAGTCGTGGCAGGTTGCCCCACCTTTTCCTGCACCCACACGGGTGAGCATTTGTCCTGGTGCACTTAATCCATCCCCAATTTGTGCTCCTGCATGGGAACTGGGGCACTGAAGTTCCCAGTGCATAAACGGTCTATGTCAGGCCCTCTTTAACAAGATGCTATTAAATCTATAGTCAGTCAGAAATCCTTCTGGGCCAAGGCCCACCTAGACCTGCCCTCTTGCCAATGCAAATTTTAACATCCCCCCTTCCTTATTATGGAAACAGATCACAACCAAAATATCTTTAAATAAAACAAATGAGCATGCCTTCTCTCAGGGCTAGCCCTTCCCAGCCTAATCCCTTGTGTGGAAGCCGCCTCTGACCCACCTGCCTCAGAAAGCACCTGCAGAAGGGAGAGGAAGGGAAGACTGTTGTGAGCCACTCAGGGACTCCTTAAGGTAGAAGAAAGTGTGACCTATTGTCATTCTTGTAGTAACAGATTTTAAATGTGCAAATGATATATTCAGCAAAGAGTGGATGGAAGCCTTCTTGTTTTCTGAGCTGCTTGCCATTCCTTTTGAGAGTAATAAGCCACAGTGGGATTTAATTCAAATGACAAATATTGATAAATAAAAGAGGGTTTCTTTTGCAAAAATTCCTTGCATAGTTTTTGCATTAATCATTTTTGCTCAGTTTTTAGTTAGCAGCCTGTTGATTTGTAGACAACTGTTTCCCTTGTTGAACCATCCTACTGATATGTCTCTAAAATATTCCAGCATATTTATTACAGAGCTTATGCTGGCTATTATGTAATTGGTATAAAAGAAGCTGGATGTATTCATCATTTGTAAAACTTTGCAACCCCCAGGCTCTGGTGTAATAAATGCAAATTATAGGTTCATAGAAATAGGTAAAATAGCCACGTTCTTCTGGCTCATGATCCGCTCTTGAAGGTGGCCACCTGGCCTTGAACAAATTGCTTACTCAGAAACAGAATACCCTTTGGATGCCTTGGTAGTTTTTTTTTTTTTTTTAAGAAAGAATCATCCCTTTCCTTGGAAAGTTAAACCCCAGCTGGGGCTGTTAAGTGTGCACATTGACACACTGAATACCATTGAAAGTTGAGAATAATACCTGCTTTGTGTTGCACTGCTAATTCAGCTCTGACAGAGACTTCCCCTTCTTTAACAAGAATGAAAGGGAGACTAAACAGATGCTTCTCATGTTCACATCACAGATGTCAGGTCTCAGGAAGAGAATGGCTCAAGATCATCCAGTGGTAGAGGGAGGATTCGAACTTGGGTCTCCCATATCCTAATCCAATACTTATTCAAGTAGTGTATGCCCATAATGTTAGTATGTTACAGTGTGATCTTTGCCTGCCCATGTCCATCTACTGTACATGAATGATTATTTATACTGTAATGACATGACTCATTTCTACTTTTAAAAAATGGTGTAATGAATTAATCCAGAGGATCCAAACTTTCAGCATACTCTCTATATTCAACTGTGCATGACTGTAAAAGACCTATGATAATCCCCCATCTCCCTCCAAACTTTGCTTGCAAAAACTGGAGCCTAGTTACACATATAATTTTCTTGAGGCTGAGAGAGCTCCGAGAGAACTGTGACTGGCCTAAAGGCACCCAGATGGCTGCACGTGGAGGAGGAGTGGGGAATCAAATCTGGTTCTCCCAATGAAGCAGCAATAATAGAAACTTCCAAGTACACATTTATCCAAACAAAGGAAAGATTGCACAGTGTGTAGGCAGGCCCATTTTTTATATTCTGAAGGTACAACTCATGACATATTTACTCATGAACGATCCCCATTGAACTCAGTGGAGCATGGATTGACCTGTGAACAACACAGGTCTGGGATAGTCAAGTAACTCCCGTTCCTTCTCTTTGCACCCGCGGGGGTTTCTTCATTGTTTTCTTTTGGGTTTTTTTAAAAACTGTTCTTTTGGCAGCTCTACTTTCAGAGGACCACAAAGATACTGTGGAGAGACTATGCTACAGCTGCGTACCACTATGAGTGAAGATAGGGTTGCCAGCTCTGGGTTGGGAAATACCTGGAGATTTTGGGGTTGGAGCTTAAGGGAGATGGGGTTTGGTGAGGGGAGGGACTTAAATGGAGTATAAAACCATAGAGCCCACTTTTCACCATTTTCTCCTGGTGAACTGATATCATTCACCTGGAAATCTGTTGTAATAGTTGGGGATCTCTGGGCATTTCCGGGAGGTTGGCAATTCCAAGCAAGGAGTTCTCAGAATAGTATACCACACAGTCCTAGTTTAGGAAAATAAATCCTGTCCCAGTTTTACAGTCCTGTGTTCTAGCAAACACTGCACCCAATACAGGTTCTAAAAAACCAAACAAAAAGCCTGCTTGTGTTGAAGGAGGTAGAAATGTTGAGCATGAAGGCGACGCATGGGGCATAGCTCCAGCTGACAACTCTGTCACAATAAGAAACCCATCATTGTGTGGAAGTCACCCTGGGTGACTTATTAGTGAGCTTCACTTGCTTCTCCTCAGTCATTCTGGCCTATATATCAATTCAGTGACTGTCCCACCAAACGTCTTTAAGAATAGAGTGCAATTTTGTGAGGTAAATTCCTGTCTTTAGGTCAGTCACAAAAGCAGCCAAGGAATCAAGGGGGTTGTCAGCCTGGCCATCCATCAGGAGGTAGAGCTGAGTGTCATCAGCATATTGGTGACAACCCAGGCCATAGCTTTGAACCCAATGGACAAGAGCATTCATGAAGATGTTAAATAGTGTTGGGGGGAGAGGATCATTCTCTATGGGACTCTGCAACTGAGTCTACAGTGGTGCAGTTGGTCCTCCCCCATTGGCATTCTTTGTTTTCAACCTTGGAGAAAGGAGATCAGCCATCCCCGCATTGGTGAGGTGGTGAGCAAGGAGCTTGTGGTCAACAGTGGTCAACTGCCTCAGTCTCACTGGTGCTGAAGGTCATCCATCAGGTTGTCCAGTGCTGTCTCCACCCTGTGGGCAGGTCAGAAGCCAGACTGGAAGGGATCAAGGACTGAAGGTTCATCCAAGTATGCTAGAAACTGGTCCGCAGCTTTCCCAGAAAAGCCAGGTGTGAGGCGGAGTGATAGCTGGCAAGGTCCAGAGGGTCCAGTGATGAATTTTTTTTCAATAGGGGGCACACCACTGCCTGCTTCAGCCCATTCAGAAAAATCCCTGATGACAGGGAGAGGTTGGTAATCTCCCAGAATGGACCCCCTACATTCTTGTGGCTTGTTTTGAGGAGCCACAATGGGCAGAAGTCTAGAGGACAACTGGTGGGCCTCATGCACTTAGCAGCACAGGTTTTCTAACCTGCGGTGGTCACCTGAAGTGATTTAATCCCTTGCTTGGAGATGGACAAGGGGCCTCTAGTTCACTTACTGTATTCAAGATTGGGGGATGGTCATGGCAGAGCATCAAAATTTTATCTACGAAGAAGCTCGCAAATGCCTCACAGCTAATCACGAATTGTTAATTTGGCACCCTTAAACAAGGGTGGTTAGAGGCTGAACTATTTTAAACAATTCTGCTGGGTGGATGCAACGGAAGCTGTACAGTAAGTACATGCTGCAGATTTTGCTGTCATCTCACAGGCTGTCATAAACATCTTATAGGATGCTCTTAATGCTTGGTCAAAAGTCTTTCTCCAAATTTGCTCTAGTAGTCTCAGCTCCCTCTTTGTCCCTTGTCCCAGTCATAGAATCTTGTGCCCTAGCAAACACTGCACCTAGTATAGATGTTGCTCGGTCTAGAAGAAGAAGAAGAAGAAGAAGAAGAAGAAGAAGAAGAAGAAGAAGAAGAAGAAGAAGAAGAAGAAGAAGAAGAAGAAGAAGAAGAAGAAGAAGAAGAAGAAGAAGAGTTGGTTCTTATATGCTGCTTCTCTCTACCCAAACGAGTCTCAAAGAGACTTGCCTTTGCTCTCCCCTGTGAAGTGGGTGAGGCTGAGAGAGCCCTGATAGCACTGCTTGGTCAGAACAGCTTTCTCAGTGCTGTGGCGAGCCAAGGTTACCCAGTTGGCTGCATGTGGGCGAGCATGGAATAAAACATTTTTGTCACTGGTTGCTATCTCTCTTCTCCTCTCCCATACCAAGGGCGAAGATGAAATGGTGGCAAGGTATGGCAGAGGGGGAATATTTAGTTCATGGTCCTGGTGTCTAGTTGTGCTTGGCCAATCTGTGAGCGTCAGTAGGCAAAACAAGTTTTTGGGCTCAACATTTCTCATCCCTATCCTGCTTGGCAATGGAATGGTCTATAAAAGTAGTAAAACAACGTTTTCCAACTTCCTCCCTCTCCACATGCATGGGAATTGAACATTAATCTATTCCAGTGGTTATACATGTGGAAGAGAAGTTTAAAATATATTAAAAATTGGTTTATAGCACATACCATACCAGTATCGTTGCAGCTTCCAAAATCATTCAGAGATTAGTGGCCAATATTCAAACATGTAGCATTATTTTTGAAGAGTTATGCCTGCCACAGAGACCCTTCACTTCTATTGCAAATAGCCTGGGGTAGTGGTTGTTTGTTTCACCTGAGCTGGGATTTTCCCATGCCTTTCTATTTTGGCTCTGGATCTCCCACAACCATCCTGAATCTGGTGGCGAATTTGAGTTTCCTATTTTTATTCTCTGATGTGATAATAACAACAGCAACTTTATTTTTATAGCCTACCTTTCCCAACTGGCTCAGAGCAAGTAACAAGAGGTGATATGCAGTAGTTGGTTGTCCCTGCCAGCATGGTGTAGTAGTTAAAGAGAAGGACTAGGATCTGGGAAACCCAGGCTCAGAGTCCCACTCTGCCATGGAAGCTTACTGGGTGATCTTGGGCCAGTCACATACTCTTAATCTAACCTACCTCACTGTTGTGAAGACGAAATGGAGAAGATAACTGCTTTGGTTTCCCATTGGGGAGAAAGGAGGGATATAAGTTAAAAAAAATGAGCCACAGGTGGACAGACAGGTGGGTTATTTTATTACTGTAGATTCATAGTTAACACCAATACCAAGTAGTTTGTTTTGTTATGAGTATTTAAAAGGGTGCCATGTAGAGGATGGAGCAGAGTTGTTTTCTCTTGCCCTGGAGGGATGGACCAGAACCAATGAGATGAAATTAATGCAAAAGAAATTCCGTCTAAACCTCCGGAAAAAGTTCCTGACAGTTAGAGCGGTTTCTCAGTGGAACAGGCTTCTTCGGGAGGTGGTGGGTTCTCCATTTTTGGAGATTTTAAAACAGAGGATGGATAGCCATCTGATGGAGAGGCGGATTTTGTGAAGTTTCAAGGGGGTGGCAGGTTACAATGGATGAGCGATAGGGTTGTGAATGTCCTGCATAGTGCAGGGGGTTGGACTAGATGATCCAGGAGGTCCCTTCCAACTCTATTATTCTATGATTCTATGATATCTGGTTTGGATCAGAGTCTTATGGGAGGTCCAAGTGGAATATTTGTCTGGGGCCTTTGGTGACTCTTGGGTGCCCTGGTTGAACCTACTTAGCATCTAGGAGCTTTTGAGATCCAGTTAGCCTGACTGATACAAATGTGTTTTCACAGACACAAACTACTGCTTCTGTTTAATGGCCTGGCCCTGTCTGAAATTGTAACTGGTGCTGCTTAACAAGACCATGAGCACACAGACAGGGCAAGGCACAAGGTTTGCTGCATGGAACAACATTCATATATTTCATGTGTGATAAGAGATGCTTCACAGATATACAAGACTGGAAGAAGTCCAGAAGTGGAATACTGAGGTGGCGGGTGGCTACAGGTTAAAGCCTCAAAAGGAAAGATAGAACTAGAATGCAGGGACTGTACATCAGAATGATAACAGACTGCATAGCTGTAGTGTGGCTGGCTTTGCATAATACCTGGTCATATGAAAGCTCCCTGCAGCTATGGGCACCTGCTTCTTGCTTCCCCATGAAACTTTCTCTACCCATAAAAAAAAATACAAAACAAACTTTCAGTCCCATGTCTACCTTATTTCCTCCTATTTCATTTGCTTTCCTAAGCATCACTGCCTTTTTAAGACAGAAATGCCTGTTGAACTAAATCTCCTGTTACTGTAGAGGGGGAGGGGATTCTTCCCTTGTGATGCTTTTAAAGCATGATTAATCGGTAATCAGTGGCATGATGCCCTGAGTACATAGTGATCTCGCTCTAAAATGCAAAAGTGCACTGTGCAATCACTCTTGCTTTTCATGTAGTGCCAGTTTGCTCTGGGCGCTTAGTCTCAAAGTGTTATGAGCCAATACAAATTCCTGAAGCACTATGGGAGAGAATCCTTTCCTTTCCCTTTGCTATCAACTAATTTATCTCCCCCTCATCACGTTTGACATTTACAGCCTCACCATAGTAATTGTCCATCCTTTCACATTTCTTCAAGGTTCATCCCACAAGTTTGTGTCTTTCTGGTGGGCAGGCAGAGAGGTTGTGGTCCAAGAGTTTGATTTGGTCACACCTGCTGTTTTTCAGGGTTTGCTTAGGAAAAAAGGGGGGATGCCAAGCTTGTTGTCTTAGCTAGATGGGCTAAAAGTGTTTGCAGGGTCAGGACATGAGAAAGAGTAGGATTTAAGAGACAACAGGTCTGAGTTCCACAGCTTAATATCCTGCAGACAATACAATACAATGCCACAAAAGTAATGAGATTTCTCATTCAATGGCTGCCTGAGGTGAACATTTGAGAAAAGTTTAGCTATACTAATTGAAAGCCTGGTTATAAAGCGGGCAGAACTAGTAAAGGCCTGTTAGAAATGAACTCTCTTACACGGAAATGGCAGGTAGAGGAATCAGTCAATGGATTTCTCAGGCCCCAAACAGATGCAAGAGTTTGTATCATATATATAGCCTCAAGGCTTAAAGTGGCTTCTTAAAATATAGTTGTGTTAAGTATTTGTCCTTGGCCTCTCCTGAGTAGCAGCATTTCATGGAATGGCAGAAAATCAAAGACTTGCAGATTCATCAAAAGAATCATTTAAGATGGAAGGTGAAGCAAGGCATCTCTGAAAAAGCATCACACAAGATAATGAGTGTGAGGCAACACAGTTAAATCCAATTCTTCTCACTTCCTACAATCAAAAAGAAACTAGAGAAGATGCATAATGGCATCCGTTACCATACTTTTTACCATACTTTTTACCATTGAGAAACCGCTGAAACATTCTTCAAGCTTCGAGTGGTGTGATCATGCAGAATATGGTTGGGAAGCATAGCTGTGTACATGCACACCTTAGGCCCCTCCCCTTCCCTTATTTGCCACTCTAGGTATCCCAGCCCCCAACGAGAGCTAAGCAGCCCTGTCCTCAAGTCTCCCACAGCACAGAGTAGATGGGTCAAAGACAAAATGTGGGTTATAGCTAAAATTCTAGCAGTTTTAGACAAATTTTTAATTTTCATGTAGATCAGGGATCCCCAGTCTTCTTTGGAATCCTGACAACAGTTGGTGGGTACAACCACAAAACGGCTGCTGCAGAAGGCAGAGCCACACACACACACACAAAGGAAAGAAGGAGGGTAATTGTTTTTAACAAATACACTGGAAAAGAGGAGTGAGATCCAAAGCAAAGCCTACACTGTGAGGGCAGCTCCATCTATTTTTTTTTTAAGTCTGCACAGCTGTGCTGGGCAAAAGCCCCATCTGGCTCTACCTGTTTACTAAATATACTTGGAGGATGCCCAGAACGGTGTTGGCAGTCTCCGCAGTGTCCACAGAGGTACAGAGAATTTAATGACTAAAGGTGTGCTACAGTGATCAGAATCCAAGCTTGACACATGAGTTGAGGCTGAATTTTTCTTTCGTTTATAGTTTCAAACGTTTATAGGATTAAATGTTCACTAGCCAGAACTCAGAACATTTCATTTTAAAATAACTCTCTTCCACTTTCTATCCTGCAGTAAAAATAATCTCTCATGTTGCAAATAATGGAATGAAGTTGCACAAAGTGTTCTGTTTTTCACATTATGTGGGTACTAAGTGCCGGGTAGTCACTAATAGCCAAATCTATTTTAATAATATCTCTTTTTCCATTTCAAAGCTGGGACAGTCAGTTTGAACTGATTGATCAGAATTCCTTGGACTCTGACAAAATAACCGGGGGGTGGGTGGAGGCGCACGGATTTTGCTTATCCAGTTGCAATACAGTTAACATGTGTGAAGAAGAAGAAGAGTTGGTTCTTATATGCCGCTTTTCCCTACCTGAAGTAGTCTCAAAGCGGCTTACAGTCGCCTTCCCTTCCTCTCCCCACAACAGACACCCTGTGAGGTGGGTGGGGCTGAGAGATCCCTGATATTACTGCCTGTTCAGAACAGTTTTATCAGTGCCGTGGCAAGCCCAAGGTCACTCAGCTGGTTGCATGTGGGGGAGTGCAGAATCGAACCTGGCATGCCAGATTAGAAGTCCACACTCCTAACCACTACACCAAGCTGGCAGAAACCCTGGTGTAAACTGCACGGAGCGATTTAGATCGATTCAGTCCCTGCCCTCTACAGAGAATGTGATTTCCGTTTGGATTTTGGGCAATTTTAATTTTCCTTCTGCAGCAAGAAGGATTGATCCAGAGTGACCCTACCTTTATTGTGCGATATCTCAGACTGCTTTTAATCCTGAATATCCAGCTTGGGAAAGAAAGCTCCATGGTAGAGAACCTCTGATAGGCTACACCTGGTCATGTGACACGCTTGCTTTAAAGGAGAAGCCCCTAATTTCTCTCAACTTCTGTCGGTCCTGGATTTTTCCTCCCTCCTCTGCCTTTTTCGATCCTCTCCCCCTCCCCTCCAAGAAAAGAAAGAGGCTCCCTGCCTGGCTCCTCTCCCCCTCCTTCAAGAAAAGAAAGAAAGAGGCTTGGCTCCCCCCCACCTTCTGAACCTCCCTAACCATGTGCAGAAGACTTTGCTGTTTCAATGGGGAAGGGGGGGGAGAGAGGAAGACTCGAGTTCAAAGCGATCTGAATTCAACAGGATTGACAATGGAATAAAGAAAGTAAGTGCAGACTCTGCCCCTGTCTTTCTTATAATTACACAGAGACCAGAGACTGACCTTTTGATCCTGCCCCAGCACCTGTGCTTCCTGGATTTCATGGCTCCTGTTTATTTATTTGCATAGCCTCATGCTTGTACTTCTGCCTGCTGAGGCCCACTGCATGCTTCTAGTCCACAAAATCTTATGCTGGGATGCAACCAATTGTTTGCAACAGGAATGGCTTATCCACACCAGAAAACCCAGGTGTAAATGACTGCTAAATAAGAGCTACACCAAACTAGCTCTCCAGAATAGCACAATATCCAGCAATGTGTGAATGTATCTCTGGGATGAAGTTTTGTAAGTTTTTTTAAGGTGCCACAAGACTCCTTTTAGTTTTGTTGCAGCAAACCAAGATGGCTACCCTTGTGGAATTAGTTTCAGAATTCAACACTCTGGTCTTTGCCTCACTGGCTTGGCCTGATGTGTTAGTTGCACTTTTCTATAGTAAAAACTACTATGGCTTAAAAAAAAATGGCTACCGCACCGGACGCCGAGGATTAGGGCTCCCCCCGGGGCTGGAATTATGAGTGCCGATAAACTGCAAGGGACTCTCCCCATGCAATTTTTTTTGGATCGGGGGTTAGTTGTGCTCCCCCCCCTTTCCATGAGAACGGACTGGACACAGACAGGCGGGAACAGCGGCAAGAGGGGCAATGATCACAGCAGCCTAGCCTGCCTATTTCTACACCAGACTTCCATCGGAGGCCTCCCCAGTGGGAACCACCTTGGCTGGGAGAAGGGGACCGGCGCAAATGCCAAGGCAGGCTTAGGCCAAACTGGAACGGGGGCCTTCGGAGTGGAGGTCCCTGTGGGAGATCTTTGTTCCCCCCTCCTGGGGGCCGCATGCCCCCAACCTGTCCATGAGAACCCCCAGTGCACCCCCCGACAAGTTTGTGAGAGAGTGGGCAGAAAAAGCGACATGCTTACTGGCAAAGTGTTGGAAGAGCTGCTCTCCGCTTGGCCTTGGAGCCTAGCGTAGTCCCCTACGGACGCGGCAGCGAGTTGCGGCGGCGGCGGCAGCAGAAGGGAGCAGCTGGAGCCCCGGGGATAGCTGAGGGAGCCAGATGACACCCGAGGAGCCTGCAGGTGATATCAACATATGAGGGGAAGAGGGGTCCTCGGTGGCATTCAGACCCGCCCACACCCTGCAGGGCTGCCGAGGGTTTCTTCACCAGTAGAAGCACAGCCTGGAGGACAGAGAAGCCTTCACTGCTTCCCCTTTAAGAACTGGAATGAGACTGAGAAGCATAGGAAGCAGAGACCTAGGTCTCTTGATTGCCACCCAGAGGCCATCGGAATATCGCCCAAAATTAATTCTGGCTTTTTGACTCTCAGACTTCATCTGGTGGCTTTGGCCAGAACATCGCTGGACCTATCTCATTTTTAGTGCTTTTTTGCTTCTTCTGTTGCCAGTTCTGTTCTGTGTGGAAGGAAGATGATTGGGTCGCCATCACTGGGAGAGGATGAGGGATAGAGTTAGGCCCAGCTGAGCTGAGGAGGTTGACCTACTGGACAGAGAGAATTCCTGGACCAAGCGGGATCTTGTCGGGTAGTTAGACTTACCTCACTAGCTGCTAGGATAGGTGGGTGAGGGGAGGGGGGTTTGGGAGGGATTGGAATTAAGTGGGTCAGCCGGGTTAGGGTGGGAGTAGCGCAGCTAAGGGAGGAGAAGCCAGCTCAGGGGTAGAGAGTAGTGTCCTCTCTCGGGGAGCGGAGGGTGGATCATGGATGAGGAACTGTGCTCAGGCGGGGGCTCATACTGGGGACAGGATTCCAATGATCATAGGCCAGGGGTGCTATGGCTGGGGGAGGAGGTTGGACAAGAGAAGGGCTGGGAGCACTGGTGTCCTGTTTAGGGCCCGGCTGTGGAGACACGGACGGCGCTCTGGGTGCGCTCGATCCCCTTCTAACCTCCGTCCCATCCCCAGAGATGTGAGGGTGGAGGCTAGGGGAAAGGGTCCAACATTGGTCTTGCAACGCAAGGTTGATTAAGAACAAGGCCACAACCCTGCAGCACTTCTTCGCAGAGTCGAAGGCGGACCTTATGTGCGTGACTGAGACCTGGGTGAAGGTGGGAGAGTCAGTGGCATTGAGAGAACTGGCTCCCCCAGGTTACTCGGTCCTTCACCAATCTTGGACCCAGAAGAGGGGAGGAGGGTGGCGATCCTGGTCCAGGACACTTCCTCCTACAGGGCTCTCCCAGGGCCGGAAATTGGGGGGGGTGGAGTGTGTCGGTATTGGATGGGCCGTGGTCGAGATCTTGGCCATCTGGCTGGTTTACCATCCACTCAATGCACCGCCAGATGCCCTGCCCCGCCTGCTGGAGGCAGCGGCTGCCTGGGTGTTGCAGTTCCCCAGAGTTTTAATTCTGGGTGACTTCAATGTTCATGCGGACACGCCGTCTTCAGGATTTGGTGGAAACCTGGTGTCGTCCATGGCAACACTGGGGCTCTTACAATTTGTTACTGGCCCTACCCATCACACCAGCCACACACTCTTGATTTTCGGTGCTGGGATAGAGGTGGATCTGGATGCAGCCTTGGCTGTGCCATGGTCAGACAACTATGCCCTGTGGGCTGGGCTCAGGATACCACACCTTCCCCAGTTGGGCGGTGGGTGGATTTTTTTCCCGCCCGCAGAGACTTAAGGATCCCATTGGATTCTGGAATGCTCTGTGGGACCCAATGCCTCCTGGCGACTCACTGGCGGCCTTGGTGGAGGACTGGCAGTCCCGCCTGATGGCTGCTATATATAAGATTGCCCCTAAATGTCCTCTCTGCTGTCAATTCAAATGGGCCCCCTAGTATACAGAAAAGGGAAGTGAGATGACTGGAGCGAGTGTGGCGGAAGACTCGTGACGAAGCTACGAGAACATCTTATTGTATGCTTATGAGGGCATATGAGATGGCGGTGAAAGTGGCTAAATGTGAGTTTTTTGCCACGGAAATCGCGTCCGCAAGCTCTCGCCCAGCCCAATTATTCAGGGTAGTTAGATCTCTTACTGCCCTTGAAGGGTGCCAGAATACTAGACAATTAGCACTCGGCTGCGAGGCATTCATGAGCTTTTTTGCGGATAAAATCTTGCTGCGAACTTCCTGCCCTGCCACAATTAATACAGTAAATGAACTGGAGACCTGTTGGCCGTCTTTGGTATTGAGGTTTGATGGCTTCAGGTGGCTCTCCCTTTCCAAAGTGGACAAGTTGCTGGGATCGGTTAGGGCGACCACTTGCCTCCTCGACCCCTGCCCTTCTTGGCTCCTCAAGGGAGGTGGCCAAGGGATAGGAGGCCAGCTCCGAGACATCATCAACTCCTCCCTGGGTTCGGGGGAGTTTCCTGAGTGGCTGAAGGAGGCAGTGGTTCGCCCTCTCTTTAAAAAATCAACACTGGACCCGCAGGACCCTGCTAACTACCGGCCAGTGTCGCATCTGGCATTCCTGGGCAATGTGGTGGAGAGGGCTGCGGCTGACCATCTCCTGGCATTCTTGGAGGAAACTTCGGCACTCGATCCATATCAGTCTGGCTTCCGTCCTGGCCATGGGGTGGAGACGGTGTTGGTCGCCCTTCTGGATGATTTCCGTCGCCAGTTGGATAGAGGCGGGTCAGCCGTGTTGGTTCTTTTGGACCTGTCGGCGGCCTTTGACACCATGGATCACGAACATGGATCACCATGGATGCCTCACCGGTACGGGGATATGGAGCACAGCCTTGTGCTGGATACACTCCTTCCTCCAGAACTGGACCCAGAGGGTCACAGTGGGGGAAGAGTTCTCACGTTCCTATAGACTCCCTTGTGGGGTCCCACAGGGCGCAGTCCTCTCCCCCACATTGTTCAACATCTTTATGCGCCCTCTGGCCCAGCTGGTACGGAGTTTCGGGCTGGGTTGCCACCAGTACGCTGATGACACCCAGCTCTATGTCCTCATGGACAGCCACCCAGACTCCCACCCAGAACCATTCGCCAGATGTTTGGAAGCAGTGACCGAGAACTTCCTGGTTGTTCCTGGCCCTAGGGAAGCGTGCCTGGCCTTGACCAGGACCAGGGCCTTTTCGGTCCTGACTCCTACATGGTAGAATGAGCTCCCGGGTGAGCTGCAGGCCCTGCGAGATTTACCAGCTTTCTGCAGGGCCTGCAAGATGGAGCTCTTCCGCCAGGTCTTTGGTTGAGGCCGGGGTCCGCGAATGAGAGCCAACATTAGCCCTCTTGGGCCTAATATGTTAATATCTTCTCCCCATCCTCCCTGCTGCTCTGATAGCAGGGTGTGGGAATACTGGGTGTTTTTTACACCATGTTGAGTTTGTTGGGTTTGTTTTAATGTCTTTTAATGGGTATTTTAATGGAGACAAAGACTATTGTTACCTGCCACGAGCCTATGGGGAGTGGCGGGAAATAAGTCTAATAATAATAATAATAATAATAATAATCTTATAAGCTTTTACATGGGTAAAAAGTGCTGGTTTTACTTTTACATTTCAGGTTTGTTTAGTTTCTCTCCCGTCATCCCTTCAAGATTGCCAACTTTAAAGAGAAAGAGGCTCCTGTTAAATTGGTCAGTTCATTTACCGGGTAGACCAGACACAGAACATGAATAAGCAGTGTGACTCGGTAGCTAATAAGGCAAACAGGATTTGGGGCTGTATTAAAATTAGTGTCAAGATCATGCGAGATGATGTTACCACTTTACTCCGGTCTGGTTAGACATCACTGTGTTCTGTGTTCAGTTTTGGGCACCACAACTGAAGAAAGATGTAGAGAAACTGGAGCTTGTCCCAAGGAGGCCTACAAAGATTTGTAGGTTTGGAGACCAAGTTGTATGAGGGAAGGTTGAGAGACCTTGGTCTGTTTAGCCTGGAGAGAAGTTGACTTAAGAGGTGATAAGATAACCATATTCAAATACATGAAGGGCTAACATATAGAAGTTGGAGCAGAATTGTTTTCTGTTGCCCCAGGAGGGTGGACCAGAACCAATGGGTTACAATTAATTCAAGAGAATGTTTGGCTATACATCCATAAAAGTTCCTGACAGAGTGGTTCCTCAGTGGAGCATGCTTCCTCGTGAGGTGGTAAGTTCTCCTTCTTTGGAAGCAGAGTGTTGTTAGTCATCTGACAGAAATGCTCATTTTATGAACTTAGGCAGATTGTGAGTGGGTGGCCAGGGAGAGATCTGCCAGTGTCTGTCTCTTGTGTCCCTTCCTTACATACCCAGGGAAATGCTAATTGCCAATGTGGGATGGTAGGTGAATTTCCTCCAGGCCAGGCTGGATTCTAGAGATTTTTGGTGGTGGTGGAGGGATAATTTGGGCATGATATTGGGTTCATTGTGGGCATGCATGTAGTTGTGAGTTACTGCATTTGCAGGGTGTTGGACTAGATGACCCTGGAGGTCCTTCCATGATTCTATGATTTTTGTCCAGTTCACACAAACAGCAGATGATGAATTAAGCTGTTTCTTTTATGCTCCCTTTAAAACTGCAGGTTATGCAGCGAGTGAGGAGGAAAATGTGATAAAGAGGAATTAAGAAAATAAGAATGTTCTATAACATACTAACAGTGAAGATCTGGCTAATCAGACAGAACTGAGGAACTGTGTGGAAGGAAAGGAATAGGGAAACAGATTGTTGTAAATAACACCCTTGTTAGGAAGGTGCAGCCTGGTAATCACTGTAGGAGCCCTGTGCAGCACTGGCTATTATTGCCTTGCTCCGTTTCTGACATGGTTGATGGATTTAATAGAGTTTGCAAGTGTTTGGCTTCTTCTTCTTTTTGAACCTTACTTTTATTAAAATTGATAATAAAGTTTAGAAAATTGGTTAGTTTAGCCACTGAATTTAGCGATTTTTAGAAAACTGGTTAGTTTAGCCACGTAGTTTAGCCACTTTTGAGAGTTCTGCCAGTTTGTCAAACCAAGTCAATAATGTTGGTAGAGTTGAGACTTTCTAAAGCTTGGCAAAGTTATTCTCGCCACCATTGTGGTATAGAAGAAAAAGATCTGGGCTTGACATGGTAGGTTCTCTGGGAAGACACTTATCATATATTGTGGTTTCAGGGGAAATTTAAGATTTAACATTATCTCTAATACAGAATAGAGCTTTGCCCAAAAAAATTCAAATTTTACTACAGCACCAGCACATATGGAAAAATGAATCAGTTTTAGCATTACATTTCCAACATGTTTCATTATAATCATTCACATATTTACTTACAATCTTCAGTGTAATATACCAACGATAAAACATTTTATACCAGTTTTCTCTTAGAGAATGACATTTTGTGAGCTTAGGTAATTTAAATCATAGTCTTTCAACCATGAGATATTGCATTGTAAATTTTGCATCCATTTAATCATGCATTGTTTAACCTGCTTGTTTTCTGTATCAAATTTTAATAAAAGCTTATATAGTTGGCCTTGCAGATGTGGTTACCTTTAAAATGCAATATTTTCAAATTCTGAGAGTGCTGCTGTAGGATCCAACTGTTTCGGGAATTCCAACTTAAATCTTGATACTAATTGATTAAATTCCAGCTATTGTATGTCAATTCCTTCTTTGTTCAAAGCTATTAGACTTTTCAACATTCCAGTACAGGTTAACAGGTCCTCATACTTTAAGCATCCAAGTATTTTCTGATGAGTTTTGGAAAAGTATGCCTCAATTGGAGATTTCAGCAGAGATTTATTATCAGAGAGTCTTTGTTTATATATATTCCATATATGAGTCATATTTGTCACCCAGAGACTCAGTTGTTTTTCTCTTTGTTCCAGGCAGCAGCCAGAGAACACTGTGCAAACCTTTTGCCAACCCACTTTTTCGAGATTTAAGTCTCTTGTGGAAGGATCTTGGATCCATTCCGATAGTGCTGTTAATGCAGCTGCATGCAAATAAAGTTTTAAATTTGGGACTCCTTGCCCTCCTCTTTTTTTCATCCTGTAGGATTTATAAAGCAATTCTAGGTCTTTTATTATCCCAGATAAATTTATTTTACTCTGCCATTTATGAATTATTGTATCTTTAATTTGCAAAGGTAATACTTGGAACAAGAAATTAAACTTGGGTAAAATGTTTATTTTAACAGTGGCCATCTGTGCTGACCATGATAGTTTCAACTTAGAATCTTGAGATTCCCAACTGACTCTCCTTCCATAGTTTGAGATAGTTATTGTCAGATAATTTTTAATATCATTACCAATTACCACATCAAGATATTACCACACCAAGATATTTCAGAGCTCTCCTGCATTGAGCAGGGGGTTGGACTAGATGGCCTGTATGGCACCTTCCAACTCTATGATTCTATGATTCTATTCTATGATTTTGCCCTGGGAGGATTAACTTCACACCCGCAATTAGTTTTTATGTCTTTGATGGTTTGTTTTAGTTTTTGTTAATTTTATACCCAAAATAAAAATCAAACTCTTTCAGCATATCAAATAACATAAAAATAGATATTTCAGGTTTAGTTATTACATATACATCATCATCAGCTTAACTTCTCAGTTTAAATTACTCTCCATCAACATTAAATCCTGTAAGTCTTTATGTTAATCTGATCTTATTTGCTAACATTCTAACACCAAGTTAAACAATAAAGGAGAGAGGGGGCAACCTTGCCTTTGTTAATTTGGATATTCTCCCCCATGTGCATTCCATTGACCAAGATTCTTGCATTTGGGCAGAATAAATTTGTTGGATCAATGATTGAAATCTTTTGTAAAAAATTCCACAAAACATTATCAAAAGCCTTTTTAGCATCAAGGAACATTGCTTTCTATGTGCATAGTCTAAGGCATTTAATAGTCCAGTTGGGATACACTTAGTGGGACCCAGGTTGGGGGAAAATCGATTCCAGGGAGAGAGAAAGTTCAGAGAAAGGAAGTACAGTGGTGGCTCCTTGGCCCCAAGATCAGGGACCTCTAGGGCTCAGAAAGGCACCTAGGGGGATAGACTGAGCAGGGCTAGCTCACCCCTCTTACCTCAGCCGGTCCCGGCCACGATCTGCCCCCGCCTGGTTTGGGAGCTTGCAGGAAAGCAAGCTTACTGACCCACCATCTTCTCCACCTCAGAGATCTCATGTTTGGCTTCTTGTAGCAAATTTTGTAAAAAGCAAAATTAGATCTAGTATTCTTTACTGTACTGGCATCCTTTCACCCCTAGTGATTGCAGTGCTGAACTGTGCTACTAATCTTTACTGTACTGGCATTCTTTCACCCCTAGTGATTGCAGTGCTGAACTGTGCTAGATGTAAAAGAAACCACATGCATTTTGAGTGCAGTGTGATATTGGGTTTAGGGGTTCTCCAGCTAAGCTGGAAGCGGGAAAATTTGTCACCCCCCCAACAACCTTTACCATTTCCACACAAGAGATATGTTTTTGGACAGCCTTCAAATGTTGACAGCTTTTTAAAGCACCCTCCACATGGTGTTGCCTGCATCCTGAGGCTGTCCAGGAGCCAGGTTGAGATTTGGCCATTTTTAATTTGCAATTTGGGAAATTGCCAAAATTGGATTTACCACCCTAAATCGTGCATCACATCATTGAGCAACCAGTGAGCAACTTGGGAAAAGACTGTATGGAGGGGGGAACACATGATAGTCTCAAAAGCTTTGTCCCACCCTCACAGCCACCCTCCCCTCTCCATTTCCTGCTCTGAGTAATGTTTTTAATGGCCCTGCCCATGTTGCAGCACAGCCATATACCTACATTGTCAAAGGTGAAATAAAATCTTCTTTAGTGTCCATGTTATTTTTGAGATCAGGCAGGCAAAACACAACCCTTTTCCTGTTTTCTGGAGGTGGGGAATAAGCCAATCATTTGGGCTTCAGTTATCTGTCCAGCCATCTCACACCTGGGGCAAGCAAAAACAGCTGTGTTTCCATTTTCTGGAAGTGGGGAATGAGTTGGGAAAGGGGGACGGCGATCAGGCAGCCTTCTGATCATACAGGCGTCTGAGCACTCTGTTTTAAAGTTGACAGTTAGAACAAAATTTCTTTTTGGGCTCCAAGGACCATGTTCAGCATCTCAGAAATCCACCCAGACAGAAATAAACTCAAAAAGGGGGGATGCTGTTTTGTTCTGGTGTTTCACCATAGCAATGCGGAACTCTTGATTTTTATTAAAAATGCATCTGTTTTGTGGCATTACTGCACAGCAAAATGGAAGTGCCCTTTAAAAAAAGAATTAATTTTGGGGCTGGAGGGGGAAGAGGAGAAATTTTCAATACACAAGAGTACTGCTATGCTGTGATTGGTGGCTTCCTGTGATTGACAAGCCAAAGAGCACAGGGAGAGGTTTGGCTTGTTTTCCCTTGCAGCCTTCTCAGGAAGCAAAAGTCATGACAGGGCAGAGGAAAAAAGTGGTAGGGATCTCCCCATAAGGAGGACTACAAACACAAGATGTAACATCCCGCATTTGCAAGCAGAAAGCCACTTGCATTTTACTCCTCCGTGCAGAAATGGTCCCTGTAGTCACTTTAAAATGTTTGTAAATGCTGGGACTAAGAAATACAGGTGTGTCATATTCTGATATACATTAGATAAAACTAAATAATCAATCAAAACTGTTAGGAAAACAATCTGGCAAACATCTGCCCAGAATATTCCAGTGTAAATGGTTTCTTTTTTGGTACTGGGATTTGGTATTGGTACTGATATCTGCAGATATCAGAAATTTTGCTGTTATGCTGCGTGAGACCTTTTGGGGCAAGAGTGGCTTGGCTTGCCCGGGCTGCCAATGATGCTGTGGGGAGCGGGCATGCAGGAGATGCATGGGGGAGTTGTAGCAGCATGGAACGTGCCCGTGTGTGTGTTCCAGAGACGTGGGTCCATTGGGAGGGTGGGGCAGTGTGAGCGGCAGCCCTTAAAAGGCGCCACATGCCCAGCCCCAGCCTCCTTTTGCCGGTGATGCCAGCAGAACAGCTACCCCCCCTCCCCTTTGTATGTTATTCAGTTTTGGCTACATCAGTTGGCTGATTTGTTTCGAGGCCACAGATTGTTGTTAAAAGTTTTATTCTGGTTACATTTGTCACAGCTTGCAGGGAGGCAGGGGAAGGAGCATGTTTGCCTGTGTGGCAAATTCCAAAGGGTTGGGAGCCTCCCTAAGAGGCTTTGGACCTGTGAGCAAATGCCAACCTGGCAGGGAAGAGAGGAGCTTGCATGGGCCAGGTGGCCTGGGATGGACCTCAAGGAGTTCTCCTCAAGCATCCCAGGTAGGATAACTTTCCCTGATTAAGAAAGCTTGTGGCAGGGAAGCCTGTGTTCTTGCTTGGGACCAGTAAAGGCTCCTGATAGCCGCTGGAAGGTGGGGGTGTAGATGTAGTCAGCTGACTACAGCCTAGTCCTATCTCCTGCCATGCCAACACTGTTTAAAAGTTGTTATAATAAAATCTGTGGCCTTAATTTGCCAACTGGAGTGCAAATGAAGTGTGTATCATACTGCCCACTTACAAGTCAAGAGTTTCATCCCCTGAAGATGAAGGCATTTTCCATGTAACCAGTTTTCAGCCCCTTCCTCATCCTAGTCTTCCTACCCTGTATGTGACTGTCATACTAAAGAGATTTAAGGATTATATCTTGGGTCTTAGGGCTGGAAAAAGACACAATTAATAATGAATGGGTATTGAACTCTATTACATAATGTACACTAATGAGTAGTGTGACTGCTCTGGTACAGTCTGTGCTCAAGAGAGCAGCAGGGCCTAAGGCTAAATGAGGTTCACAGGAGTTCAAAGGGATTGGGAAATTAACTTCTGTTGAGTAAATTCTCTTAGGTCAAATCCACATATGCAAATAGAAGTGTCTATGAACACAATGCAGTGGAATATCACACTTGGGCAATGCAAATTCCTGCTGTCATGGATTTAGCATTACTTAGGTGTGCAATTTATGTTACCTCACTCAGCCCCAGAGGGGATGAGTCCAGAAGAGTCCTCAACTATCCTAGAATAATTCCCTCTGTGGCCATTCCTACGTTAGCACATGGCTGGAACTGCTGTAGAGAAGGAACCAGCTTAGTCTAGTGGTTAAAAGCAGCGGGCTCTAATCTGGAGATGCAGGTTTGATTCCCCACACTTCCACATACAGCCAGCTTGGTGACCTTGAGTCAGTCAGTTCTCTCAGAGCTCTCTCAACCCCATCTACTTCACAAGGTGTCTGTTGTGGGAAAGATGTTTCTAAATTGCTTTGGGACTCCCTTGGGTAGTGAAAAGTGCGTGCGGGGGGGGGGGGGGGAGAACCAGCTCTTCTTTGTCTTCAGGATGCAGAGTTTGTAAATATAGTATACATATATTGCATTCTTCTACATTCTAAAGCCTTGGAAAAAATACCTGTAAAAAGGAATAGCCCTAAGATGAGACACCAGTGAGGACAGCCTGTAACAGCATCCTAATGTAGCAGCATCAGCAAGCTGATCTCTGCTCATTTGTGCACAGCTGTCCCCAATGTAGCATTTTGCCAAAAAAAAAAAAGTCTAGTTCAGCTGCCTAGCATCTTATTGTGCCAGTCACCTGATCTGTACTTTGCCATCTTCAGAACAAATTGTAGTAGAATAAAGGGAGGTTTTTTTCCCCCTCAACCAAAATATTCCTTCTTTAGGTCTTTTCCAAGAAGTTTTCATCTGCTTTATCACATAATAAGAACAAATATTTCCCCCTTGGCACCAAAAAAGTACAGCATGTATTTTATGTCAGACAAACCACCGAGTCTGAGAGATTAGGAGACTGCTTTGCTTTTTGTGAAGCCAAATGCAGTGTTTTTTAATTGAGGTAAAACTCCCTTGGGCTTCAAGTGACTATTTCAACCATGTTTTTCACCCACCATTAATTCCTAAGAAGGCGGCAAGCTAAAGCTGAAACATGGAGCCTGCCCAAGTCCCATTAGTTTCAGTAGGGATGAATTAAGCATGTGTTAAAGGTCCTGTTCAGTCCACAAATTTATATCAGTTTATATGCTGTTTAGTCTTAATCCTTCTCATTTTACCAATCCAGGGAACTATAGTTTGGCAAGATCCTGAGAATTTTCTGTTTGACCCCCACCCATCATAAAACTACAATTTCCAGATTTCCTAGAGAAGAAAGAAAGATTACAAAGTCAGTTTAAATTAGTAATTTGAATGTGCAGCTCTGATTTACATGTACAAGGGCATACTGCAGTTACCTTAATGAAAACAGGGTGGGCAGAGACCATTCTACTCTATAATGAAGGTAGTCATCTAGGGCAGTAAAGTTATGAAGGAAGGAGAACAGCATGAGGCTGTGTAGGTAATTGTGGACTGATGGGCAGGTGGACCTGGTTTTGATTTAAATTCAATATTGGAGTGTATTTAATAGTTATAGACTGAATCACACATAACACAGTTATAATAATTGTGTGAAATTTGGCCTATGTACAGGGTGAATTATATAAGATCTTTTTAATGGAGTCTAGGATGCCTGATTTCAGTCAAAAATGGAGCAAACTTTCCCTTCCTAAAGCACTCAGAAAGTGCTATCCTGTGGAGCGGGGAAGATGGCTGTTCAGTGAGCATGCTGTTCAAAGAGCTCCCGAATGGGGGGGGGGGGATCACAACTGTGACTGGCAGATTTAGTGGGGCAAGCTAACCCTGCTTATTTCTCTCCATGGAAGCTTTCTGGAGCTCCTGGGGTTCTTTACAGATCATTGTAGAGCAATTATCCTGATCCACAGCTGCCCGAGCTTGGGGCCAAGGAATGACCACCACCATCTTCTATACTTTGCTCGTTCTCCCTAGCACCTTCCTGCTTGATTTGATCCTGAATCTCCTCCCTCCTTTCCCCTCCTTATTCCTTCCCTCACTTTTTTGTGGAAATCACAGACTCCCTGGAAGGATCAGCCCAGTAGAGTGCTGCAGGACTAAGGGAAACTGTGAGTTGGACTGTGCTCATCTCAATCTCTCTCCTGCCCCCCTTTTCTTCTTCTGTGTGGCTGAGAAGCCATTCACTCAGACAAACAGGTTTGCAGCTGATTTTAAACTGGGGTGGGAGAAGACTAGACGTGGATTTGGCTGATATACAAAATAAAAGCTGTTTACCTGGTGAAGATTGTCTATCTGATAACCGGGCATTGTGAGACTTAATGAGATCTGCTTCAATGATGATATCAATAAGTAACTCTGAATTTGTTTGAATTGAAGGCCCTCTGTTAGGTGTTTACAACAGTAAACAGTAAACACTGCCATGGTTTACAAGCCTGTGGGCTTTTTTAATTTAATGGAGGGGGCCTGGATCCTTCTTTATGGATTAAAAATTGGAAGGCACTTTTAACTCAACAGAGGGGTGCAGGAGTTAACCTTTTTAGCACAGATCAGACAGCCTTCTGGATTATAATTTGGGCAGGTGCTTGTTAGCCCCCTGGTGGATGAAGACTTTTCGAAAATCTTTTACATCATTCTGATTTCTTTTCTCCTGACTGGGAAATTTTAATTTTAACTGCTAAATAATACTAGCTCATATATGGTAATTTTGGAGGCTATTACTGGCTTAATTGATGTGTGTAGAAGCTAATTAGTATTACACAGACTGATATTGGAGCTTTTTAACTGAGGTAGAGACCGAATGGGCCTTTGCTTCCTAGTGAAAACAAATCTTATAGAAACTATATCATATTTAGGGGATGCCCCCCCATATGCCCAAGCACTCTTAATCCATGCCAACCCAAGTATTGTCTTAGTTAACATCTATATTCCCTCAATCTTGGAGGCTACTGAAGGATATTTAAACTGGGAAGAGGTGACACATTATATTGCAACCCTCAAAAGTGATCATCCACGGGCTGAATTAGCCCTCATTGGGGATTTCAATGCTAGACTAGGAGCCAACAAGGACATAACAAATTCAAATCCAATAGGAATTGATAATAGATGCCTTTATCATGGAATAGACCCAAAATCCAACAGGGCGAGCACATATTTTATCAAATTGTGCTCTGATATGAATTTCAACATTCTAAATGGCTCTAAAAAAATCCCAAACTCAAATGAGTATACTCATCTCTTGGTTAGAGATAATAGTGTCATCAATTTCGTTTGTGTCTCCTGGTCCCTTGTTAGTCGGATTATCAACTTTGTAGTTGGCAGTTGAACAGAAAGCGACCACATGGCTCGAATTCTCTCTGTTAAGATAGATTTAATGGACACCTATTCACAGGTAGATTCTGTAATTCTAGATTACCCTCTGAATTTTAGAACATTAACTTGTACTCCAGTCTTAGTCCCTCAGATTGAGCAAGTGATAAATTCACCCCAAATGCAAGATTTGAGACATAAGCTTCTTACAGCAGACTCCATTAACTCTATTTTGCAATTATATGAGTCAGTAATTGGGCTTTTTTTATCACCTCCCAATAAGAACAGCTCCACCCCTACTTGGTTTGATAAAGAATGCTTATTGTAAAAGAAGCTATTAAGGCACTATTATATGCGCTTCCATAAATCAAGATAACTTGATGACAAATCCCACTCAGAGCTAAAGATGACTACCAGTCTCTTGTTATTAAAAAAAAATCCAAGTTCCACAACAGAAATTGGGAATCATTAAATAAAGCACTAAATTCATTTGATAACCAGTTATTCTGGAGAACTGTCGCTAATGCCTTAACAAACAACTCCAGTAAAACTGTATGCCCTATTCCAGCTTCCAAATGGATAGATCATTTTTCCATGTTGTTCATTTTTCCATGTCTTCATTAGACCCTCAACTGTCCATTGGACAATCCACTCCCTTTTCTTGTTGGTCAAATGTTGAACCTGCTGAGATTTTGCAAAATATTTTATTTTGCAAAATATCTTGCCACCAAACTTATAAACTGGACTTCTAGAAATTACATCATAGGGCCAGAGCAAATAGGATTTAGGAAGGGATACACAACCTTAGATCATTGCACTGTTTTAGCTTTTTAAAGCCAGAAATATACGAAACCTGAGAAGGGCAAATTATTTGTTGCATTTATTGATCTAAAAGCAGCCTTTGTTTCAGTCTCCAGAGATAAACTCTAGATAATATTAGATAATCTAGACATAGACCAGCATCTACTATTTCTATTAAAACAGCTCCATAATAACAATTACTGCCAAGTCAAATATTCTGCTGAGGGGAATTTAACACTAAAAATCCAAATAAACATAGGAGTTAAACGAGGTTGTATCCTTGCTCCTCAGTTATTTAACCTTACCCTTCTATTTTGACAAAGTTAATGGTCTTCCCCCCCCTTACTTGGCAAAAGACCCACTCCACTTCTTTTATACACGGATGACACAGTAAACTTATCTAGAACTTGAGTTGGCCTTATACGCTATCTCCGGTCATTTACAGATTACTGTAGTGACAATCAATTAAAAATAAATTTTGAAAAAACAAAGATCATGGTATTCACAAAGACCTGCTAAAAGTTTCCCTGGATAATAAATGGTAATCATATAGAAGAGGTAAACCACTACAAGTATTTAGGCATAAATTTCACTTATAATAACAGTTGGGCTAACCATGCGGGAAAACCATCAAAACTGCAAAAGGCCAGTTATCCCTTTTAGCCACCAAAAAGGAAACAGAAACCTTCCAGCAGCCATTAAAATCTACAATGCTAAAATAATTCCTCAGATTCTTTATGGAATTCCAATATGGATACGTTTAATAATAAATTGGAAAATATCCAATCTTCTTTTTTCAGACATCTAGTAGGAGTTCTAAACTGTGTGGCAAATCATACACTTGTTGCAGAACTTGGCCAGCGGTGTCTAGAAGTCCTTTGGTTTCAGTGCTTTAAATATTGGTTAAAAATTCATTCCCATGCTCAACCAGGTAGTTTGTTAATTAATTTTTTGTGTGACCCTTATTCTCTCAAATGGTTAAGTAAAATATCAAAGAAACTTCAAATTATGGGTCTGGACATCTGAACCTTTAGCATGCCAGAGGAAAGGGTTATACTAAAATCAATATCATAGAGACTAGAAGATCAGGACACTTGGGTTTTAGACTCTTCTACAAACAGCGTATGTTCTCCCAGTTTCTGGGATATTCCTTTAACATACAAATACATGGCCATGTATCTCCAAATTTATGCCAAAAAAGACACACCCATTAAGAAGAGTATGTCTATTAGCTCGGTTAAATATCTTTCCCTCAAATTTCACCCAAGGTAGATTTCTGAAGATCCCTCCTCAGGAGAGATACCTGTTTGCATGGGTGTAGTGTCCCTGACACATTGTTCCACATATTTTTGGTGTGTCGTAAGTCTGATTTATGCCGTCACCCTTTAGCTAATTATCTGAAGAAATTGAAATTCAGCTGTGTTGATGAAAAACATTGGATTAAAATGATACTATATGTGAGGGACTCAGTAATTATGGTAAAAGTAGCTACCTTTTGCTGGCAATTTTAAATGAAAATATTTATATGATGGAATCTACATCTGGAACTGTTTGGAATGTTCATTTTACGCTTTGCAATTTTATGCCAATAAAGGTACTCTGACTCTGGTAATTTTGGAGGCTATTGTTGGCCTAGTTGATGTGTATAGAAGCTAATTAGTTCTTGCACAGATTGATATTGGAGCATTTTAATTGAGTGACAGGTTAATGTCAGCTAAACTTAGGCACTTTGCCAAATCACCTAAGTAAAAGTCTGTCTTTAATTTAATTGCCTTCTGGAGAAATAGAAAAGGTATGGATGCTTCATAGATGACTACAAAGAAAAAAGATGATGAAGATCTTGAAGAGGAAACATTGGGCACTCCTCAAATGTTTCACCTCACTGAAAAAAAACAAAGATTTAAGAGCTCTTGTTGAAGGCCTTCATAAACAACAGATTACGGAAATCAGTGATTGTAAAAAAAGAACATCCAGACAGGATTGAAGGTTTAAAAACAGTCATAGACTGCAACACCAAACAGGAGAACATCAAAATAAATTGAAAAGGTGGAGTTTGATTTGCAGAACTGGAAAACAACAGCTGAGGAAAACTCTGAAGTTTGGGAAACACAAACAAGGGTAAGGAACATGAGAATCAAAGGGGCTTCAGATGAATATGGCAAATAAGATATCCAGCAGGAAATAACAGCATCCCTTGAAGACTACATTTTGGATGATGATATTCAAATTGTAAGATTCACAGAGTATACTCAAAAGCAGCAGCCCACAGAAACTACCCAAGAGGTATTTTGATAAGTTTTGATAGTAATCTGGTGAGAAATGCTCTGCTGCAAAAAAATCATACTGACCCAGTGAAGCAAGAGGTTCAAATTTTTCAAGACCTACCTGCTGTTATTGGACCTTAATCACCAAAAAGGATATGAGAAAGTCAATGATTATATATTGGAAGATCCAAAAAGGCTGCAGAAGTGTGAGGCCTATATTCAAGAATTCTTCCAAATCAACAAAATGCCTATTATCTCAGTTTCAACAGCTTGGGATGCAAGTAAAGCCTTTATACAAGGTAACTTAATACGGATGAATACTATGATTAGAAGAAAAAAGGAACAAGAATTAAAGGAAATTTTATCAAATCTGTACTAGCTTGAAATGCAACATCAGACTCATCAATTGAAGCGGGTGGCAAAACAAATCAAAATATTAAGGATGAGGAGAGACTGTATTGAAACTGAACAGATGAGGAAAATCAGACTATTTAAAACAAAGAGACTTAGAAATTGTAGATAAGCTGGGCAGATGGCTGGTTTATAAATTACAATTCCCCCCCCCCCAAAAAAACAAACTATTTCAAGATTGAAGCATGATGGTGAAGAATATATTTCAGAAAAAGAAATTCAGAATTGATTTGCTAATTTTTTCTAAGGAGTTTACCAAGCAGAAGAAAAACTTATTTTTTCAGTTTGGTGTAGTGGTTAGGAGTGCGGACTTCTAATCTGGCATGCCAGGTTCGATTCTGCGCTCCCCTACATACAACCAGCTGGGTGACCTTGGGCTCGCCACGGCACTGATAAAACTGTTCTGACCGGGCAGTGATATCAGCGCTCTCTCAGCCTCACCCACCCCACAGGGTGTCTGTTGTGGGGAGAGAAATGGGAAGGTGACTGTAAGCCGCTTCGAGCCTCCTTCGGGGAGGGAAAAGTGGCATATAAGAACCAAATCTTCTTCTTCTTCTTCTTGAGCATAATGAACTACCTTACTTAAAAGAATCCCGATTAACAGATTTTCATAGGAACACCGGTAAATTCTGAATCAGAGAGTTTCCGCTCAAAAAATAAATGATGCATTTGTAGCTATCAAGTTACAAAAGGCACCAGGGCCAGACAGGCTTTTGGTAATTTATTATAAAAAATTAGCACATATGGTCACTCCTATGCTTCATATAATCAATGTAATGGATCACCAAGATAAGAAATTACCTGATAATTGGTGGCAGGCATCAATAACCCTCATACCCAAAGATGGACATGACCCATTCTCTCCACATTCTTATAGACTGATTTCCCTGATTAGTGTGGATTACAAGATATTTGTTAAGATGGAATCGTAGAATCATAGAGTTGGAAGGGGCCATACAGGCTATCTAGTCCAACCCCCTGCTCAACGCAGGATCAGCCCAAAGCATCCTAAAGCATCCAAAAAAAGTGTGTATCCAACCTTTGCTTGAAGACTGCCAGTGAGGGGGAGCTCACCACCTCCTTAGGCAGCCTATTCCACTGCTGAACTACTCTGACTGTGAAATTTTTTCCCCTGATATCTAGCCTATATCATTGTACTTGTAGTTTAAACCCATTACTAAGTGTCCTTTCCTCTGCAGCCAATGGGAACAGCATCCTGCCCTCCTCCAAGGCCCATTATGCATGGCCGCCGAAACGGCGATTTCGGGTCACATGGAAAAGGCGGAGGGGGAAGACGCGACGCACACCGGTTATGCACGGGGCAGGGCGCGACGGCAGCAAAACCCAGAGTAACCGATTATGCACGCGGCGATCCGGGCGCCGCTTCTGGTTGCGCCCCGGTTACCCGGAAGCTGCGCTTTCTTCCGCGTTTCACTGACGCGGCTTTTTCGGCGGCATGCACCGAAGCTGCAGCCGGTTGCAGCCGGCTCCGTGCGTTATCCGTTATTTTAGTCGCCGCCATTCCACCCCGAATGTGTGCTAAAACCCCCGTGCATAATGGGTCCAAGTGACAACCTTTCAAATACTTAAAGAGGGCTATCATGTCCCCTCTCAACCTCCTTTTCTCCAGGCTGAACATTCCCAAGTCCCTCAACTTATCTTCATAGGGCTTGGTCCCTTGGCCCTAGATCATCTTCGTTGCTCGCCTCTGTACCCTTTCAATTTTATCTACGTCCTTCTTGAAGTGAGGCCTCCAGAACTGCACACAGTACTCCAGGTGTGGTCTGATCCTAGCAGAAAGACTAAAAAGATCCTAGCAGAAAGACTAAAAAGCTGTATTGGCAAGGTAGTACATCCAGACCAAACAGGCTTTATGCCAAAAAGGTATATGAAAAACAATATCTGCTTTGTTTTAAATGCTATCAATTTAATTATTTATTTATTACAAAGAAACTAACATAAAACAGCATTTTTTGGATGCTGAAAAAGAATTTGACATTTTGTGGAAGTTTCTTTGAGCAACTCTTCAAATATTGGAAAGCGGTAAAAAGTTTCTGTGCCTGATTCAAAGTATATACTCTGTTAGGTAAACAAGAATATTGATTAACGTAATGCTTACCAAGGATAACATTAAAATCAGTAAAGGTACCAGGCAATGCTACCCTCTGTCCCCATTGTTGTTCAATCTGGTATTAGAAATGCTAGCAGCCAGGATTCATGCAGCTGACAAGCTTGTTGGATTAAAAGTTGATAGAGAAGAATTCAAGTTGAAAAGTTATGCTGATGATGTTGTATGTGTATTAACTAATCCTATGATATCCATTACTTTGCTATTTGACTTACTGAAAGAATTTGGTGTTTATTCAGGTTATAAAGTAAACAGAGATAAAACCAAATTAATTTTGGTTGGAGTACCAGATCATAATGTAAAGAATATTAGATATAGTTGTGGGTGTGAAGTCAACCTAAACTTGGTAAAATACTTAGGGATTGAGATTGATAGAGATCTCAACAACCTGTTTGAGAACAATCACGTTAAGCGTTAGAAAGAATTCAATCAGACCTATTGAGATAGGCAAAGCTGAAACTATCCTGGTCTGTGCATATTGCCACAGTAAAAATGAACATCCTATCTAAACTTAACTTTGTATTTCAAGTGTTATCTTTACAAATCAAAGATGTGACAATTCACAAATGGCAATCTGAAGCCAACGAATTTATTTGGGATTATAAAATACCTTTAAAATTTTACAGGATGAAAAGAAAAGAGGTGGACAGGGTGTCACAACTGGATCTGATTGGCTGATTTAGCAAAGAATTATCATATGGCTGTATTTGGATACTGTGACACAGTTTACTAATGTAACAGGATTAACTTTTGCTAATATATTCCCAGTGTCATGATGGTCAGTTCATACTCTGAGGAAGAGTGCTTGCACTCAAAAGCTCATGCCTTGAATAAATCTTTGTTGGTCTTAAAGGTGCTACTGGACTCTGATTTTACGAAGTGTCAAGAGTCTGATAATTTGAAAAGCAAGTAAAACATTCAAGAGAGAAAACCTAATTCAGTATAACTCTGCTTTAAAGAAGAAAAAAGGCAAGATTTGAATGCAGTACTGGAGCAATTGCAAAACAACATCGAAGGTCTCAGACTAAGCAAATTTGGAAACAGATCCAGTCGTTGAGACTAAAAAGAGATCTGCTAGAGACAGAAGACGTGAGGAAAAAATTGGGCTTTTTAAAACAAAAAATCTTTGAATGTGCCAACAAAGTAGGGAAATGGTTAGCTTACAGACTCCGGAAAGAATCCCATAAGAAATATATATCTCGGATGAGATTAGATGGTATGGAATTTCATACCAAGAATGAGATCCAAAAGTATTTTTTAATTTTCACCCAAAAGTTCTATCATGTGGAAGATATACCTTTGAAAAAGTTTTCCTCCAAACACTAACATGATGTGGTATTAATGTTAACCAAACCTGAAATCTCACTCCCTAAATTGTTAGATTGTTTAAGAGACTTTGGAGTGGTTTCTGGCTATAAAATAATTAAATCAAGGTATTAATGATGGCAGCTTCCAACCAGATATTGAAAGAAATCAAATATATAAAACTGGCTGTGAGATTAACCTGGATAAAGTAATGTATCTAGGAATATATATTGTAGTTCTTGATATTACTCTAGCAGTGAAGGGGGGAGCCTTTCACCTACAGTAAAGCAGAAGCTTTTCCCTTGTTGCTTCCTCTTGGAAGCAAGCTTTCAGGAGCTTCATGTACTTGAAGTAAATAGGAAGTTCTGAGATCTCATAGCAATTTTTTTTGTTTTTGTCAATCAAAAGTGTTATGTTTTTATACATCTTAAACAAATAATGGAATCATATTGCAGATATTATTAAAATTTATTGCTACAAGAAATGGTTTAATGGAATAGGAAACCAGTTTAGTTGATTTATGTATAATTCTGTTTAATGCCATTTAATTCTTGATTCTCAAATTTCAAACTTTGTTTTATAGTTTGCCTTTACAAATAATTTGTTCTATTTAATTTACCTAAGCATTACTGTGTACAGATATGATAGAAGATTATAGAGAGATTCATATTTCTTTGTTTCATTAGGGAAAACCCAAGGGAACATCTTTGGTTTATAAAATTAACTCAGGGGTTCATGGGGGGATGGATTGAGTGACCATTTTGGTTTTCCCTCTTGTAAAGCATCCTTCCATTATAAAAAGAGAGTGAACTTTGTACAGATTAAGATATCTGCAAGATGCTTTGGCAGGCAAAGTCCCTGGAAGCTGGTCCAGACAGGGAAGACACGCCCACCATGTGCCTGCAGATGAACAAGACTAAAGAGATAAGCACAGGGCTTGAGCTGATTGGACAATTTTATCAAATTTTGCTCATAGTGGTTTAGATAATGACCTAGTTTGCATGTGTTATTTGGATTGTATAAAAATCTGTACTCAGTGTGTCTCTAGGTGGATGCTGGATTTCAGACATGACACAGTGCCCTTTTAATGCTACAACTATTAAAATGGTATTTTATAAAGAATTTTCTGACATCGTGAATAATTTGGATCTCTCACCACAATGGCTTAAAACAAACCTGAATTACTAATGGTAGATCTTTGATAATAATTATAAAATAGTATGGAAGAAGATACAAGAGTATCTACAAAGATGGTCAAAAATGAATTTTTCATGATCTACATGCATGGCAACTATTAAGATAAATGTATTACCTAAGTTGAATTTTTTATTTCAAGTTCTATCCTTAGACATTAAAGACACAACCATATGAAACTGGTTTAGCAACTTTAGTCAGTGCAATGGCAGACTTTGAAACTGTAGTGACACAGAGTAAGCCTCACATACCTACCGCACAAGGCTGTTGTGAAGATAAAATGGAGGACAGGAGAACAATACAACTCTGGGTCTCCACTAGATAGAAAGATTGAGCATGATATTTGATATGAATCTGATTTTGAAAATTAAAAATATTACATTGTTTGTGATATAGTACAGTAGCCTTTCCAGAGGGCTATTAGATCTTCCATCAACACAATAATAATAACTACCACTCAGTGTGTGAACTGGGAGTTCTGACTCCTCTTCCTCACGTATAACCACTAGAACAGATTAATGTTCGATTACCTTGCATGTGAAGGACGGAGGGAATTTTTGTACTTTGGGGTTTTTATGTACATTTTTTAAATTTTAAGATAGAAATAGAAATAACGATAAAGATACCAACAATGGAAAGCAAAGCATAGACATCACCTTGTTGCAATCTCCAGTTATTCACCTAATCTAATACAAATCAGAAAGACTACTTATTGATATAATAGTGCCAATGATCTTGAAATTCTTAAGATGGACTTCTATTTACCAAGCTTATTAGCTTGGCCATTTTACATAGCTCTCCAGTTTTATCTAACCAGTCTGTCATCCTAGGTAAGTCTGGTTGCTTCCTATTGTGAAGTTAACCAGGTTCAGGGTGATTCATTTCCCTTCATTTTGGGCACTGCCACTTCCACCATCATCTGAGCATAGTGGTCAGTTTTCAAACATGCAGCATTATTTTCCTGATGAGTTATGCCTGCCACAAACAGAGACGTGTCGCTTCCATTGCAAATGAAATGAAATGAAATGAAATGAAATGAAATGAATAAACAAACAAACAAACAAACAAACAAACAAACAAACAAACAAACAAACAAACAAATAGTCTGGGTAGTGGTTTGTCTCACCTGGGCTAGGATTTTCTATTTTGGCTCTGAATCTGCTACAATCATCCTGACGTTGGTGGCCAATTCTGAGTCTCCTAGTTTTATTATCTGATGTTATCCCTGCTAACATGGTGTAGTGTTTAAAGAGTAGGACTAGGTTCTGGGAAACCCAGGTTCAGATCTGTACTCTGCCATGGAAGCTTGCTGGGTGATCTCGGGCTACTCTCCCACTCTCAGCCCAACCTACATAAAAATGGAGGAAAATCATGTAACCACTTTGGTTCCCCATTGGGCAGAAAGGTGGTAGATAATAAACAAACAAACTGATGTACAGTCAGACTGATTATTTTATTTTTGTAGATTCATTGTTAACAGCAAGCCAAGTGATTTGTTTTGTTATGATATTTAGTTTGGATCAGGGTCATATGGAAGGCCACATGGAAACAATTGTCCGGGGACCCATGGTGGCTCTTGGCAGTTCTGCTTGTGATCGGTATTATCTGATACTGTGTCAAGCATGGAAAGATTCTTTTGTAGATCTCTGGAATCTTGATATTTGATTTTCTTGAATAATGTGTGCAGTTTTGCCACACTAGTATTCTTATCTGACTCCACTTAAGCTAAATAGTACCAGACTCAACACAGATCCTTGGGCTTTCCCACTCTTTACCTAGCTCCTTAATGAAATCTTTCCACTAAAGAGATTATTTAAAAGAATAAAAAGTTATCATTTTCCATCTGTTTTAAATTGGTCAAGCATACACTTTGAGTGTGTTCTCTGCTGCCAACATCTCTGAAGTTATCCTCCTTGATGAAGCATTCTGAAACTTAAAACCTTGCTCATTCTGACCTGCAGATATAAAGCATCCACAAAGAGTATCTATCGCCTTTCCCATTTTGCCTCTTGCTTTCTTTGGATTAGTGTAGCTGTAGCCATCACTTCTATAAAGACAGATGTGGGTGCCCTCCAGTGGGCAGCAGAAGCCAATGTCAGAAGAATGTATATATCTTAATAGAACTAGAAAAGAGGAAGATATTGGTATAATGATAATATTATGTCATAATGTGCCATTTCATTGTCATCATCATCATCTTAAAGTGTAGGGTTTTATGCCATAAGGAGTCTCAAAGCAACTTACAATTGCCTTCCCTTCCACTTCCTACAACACCCTGTGAGGTAGGAGAGGCTGAGAAAGATCTGAGAGAACTGTGACTGGCCTACAGTCACCTAGCTGCATGTAGAAAGGGAGTGGGGAATCAAACCCAGTTCTCCAGCTTAGAGTCTGCCGCTCCTAACCACTAAACCACACCATGCTGGCACTCCAATATGGCCAATGGGGCATATTTTTCTCAGATAAAGATTGCCAGGAGATAATAAGGGAAAACTGAAAAGTGGTGTGTGGGTGTAGGTGGGGGAGATAAACAATAGTTGCCTGGTGGATGGGAAGGAGAAAACAAAGCAGGAAAAGGGTTTTTGGGGATGGGGAAAAGAAGATAGTAGGGGAAAGAAAAATAAGTTGTCCTACACAAGTTCTTTGGGGTCCCCTATTTGTTGACTATATTTTAGATTATATTGAATTCATTGGAGGGAGCAACCCATGCCATGTCCACTGCTGGCAGTAGCTCATCAGTAGCCCATCACATGTGCCATCGATGCCCATCCCTGCAGGTGAAGAATGCTGGTGCCAGCCCCTGTGGGTGGGGGATGGCAGTGTGTATATATGTATGTCATATATACCTGTCCAGATGCCATGACCCCAAGGCAGGGTGTGGTGCTTCTCTGTGATAGCATGCACCCACAGGGTCTGCTGCCCTGGGCACCCATCCCTGTGGGCAGAGGATAATGGTATGGAGTCAGCAGTAACAATGGAAGTGGTGGTGGTGGTAGAGAAGGAGGACCTGGGACTTGGGAGCCAAGGCTACTGTTCTCTCTTCAGCATCCAAAGCATCTTCCCCGTTGTTACCTCAGCCACCTTATCATCAGCCCCCAGAGGAGCTACTCAGGCCACGCCTGTCCTGACCATGAGGGAGAAGAGCAACCACGGGCTCATTTGCGGCGCCTACCCTGAGAAGGGTTGGCACTTGTGCAGATACCTGTACACAGTACTGGATGCCTGGGAGCGGGGTGGGGAGGAAGCGGCCATGGAATACGATAGGGAGTTCCGTGAGCTCGCCTCCCACAACGCGTCAACGCGCTGGGACCTTCGTTTGCACGACGCGTGGGTCGTCCAGGTTGGGTCCCCGGGTCGGCCAAGGAGGGAACGGATGCGCCCCGGGTCATCGGCCCCAGCTAAGAAACTCAGCGGGCTCGTCTGCTGGGATTACAATAGAGGAGGGTGTAAACGGCGCAAGTGCCGCTTCGAGCACCGCTGCGAGTCTTGCGGGGCGGGGCATTCGATGGGTGCGTGCACTCAACCCCAGTCGTCTGCGCAGCCCTTTCGAGGGGCCCGATCCACCGGCAAGAAGGACGGTGGATCGGGGGCTGCAGCACCTTCCACGGGACAAAAGGCGGCCTGAAGTGGACCACCAGCTTCGAGGGCTGGCTCCCACGCCAGTCAAGCTAGGCGTACTGGTGGACTGGCTGCGGGGTTACCCCGACAGGAAGGCTGCCGTTTACCTTGCCAAGGGATTCTGTGAGGGTTTCCGCATCCCCTATACCGGGGAGAGGGTGGCGACCTCGAGTGGTAACTTGCGGTCAGCCAGGGAGATGCCTGACGTGGTGGCGGCAAAGCTCGAGAAGGAGCGAGCGGCCGGGAGGATCGCCGGGCCGTTCGATGGGCCCCCATTACAGAATTTACGGATCTCCCCCCTGGGTGTGGTGCCCAAGAAGACGCCAGGTGAATTCCGTATCATTCAGCACCTCTCTTACCCGGAAGGGGGGTCGGTCAATGATGGGATCCCTCCGGAACTGTGTGCAGTTAGATATACACCATTTGATTCGGCCGTTGCCATGGTGCGGGGCTGTGGACGCGGTGCACTGATAGCCAAATGTGACGTGCAATCTGCGTTCCGGCTCCTGCCCATCCACCCAGATGACTACTGCTTGCTGGGATTTCGGTTCCGGGACAAGTGGTACGTAGATAAAGCCATGCCGATGGGGTGTTCCATTGCCTGCGCGGCCTTCGAAGCTTTCAGTTCTTTCCTGGAGTGGGTGGTGCGGGTCAGGGGCCCGTTCGCGGAGATAGCGCATTATCTTTTCTCCTCTTGTAACCAACAGCGACACATGTGTCTCAGAAGATTTATTTTAAAACAGTCTTCCTGTTCCTGGTTCCCAAGCAGTCATAAAGTGCAGTTGTTTTCCAATGGGGAGCCATGTCCAGTCTTTGCACAGAGGCGATGGAAAGGCCGTGCTACCCATGAAGTTCCCACTAAAACCGAAATAAAACAAAAGAGGGAACAAAGTAACCCAACCTGTATCCGCAAGCTAGGAACCTGAAAGTTTGAGCAGCAGCAGAATATATTAAATATTAAAATGCAAATATTTATTTCAGTACATGGGCACTACATTCTATGAGACACATGAAAATACACTCAGGCTGAGAGGGCTTCAATAAGGGTGGCACTGTGAAGAATAAATATTTAAATGGGGGGGCTCAAAGAGAAATACTTGAATACATTTTATAAGTGGGGGAGCCTCTTCATCCATATTGCTTACCACCTTATAGTCCCCATTAGGGTTGGCTGCTTTGGCTGCCAAAGCAGCCGTTCGAGCCCGAAGCAGCCAGCACCACGGTGCGGGAGGGAGGGGTGACGCCAGTGCACCAGTCAGCGCACTCAGGCAGATGCAGAGCTCTGCACCTGCATGCATGCAACAACTGGTGCATCAGCGCCCGTGATGCTTCTCCCCGCCATGCCACGCTGCTGGCTGCTTTGGGTACGAATGGCTGCATCGGTGGTGGAAGCGCCCAACTCTAGTCCCCATTATTACATCACATTCGTGTATTTAAATATTAGACCACTGAAGGAGACTCCAAAAGGCCCTGAAATGTATTTGGTTTTGTGTTCTTGTGTCATTTATCTTTGTGTCAAAATGTTTTGGATTTGTGCAATAGTGTGTGATATATGTTGATGTTTTAAAATGTTATATGTGTGCATGTATTGAAATATTTGCATTTTAATATTTAATACATTCTGCTGCCGCTCAACCTTTCAGTTTCCTAGTTTTCGCTAATACCTACATTCTCAAATCCTGCCACATTGAATTCTATGGTACTGTTTACAAATCCACAGGAGGGCAAACATGTCCACAGTAACAATGTTCTGATGTTAGCACTTTACTGAAGGGACAAAACTGCCCCTGTGCCACAAAATCTCACACCTTGAATAAATCTTTGTTGGTCTTAAAGGTTCCATTGGACACAAATTTTGTTCCAATAATTTTAATAGTTGTCTTAATTACAAACCTATCTCCAATTTTACTGTTTCGATCTTATGACCAGTCTTATTGTTATGATTTTACCATTATGACTGATTCAATGGTTGTTATGACTGATGTGTCAATAAAGGTAACTGACAGGCTGCATAAGGTCATCTATGTCAACTAAAATTTTTTTTAAATTAAATGTTTACAAATATTTTTTATAAAAATGGGGGACCTGCAAGGACTTACAGGGGACATCTTATTTTCCCTTCCACCACTATTTCCTCTTCCCCTTCCCTCAAAACCCCTAGAACCTCTCCATTTCTCCTGTTTGGTTCTCTTTTTACTACCCATCAGCCTTTATCAACTTTACCTTTATCAACTTTAGCCATCCTTTCTTCATTCCTGCTGGCAGCCTCAAGGAATTTCTGGAATCTTTATGCTTTAATACTTATAAATTTTTAATTTTTTTCTTCAGATTCTCCTTACATTTTTCAGTGGGTATTCTCCAAATGAAGCAGGTTTGTCCTGAATGTTGGACCAAAATTGGGGAGAAAAATGAGGGCAGGGTATCTTACAAGAAATAGCAGATTATTCACATCCTCTCAGAAGGGTGGGGGCTCCATTGGGCTTTGATCATAGCTGAATTTGTGTAGGGAGGAATCTAATGAGTTCAACATGATTCTTATCAAAATGTTTATGAGGAGCAGGCCTCAGCTAAGGGCCGGGATCCGGGGGAGGAGGTTGGACAAGAGATGGGTTGGGAGTGCTGGTGTCCCGTATAGGCCCCGGCTGTGGAAACACGACCCTGTCCCTCAGGGTGCGTTCCTCTCTCCCACATTGTTCAACATCTTTATGCGCCCTCTGACCTAGCTGGTATGGAGCTTTGGGCTGGGTTGCCATCAGTACGCTGATGACACCCAGCTCTATCTCCTAATGGGTGGCCACCCGGACTCTCCCCGGAACCATTTGCCAGATGTTTGGAAGCAGTGTCTGAATGGTTCGAGCAGAGTTGCCTGAAACTCAACCCCTCCTAGATAGAGGTCCTGTGGCTGGGGGGTAGGGGGCGGGAGCAGGCAGCTCGCTGACCCACCCTAGCAGGGTGCAACTTACGATCGTACCCCAAACTAGGAATTTGGGTGTGACCTTTGATGCCTCCCTGACTATGGAGGCACAGGTCAAGAGAGTAGTGAGCCAGGCATTTTTCCATCTTTGCCAGGCTCAGCTAATAGCACCCTATCTGTCTCCTGACCACTTGGCCACAGTGATCCATGTGACAATCATCTCCAGAATAGATTTCTGTAACTCGCTGTACGCAGGCCTACCCTTGTCCCTGACCCAGAGACTACAGCTAGTGCAAAATGCAGCTGCTAGGGTCCTCAGGGGAACATCCTGGAGGGCTCACATCCAGCTGATGCTGAGGCAGCTGCATTGGTTGCCAATTGCTGCCTGGATCCGGTTCAAGGTTTTAGTTTTAACCTTTAAGACCATACGCCGATTGGGACCCACATACCTGAGTCTACCGCCCTATGCCCCCTGCAGGGCTTTACACTCTGCAGGTGAAAACCTATTGGTCATCCCCAGCCTGAAGGAAGCATGCCTAGCCTCGACCAGGGCCAGGGCATTTTTGGTCCTGGCCCCTACCTGATGGAATGAGCTCCTGGGTGAATTGCAGGCCCTGCGTGATTTGTTAACTTTCCACAGGGCCTGTAAACTGGAGCTCTTCCACCAGGTCTATGGTTGGGGCTGGGGTCAGTGAACCAGGGACATCGCTCCCCCCCTGGGAGTTGATGTTACTCCCCTCAATTCTCTCCTCTTCCCTTTTTTTTGATAGTGGGGGAGGGATGGGATTTTTAGCCATCATTTGGTAGTTTAATGTTTTAATGGGAATTTTAATGGAGTTAGATTGCTGTGACGCACCTCGAGCCTGTTGGGAGAGGCGGGAAATAATACAATACAATACAATACAATACAATACAATACAATACAATACAATACAATACAATACAATACAATACAATACAATACAATATTTTATCCCACTGAAATTAATGGAATCAAAAAGTGCTTAAGATAATATAATTTTAGCAAATCAACTCTGTGTGCTCATTTCATTTTCCCATTCAGGAGGCAGAGGCATGAAACACCACAGACCGAGTGATTTCATTAAGATTAAGGATGTCCTCAAGTTTGGAGTTGTAGAAGACTCAAAGTGAAGTTTATTATTTCCTTCCACTTTCCCAGGGGCTATTATGTATGTATTGGTTTCAACTGCAGTCAGTTTGCCAACCCTTTTAAATTGTCCTTTTAAAAATGTTTTTAAAACATTCCCATTTATGCTTGAGCTCTGATACTGCGTTGGGGTTTGTTGTTGTTTGCACCAATTTTGCACTTGAAAAGGTAAACTTCCTCCATTGTGATGTGTGACACATCCCTATTGTGAAGAGACCAAAGAGCCTAGGAGTCCCTGGTGGGATGGGCTACTCCTGAATGAGTAGGGGGAATGGCCTAGGAGGGTTCTAAAGGAGGGAGTTCTAAAGGGCTGTTAGTCAGTGGGCAGCAGTTAGAGATGCTGGCACTGAGTTAGTCAGTTGAGTGTGACAGTTGAGAGACAGAGACTGGCACTGTGAGAGAGAGTGAGGCTCTCTATTCAGAGAGGAGTTTAAGGTGGAAATTAGGGAGAGGAAAGATATTAGAAATCCTCTGGACCAAACCAAGTTGTGTATCTTGGGAAGACGGGAACATGTCTACCTCAAGACTCAAAGGAAATACAAGCTACTTGAGGGTTGGGAGGGGCTAAAGGAGAGCCCTGGTCTAAGACAGACCTGACGGTTGGAGATATTTGGTGTATACTGACACAAGCATATCTTATACAGAAGAGCTAATGAAAGACATATAAACAGATTCTAAATCTTTATCTTAAACTGTTTAAATAAAGCCTGTTTATTAAGAATCTAGATTGGAGAGTGCCAAAAGTCCCTTCTTCATAGGAACAATACTTGAAAGTGACAGAAATGGTAAAACTCCCACACACCTATTGGGGAAATATCTTTACCCAGATAGTGAAAATGTCACATGATGCAATGTCACCTGGCCACCACTCTGGCACATGCTGGCGGCAAGGCCTCATGGACACTTCAACAGGAAATTAGCATGGGGACAAACAGGCTTTTGAATGCCCAAATTACCACCTTTTTCCCTCTGAGGTATACTGTTCTTTGTAGAGAGTGGGCATGATGGACCATGCAAACTTAAAGCCCCCACTATACCATCCCCTCCTCTGAAAAGTTTTTTTTAAACTCACTGGCAAGTCCAAAGCAGGAGCCTCTGCCCATAGCCTGAAGCAGCTCTGCTTCCTCATTCTCCTGCAAGACAGAACCAGCATTTTAGCCACTGAGCTCATGCAAGGTGGCACAAGGAAGATCCCTCTGCTTTGCCAGCCTGATAAACTGTTAAACAATGTCCTGCTCCTACCATGGTCACTGATCAGAGTTAGTAATTACTTGTGTGCTACAGTTCTACAGCGAAGCTACAGTTTTGTAGACCCAAAACACGCTAATATTTATGCATGAATGAGCATGTTTATGCAAGGCAACCTGTCTCAGCACTGTCGTCAATAAAAGTCATTGCAAAGTTTTAGCTACTGTTCTGAAAAAAAGCAGTTGACACTATGAGGGGGGTGGGGGTGCCATGCAGAATTAAAAATACTCCAGTGAGTTTCACACAGCAAAAACCCTGCCATGTGAAGAAATAAAAATGTCTTTTGAGGCGGAATTTTTGCAAGGTTCCCTGCCATGCATAATACACCCAGGTCAGTTGCCTTTCCTGACCCTACTATCATCAGAGAGAATAAAATTACATAACCAATACAGAATACAGTATATTTTCAATTTTTTCTAGTGGTGTATCAGAACTTTATGGTCAGTTATTAGCATTGGTAGAGCTCAATAGTGTTTTGCTGTATCCCCCTGGTTCTGCACACTTTCCCCTGTGATGGATATAAAACTTTAAAAAACCAAAAAATCTTTAAAAACCAAAAAAGATCTGTTAATGTGATATTGCCAAAACCTAGCACAAAAGTTTATTAAATTGCTATATTTGCTAAAAGCAAACAGAAATGATGACTGTATTACAAAGGACTGATCCTGTCCCAAGAATGTGAAATGACCAGTTCCTCCACCCTGAAAAACAATCCCCACCTCCCAGTCACTTCCAAGACCACATTCTTTCCCCAGAATTGTTCTCTGTGGCATGCTCAATTTCCAGCATTAAAAAAATATATAGCTTTCCTTCTGACATCTGTGAAAGGCCCAAAGTGCTAAGTGTAAAACTAAAAAGGTTTTATTGCACAGTCATGCCTTGAGGTCACAATCTGCTCAGGATTTTGCCAGTTGGGGAGACTCCTTTCCTTGTACAAATGGAACATTAAAATTTGCAGACATTATCTGCAGTTCCCTAGTAAGAAAGAACATTCTTTTAACAGTGGAAAAATTAGACTTAGCCAAGGAAACCCAGTGCTATTTTCAATGCTGGCTAACCATGCCATCTAATAAAATACCCAGTGTCCTTAAAAACCTAAGGACTTCATGAAACATTGTGGCAACCTCTGGCTATTCTTTCTGTTGAATAGTATGAATATAATATGTCTTGACCCTGATGATAATGAGGGTGCAAACTGCAGCAGTGTTGAAAGCATCTGGGTTTGGAACAGGAATCTGAGATCTACTGAAAGACTTTGAAGTTTGATGCTGATGAGTGGTCTGGTATGGCTAGCACAGGAACATGGACACTGCCTTCCCATGTGCCCCTAGGAGGACACTTGGAGTTGAGTATCACCATTAAGTGTTCAGTATTCCTACTTTCTGGGAAGTTCCAGGCTGGGACTTCCAGCTGCAGTGCCAGCATGCTTTATTTCCTTTGGAAGCAAGAACATGGGAAATGAGATGAAAGAGCAAAAGCAAATTTGGATGTCTTTGTTATATTTCTCTATGTACAAACAGAGGGCAAGAAGGGGCAGTGAAGCACTTCTGTGAGGAAGTAGACCCAGTACTAGCTTGGTGCAGTGGTTAAGAGTGGCGGCCTCTAGCCTGGAGAGTCAGGTTTGATTCCCCACTCCTTCACATGTAGCCAACTAGGTGGCCTTGGGCCAGTCACAGTCCTTTCAGAGTTCTCTCAGCCTCACCTACCTCACAGGGTATCTGTTGTGGGAGAGGAAGGGAAGATGATTGTAAGCTGCTTTGGGTAGTGAAAAGCAAAATATAAGAATCAACTCTTCTGTCTTACATCAGATTCTGAGACAGACTCTTAATCAGAGATGGTTTAACCTTCAGAGAACTCATAGTGCTGTCTGTCTGCCTCTCATGTTCGCTCTCCGAAATTCAGATTGCATTTTCAAACTCATGGCCTGCCATGTCCCTCTCCCTCAGCTGGAGGGCCAACATCCTCTCCAAGTCACAAAAAAAAAATCTATTAGGATCATCTCAGGACAATTCCTCCTCATCTGGAAACTTCTACAGCCAGTAAGCAGCATTATGTTATAAAGAACTCTGACTTCAAATAAGCATTACTATAGGCAAACTATGGTCACTGAGGTTTCATTGTGGTGTGTGTGTGTGTCAGATAGCAAACTCACAGCACCAGAGGTACATAATCTAATGAATTTAATGTAGACCTCAGCAAATTTTTAATAATAAAAAGAGAAATGGAAACAAGGACATAGTTTAATTTCAAGGTGAGTGTGGTAGGTCTTTATGGGATAACTAGTAATCAAGCCCGCTGTATGAGTAATACAGCAGGCGCTAGGCACTTACTTTGTCGTGGGAGTCCCTCGGGCGGCGGGGCCTCCCCCGGGCGGCGGTCTTTCATTGGCGGCTCTTTCGTTAGACGGCGGCCTGACGCGGAGAGAGGCGCTTTGCGCCTCTCGCTGCGTCAGGCCGCAGGGCAGGGAGCCCCCGGCAGCCGCGCTCTGCGGCTTGCGGGTGGCCTGACGCATCGGAGGCTCGCAGTTGCTGGGGATGGGAATCAGAGGGACCAATCGGCAGGCGCAAAGCGCCTGCCGATTGGTCCCTCCAATTGTCTGTCCGGAGGCAGGGTCCAATCCGGACCCT
This sequence comes from Paroedura picta, assembly GCF_049243985.1. NCBI lineage: Eukaryota > Metazoa > Chordata > Lepidosauria > Squamata > Gekkonidae > Paroedura > Paroedura picta. Next base: position 103,049,988 of record NC_135371.1, on the reverse strand, counting down.
TCCTCATCCCGGACACATCCCGCCCCAGAACCCCTTACGGAATTATTTAGTCCGCGGCGCCCGCAGCGCCGCGGGCGGTGTTGTGATGGTGTCTCAATCACGGTATTAGAAGATTTCCTTGTTATACTGGGATTTTCCTCTTGCAGTAAAAGCAGAAATAGGTGTAAGAACAATCTAAACTTTTATGCTTGTGGCAAAGAAAGACTGATACATTTATTGTGAGATGTAAACCACCCAGAGTCGTATGAAAGGTGGTTTAAAAATCTAAATTTAATAATAATAATAATAATAATAATAATAATAATAATAATAATAATAATAATAATAATAATAATAATAATAATAATATAGAGCATCTGCTTCACTCTTCTTTCCTTTTGCTCATAACATCTAGGTCCATTCCTAGTTAAAAGTAGCAGAAGTCTTACAAATGGTAAACACTACAAATCTGACGTTCCGCATGACGTCACACACAATCTGCAACACTCCTGCAACACTAGCGCTAAAATCGCTTTGTTGTAGTGATTTCCGGGGAATCGGGAAAAGTGGATTCACCCTCAGAAAATCGCTACACTCCTGCCAACAACCTGCAACACTTGTGAAAAAGACCTGTGCGTTCTCAATGTTGCGGTTGCAACAAAGTCCTTCCCCCTGGCTCTCTCCTCCGAACTTCTGGCGAAGCGATCACTATTTAATTTCCTCGGAGCGAGCGGGGAAAGCAACGAACCAGTGAGGCTTGATTCACCCACCTAGGCTTCTCTGGCTACAGTCCCTCCACAGAAGTGCTTTAAAGTTCCCCTAAGTCCCCAAGCACAACACAGCCCCCCTGTTTGCCAGTTCCCTTTAATTTCAGCTGAAAATGGCGCCTGTGCGGGGGGGGGATTTTTTTTTTCACTCGGGGGAGCGTGGTAACGATGACTCGCCAACTCACACACCAGTTAGATGGGTCTCTATGTTAGGAAGAATCAAGGCATATTCGTTGAAATGTGTGTGTGTGTTTTTAAACTGTGCTTAAAGGGGAGCATGATAACAACCGCCCATTGGCTGTTCATTTGATTGACGGCCAGGGGGGGGAACAAGCACAGAAAAAAATCGCTTCCTTTCTAGTGATTCCTGCGAGACCGGAAACCAGTGGGGAACGAATGAAACGCTACTGGATTTCACTACAAATGCAGGTATGCGGAACGCCGAGATTCCACTATTTTAAATTCCGTTATTGCTTTATGAAAGCAATTGGCAACATTGGTCCTTGTGCGGAATGGGCCCTAATATTACACAGGGCTTGATCTGGTATCATCATATTGCATACTGCCCTTCTCCAAGCTCACATAATTAGTCATCAGTAAGGCAGTCAGGGAAATAAATAGTAAGTTGACATCATGTCATGTGCTATGTTATATTAGGCATTCTAAAGATGACAAGGCAAAGAAATGGAAGGCTGGCAACTCCCTTGTAACCCAGATCTCTACGTTTAGATACTCCCATTCCATGCATATGATTTCATGTAATATGAAAATAAATTCCTCTTTTCTTTCTGAATAATAGACCATGTGAGAATGGGACCTGCAAAGGCTATTGGGAAAGGCAGTGGAAACCTTATTCCATCTCTGTGAGGACTTCCCCCCGAAGACACTAACAAGACTTGTGGTTGTAAAATCAGACTTCTTTATTAGATAGCATTGATGTAGCAACAAACACACTCTTTGCTTGAACTGAAGATGTTTTTAGCATTTATTGCTAGCTGAAGCTCATACTGAGATTTAGCTTTACTAACATTCTCCCTACAAGCTTTGGTTATTTGTTTACATTCCTCCTTGGTTATAAGATCCTCATTTCCTAAATTATTCTTTTCTTACTCAATTCCTTTGAAAGCTGATTATGGAGCTACCCTGGTTTCCTTAGGTTCCTCCCAGTTTTCCTTCTCAAGTTTTCTTCCTCACTTGATCCATGGGACCCATCTAATTACTGCCCAGTCTCACATCTTGCATATCTGGGCAAGCTGGTGAAGAGGGCCACCACGGAACTGCTCCTAGCATTCTTGGAGGAAACTTCAGTGCTTGATCCATACTAGTTGGGCTTCCATCCTGGCCACAGGGTTGAGACGCTGCTGGTCACCTTGGTGGACCATATCCAGCGCTGACTGGATAGGGCCAGTTCTGCCATTCTCAAAATGTTAGATCTGTCAGTTGCATTTGATGTGGTTCACCATGAGCTTTTGGCCCACTGCCTTGCCGGGACTGGGAGTTGTGGGATGGGCCTTCAGTGGTTGCTCTCCTTCCTATTGAACCATAAAAAGAAGGTCACTGTGGGGGATGTCACATCCCTTTTGGCTCCTGTGTAGGTTTCCACCGGGGTGGTCTTCTCCCCCATGCTGTTTAACATCTTTATGCGCCCCCTGGCCCAGCTGGTCCAGAGTTTTGTGCTGGGTTATCAGTTTGCAAATGACACCTAGATCTATCTCCTTATGGATGGCTGTCCAGATTCCCTCCTCCCCCTGGATACATTTGCCTGTTGTTTGGAAGCCATAACTGGGTGGTTAGAGCAGAGGCACCTGAAACTCAACTCCTCTAAGATGGAGGTCCTGTGGCTTGGCAAGGGAGGGGGCAGACCAGGAAGCATGTTTACTTGACCTGGCAGGTGTGCAACTTAACACCTGTGCTAGGAAACTGAGCATGATCTTGGACGCCTAACTTACGATGGAGGTGCAGGTCACAGGATTAGCATACCTGGCATTTTACCATATTCATCAGGTAAGTCTACTAGCTCCATATCTGTTCCCAGAACACCTGGCCACAGTGATACATGTGAGGGTCACCTTCAGAACTGACCTTTGTAATTCACTCTATGCAGGCCTACCCTTGACCCAGAAATTGCAGTTGGCACAAAATGCAGCATGTAGGGTCTTCATTGGAATAAATAAAAGAGATAACAGAGACTCTTAAACTTTTGATCTTTAATTAAGCCACTGGACAGATTCTTTCTCTCCTTTATGATATTTCTGGAATTGTCCACCTTCTTCCTGCAGCCTCAGGCTACATAGCAGCTCTTGGATGGTGTTCACCTGCAGGGGGTCTTTGAAATGCCTTCTTCAGTAGTGCTACTAACTTGGTGCATGTGTTTTTAAAGTTACCCTGAGGTAAAAATGCATACTTGCCACAGACAGTGCATGTTACAGATTCAGGTGCATCGCCAGGTATGCTGCTTTGATCTATTGCAGGAAGAACCAGACCCCTTCTACAAACTCTGGAACACTTACAGAGTCCCTCAGCTTGATTTAAAGCCAAGAGCCCTTTAGCTCTTGCCTTGTGGTGCATGCCAAAGACCTCTGCTGAGCAAGAGCCTTTTACAGTAGCGGTTCCCAACCTTTCTCAGGTCAGGGACCGCCTCCGGGGTGAGGGGAGAGCTGACGCCCTGGGTGCTGCGAAAACGCGCACACGCAGTTGCCGTGCATTCATGTTTTGGCCACCAGGTGGTGCTAACGTACATACGCGGCAACTGCGTGCATGCGCGTTTGTGTCTCCGGCATGCTGGTGGCTGCGCCTGCCTCTTCCTTTCTCACTGCGGGCGGGGGAGGCAGGCGCGGCTGCTGGCGAGCCGGTACCATGGCCTTTGCGGCCCGGCACTGGGCCGCAGACCGGGAGTTGATGACCCCTGTTTTATAGCACAAAGGCCTAGCAAGCAGAGGGTGGAGCTAGCAAAACTGCCACCTATTTCAAATCAACTAATGCGATTAGTTATAGTCCCCTAACACCCAGGCAAAGAACAGACAAAAAACAGCACCCACTCTCCTGCAGCCTATATACCCTTACACACTGTGAGAAAGAATGCAACACTTGCCAGTATCTCCCAACCCGGCTCTTTTACCATCTTCCTGTCCAGCTGCTTGCCTTGGAAGTGAGGTTAGCAAGTCACTCCCCTAGAAATCACATGTCATCAGAAATGACATAACCCAGAAACTCCCACTGGATGTGACATTATGATCCATCCTCCCAACCCCCCAATAACACAAATGACCCAGCGGCCTACTTTGCTGGGCGGGGAACAAGGCAGGGACAAACACCCCCTGTGACTCTCCCAATCTAGTTAAGTTAAAATGAGAGAACTTGCCTGTTTGAATTCCAGTCACTACCAAGAAGAAGAATTGTTTATTTATATTTACCGCTTTTCTCTACCAGAAGATTGTGATGCAGCTTACAATTGCCTTCCTTTTCTCTCCCCACAACAGGCAGCCTGTGAGGTAGGTGAGGCAGAGAGCCCTGATATTACTGCACAGTCAGAACAGCTTTATCAGTGCTATAGTGAGCCCAAGGTCACCCAGAGGGCTTTGTGTGGGGGAGTGTGGAATCAAACCCAGCTCACCATATTATAAGTCTGTTCTCCTAACCACTACATGAAATTGGCTCTACCAAGTATGATGTGATTCAGCTAGCAAGGATTTTTTATGACTGGGGTATCTTCCCTTTCACCTCTTCCCAGCCAGTCATTGGCCATACTGGAAAGTGGGGGTAGCTTGACGTAATCATATATGGCCATATCACTTTTTTTTTAACCATAAATATATTTAAAAATTAACTTCCTCTGAATCAGTGAAATACTTCTGGGACTATCAAGAAACCTCAGAGTTTCTTGAAACCCCAGTTGAGAAACCTTGCTGTAGACAAACTGACTCTGATTGACCAATAGACTGACCAATATAAAGCAGTTAGATGTATGTTCATGAGTTCATGTTCATTCAGCTTGGTGTAGTGGTTAAGAGTGGTGGCCTCTAATCTGGACAACCGGGTTTGATTCCCCACTCCTTCACATGCAGCTAGCTGGGTGACTTTGGGCTAGTCACAATCCTCTTAAAGCTTCTTTTCTGGAGCAGGTCTCAGAGCTCTCTCAGTCTCACCTACCTCACAGGGTGCCTGATGTGGGGAGAGGAAGGGAAAGCGATTTTAAGCCACTTTGAGACTCCTTTGTGTAGTGAAAAGTGGGATATAAAAGTCAACTCTTCTTCTTAAAGTGACCCTGACTCACAAAGCAGTTTAAACAAACACTGAACAACCATCTGAAGAACAACACAGCAGAAAGAAATGGGTACTAGCTGGAGATAGTCTTTTGGAAAAGATTGTTGGCAGATGGATTTGGTTAGTAGTGTGATACTTTCAAATAAAGCCAAAGGAAAGTGGAGAAATCTCATAGGGAGAGAAGAAGGCTCCCTGCCTAGTTAAAAGGAGGAAATTAACTATGAAGATTTCCTGTTTCCACATGTTTATTCTATTTTGCAAAGTGTTATTTCTCATATTTCCTCTCACATATGAAAACTAATTCCCCCTAGCTGGCCGCACCCAGTGGCAGCTGTGCAGGAGGTACCTGGCCTGCAGAGCAAGGTCCACACCAGAGCAAGGTCAAAGTCCCGTTATTAGGAAAACAAGCAAGCAGAGTTACAGTCGAGGCAAAGAGTAGTCAAGGGAAAGCCAAGGTCAGATAAACATATATTCAACAAAGCCAGTCCAATTACCAGGTGTATAGTCAAAAGCCATTTGCCAGGAGTCAGGGAAGCCGATGGGAGTCAGACGTTCGCAGACCAAGGAATCCAAACCGACCAGGAGGGTTTCTGCATAGATTGTACCCACACCGAAGAGCTGCTGCTGTCTGTCCTAAAAGCAGCCCAGCTGATTGGCTGTCCCTGAGGGAGGACTCACTCATCCTCCCCAGGAGCTATCCCAGCTGGGCCCCACCAACTTTGACAATGTGCCTGCAATCTCTGGCTCCTTCAGCGTTCAGCAAACACCACCCTTCCACTTCCTCTGCGTCGTTCAGGTGAGCTGTCAGGGCTGGAATGCATCTGCGGTTGCACCAAAGATGCCTCTTGGGAAGAGCCTGGCTGATTTGCGCTGCTTTCTCCTGCTGCACATTCAGAGGCCCCTCTCTCTTCTGCCAGAGCTGGCGAGGCTGCAGGCCCTGGTTGCTGTGGCAACTCCTGGGAGACAGGAGGTGGCCATGCCACTAATATTTCTACAAGCAGATGGATTCCTTTCTCCAACACAGGCAATGTCTGGAGTTTCCAAAATGACAGTGGTAGTGGAGAGGGATGGAACTCATTAATTTTGCTTTGATTTTGGGCTCAGGAGAAGGATGCCCAGAGATCAGGGCAGGGAAGCCCCCACAGCAAGATAAAGCCATACCCTCCTCTGATATTGGAACAGTCAAAGGAAAAATTTGGTGGAACCGTATATATAAGGGTATAAGGGTGGTGGTGGTGGGGGGGGGGTTGTATGCATTTTAGTTGGCTGCCCTATCTGGGGTTCATGTACTTGAAGAACCATCTCTCCTGGCATAAAGCAACTTCAATTTTCCTGTCAGTCTTTCCCTGCTGTTTCTTTGCTCAGGCAAATAATATCTGTCACAGCCTGGTCTCTAGCTGTAGCAAACCTTTTCATTTGGAACAGTTTGCTTGGCTGTTGGGAAGCTTGTAGCTAGACGCGGATGTTGGATTTTCGTTGGGCAAACTTTAATAAACTAAGAGACATGACGAGTGTCATACCATGGACGAGAATGCTGGAAGAGAAGGGAGCATGTGAAGGGTGGGCGCTACTCAAACAAGAGCTATTGCATGCTCAATCAATGACTATCCCAGAAAGACGAAAACACTGCAGGAGCTCTAAGAAGCCTATTTGGATGAACAGAGAACTTCAAGAGGAACTAAGAAAGAAAAGGGAAATGGAGGGAAATGGAGGGAAGGACAGAGCTCTAAAGAAGAGTACCTACAGGTTAACAGGCACTGTAGATCAATCATCAGAAAAGCCAAAGCTGAGAGTGAGCTAAGATTAGCCAGGGAAGCCCACTGTAACAAGAAAAGATTTTTCAGTTATGTGAGGAGCAAACGTAAAGTAAAGGAGGCAATAGGCCCACTGTTGGGTGCGGATGGGCAAACTCTAACGGAGGATGCAGAGAAAGCAGAAAGGCTTAGTGCCTATTTTACATCTGTTTTTTCCCATAGATCAAAGGGTTTAGGCACATCTAGAGATGGCAGTAGAAGAAGAAGAAGAAGAGTTAGTTCTTATATGCTTCTTTTCCCTACCCGAAGGAGGCTCAAAGCGGCTTACAGTCGCCTTCCCATTCCTCTCCCCACAACAGACACCCTGTGGGGTGGGTGAGGCTGAGAGAGCCCTGATATCACTGCTCGGTCAGAATAATTTTGTCAGAGCCGTGGCGAGCCCAAGGTCACCCAGCTGGCTGTATGTGGGGGAGCACAGAATCAAACCTGGCATGCCAGGACTGGAGATGTTCCGGAGGACTGGTGTAAACTGCACGGAGCAATTCAGATCGATTCAGTCCCTGCCCTCTACACAGAATGCGATTTCCATTTGGATTTTGGCCAATTTAAATTTTCCTTCTGCAGCAAGAAGGATTGATCCAGAGTGACCCTACCTTTATTGTGCGATATCTCAGAGTGCTTTTAATCCTCAATATCCATTTGGGAAAGAAAGCTCCGTGGTAGAGAACCTCTGATAGGCTACACCTGGTCATGTGACACGCTTGCCTTAAAGGAGAAACCCCTAATTTCTCTCAACTTCTGTCGGTCCTGGATTTTTCCTCCCTCCTCTGCCTTTTTCGATCCTCTCCCCCACCCCTCCAAGAAAAGAAAGAGGCTCCCTGCTTGGCTCCTCTCCCCCCCCTTCAAGAAAAGAAAGAAAGAGGCTTGACTCCCCTCCCCTTCTGAACTACCCTAACCATGTGCAGAAGACTTTCTTCTTTCCATGGGGAGGGGGGGAGAGGAAGACCCGAGTTCAAAGCAATCTGAATTCAACAGGATTGACAATGGAATAGAGAAAGTAAGTGCAGACTCTGCCCTGGTTTCCTTTTTTGACCAAGTAACAGGTTTGCTGGATAGTGGAAATTCGGTTGATGTCATTTACTTGGATTTTAGTAAAGCTTTTGATAAGGTTCCCCATGATGTTCTGATGGATAAATAGAAGGACTGCAATCTGGATTTTCAGATAGTTAGGTGGATAGGGAATTGGTTAGAGAACCGCACTCAAAGAGTTGTTGTCAATGGTGTTTTATCAGACTGGAGGGAGGTGAGTAGCGGGGTACCTCAGGGCTCGGGGCTCGGGTCGGTACTTTTTAACATATTTATTAATGATCTAGATGAGGGGGTGGAGGGACTACTCATCAAGTTTGCAGATGACACCAAATTGGGAGGACTGGCAAATACTCCGGAAGATAGAGACAGAGTTCAATGAGATCTGAACACAATGGAAAAATGGGCAAATGAGAACAAGATGCAATTTAATAAAGATAAGTGTAAAGTTCTGCATCTGGGTCAGAAAAATGAAAAGCATGCTTACTGGATGGGTGATAAGCTTCTAGGTAACACTGTGTGTGAACGAGACCTTGGGGTACTTGTGGATTGTAAACTAAACATGAGCAGGCAGTGTGATGCAGCGGTAAAAAAGGCAAATGCCATTTTGGGCTGTATCAACAGGGGCATCACATCAAAATCACAAGATGTTATAGTCCCATTGTATACGGGATTGGTCAGACCACACCTGGAGTACTGTGTGCAGTTCTGGGGGCTTCACTTCAAGAAGGACGTAGATAAGATTGAAAGGGTACAGAGGAGAACGATGAGGATGATCTGGGGCCAAGGGACCAAACCCTATGAAGATAGGTTGAGGGACTTGGGAATGTTCAGCCTGGAGAAAAGGAGGTTGATAGGAGACATGATAGCCCTCTTTAAGTATTTGAAAGGTTGTCATTTGGAGGAGGGCAGGATGCTGTTCCCATTGGCTGCAGATGAGAAGACACACAGTAATGGGTTTAAACTACAAGTATAATGATATAGGCTAGATATCAGGAAAAAAAAATTCACAGTCAGAGTAGTTCAGCAGTGGAACAGGCTGCCTAAGGAGGTGGTGAGTTCCCCCTTACTGGCAGTCTTCAAGCAAAGGTTGGATGCACATTTATCTTGGATGCTTTAGGATGCTTTGGGCTGATCCTGCGTTGAGCAGGGGGTTGGACTAGATGGCCTGTATGGCCCCTTCCAACTCTATGATTCTATGATTCTATGATTCTAATCCCATCCCTTTAGCTCTTAGGAAACTCTAAAATACTAAGCTCTTTAGGAGAGCATTTGAGGACACATTGATGCGAGCTTGTGGTTCAGTTTGTCTCAGATTTCTTTTATGAGATTTATTTTACTATTTGTATCTGAGGTTTAAAAATTCTTGTATGTCACTTTGAGGCCGATTTTAGGAGAAAGCCTGGTTTAAAATATTACAGAGAAAGAAACCTGTAAGTAGCATTCCTGTTTTGCCATATGTCTGCTACTTGAGTGGTTAGAGAGAAGGAATTAAAATTTATTCCCCTTTGAAAATTATGCATCATTGGCATAGCCTATGCTTTGCATGCAGAAAGACAGAGGTTCATGCCCTTGTATTTCCAGTTAAAGAGGCCGCAGATGGCAGGCTTTGGGAGAGACCTTTTCTGTTTAGGATCTTGAATAATCACCACTATGGATCTAAATGAAGTAACAACATGGCTTCATGTGGTAGGTTCAGATTCATTCCTTTTTAACACATCTTCCAAGTAATTTTTGTGTACCCTGTGTATGCAGGGTACTGTGTATGCAGATACATAAAGACGAGATAAAGAGAGACCATTTGCTTTCTCCTATAATGGCTGATTATAGTACAGCTACTTACAGCTCCAATGAATCTTTAGGTCTCAGAATCAGGTGCCATTTCACTGAGGAAGGATAGGATTCTCTTTTTTGAGAAGCAGGGTGTGGGAGAGTTACAAAAACATGGAACTAACCCTCTGAGGAAATAAAGTTTAAAATGTCAGCATAGGAACCCCCTCTCCCCCACCCCCCAAAAAAATTAAGATAAAGCTGCCTCTATTTTCCTGTTAACACAAAAACATAATGAAGATGCAAATAAAGTTATGTTTCTTCCAGAAGACAGAAATTGAGGTCCCATAGAAAATGACATGAATTACGGTACATTCACTCATGCATCCTAAAGTGGAGTAGAATCAGATGAGCATGTATAAGGTTCCATCAGTCCCTGGCATCTCTAGTGAAAGACTCTCAGAAACAAGGATAGAACTGTTTTTGTCTGAGATCCCAGGGAGCCTCTGCCAGTCAAAACAGACAGTACTGAAAAGAAATGAACTAGTGATCTGACTGTCTAGAAAGGCAACATTATAAGTTTAATATTCAGCCTCCTACATCATTCCTGACAAGTCATGGTCATGGCTTCACCTCTAAAAGGCAACACTAACAAACAATACAAGTCTTAATTCTCCACCTGCTGGCACCCATGCAATTCTGTAGGAAAAGTTTGCAGATTCACAATTTTCAAACTGTTCTGAGGAATCCTGGGGTTCACTGAAAGTTTATCATGAAATCTTCTGTGATGGCTGTGGTACAGGCGTGGAGGGGGGAAATGATACAGAAAGTGCAGAAAACTCCCATGTGTGGAAGCACTGTAACTGATGCACACATGTCTGCTTTTATAATAGTCACAAAAGCAATATGAGGAATCCTCAATGCATGGAAGCAGCCCTGTTCCCCCCTACGTCATGCTAAGTGATGTTTTTAGAGGTCTCTTGACCCTGGAAGCAGTGGGTAGCTGCAGTGTGACAAGAACACAGGGAAGTTTTGTTCCACAAGCTGATAGCCACTTGCAGTGCTCTGGACTCAACTTAAAAATGGTGCAAGATGACCATGAGTTGCAGTGTGAAGAGGGCTGACTAATTGTAGAAAATCTTGGTTTCGATTTGAATCCACAGGTGCACTTTGATGCATTTCTTTTGCAGCTCTCTCTGTGTACTTGTGACAGAACATCTAGCATTTTACTGCAATAAAAAGGGCAGTTCCTGTGTAATAGTTGAACAACAGCTTGAATGCTCTGGGATTATTCTGACATTATTGACCATAAACCTGAGATAATTTCACCAAACCCCTTCATTCCAATATCTGCATTTTTAAAGGTTTTCCAGCTTTCTGTGTGTCACATGCTTTCTCCAGATCTTTTAATATTTACTTTGGCCAGTCTTCACGATAGTTACTGTGGCCAAGTATTTGAGATCTGCTGCAGCAAGCCACGTACACAGAGTGGGCAACTGAAAAATACCCTCCGTGAGGAAAGTAATCTTAGATTAACTGCAGCCTGAAGCAATTACAAGATGCATTTCATAAAAAGACCAACTTCTAGATATCAAGCTCAGCTGGGTACACAAAAATGTTTAAAGTCAGATGACTTATTTCTTAAGCCTCTGCTTGCCAGGAAAGCCAGCTGGAGAAAGCTAATTATCATAACCAGCCAGATATCACTGTGGTGCTTTTGCCCAATGTGTGACCCACTGTGGGTTGTCAGAATGTGCAGCCCAGGCCTTGAGTTGGTGCAGCAGCTGAGTCGGCACACACTTTCATTTTCATAAGGCATTTATTCAGAAGGCAAAAGGTACAGATCCTGTAGTATTCTGAGTGCTCTGCAGTGATAGAATAAAAGTGAGAAAGTTTGGTTCTCTGACTGAAGGTTCAGATGGGATTGGCTGGATACAGCCCACTGTCCTTTAGTTTTGTGTAAATAATTTGTGAATATATTGTGAATTATTGGCTATTAATATGGTTCCACTTCCCAGTTTGTTTCTCAACAGGTCAATTTATTTATTTATTTATTTATTTATTTATTTATTTATTTATTTATTTATTTATTTATTTATTTATTATTACTTAATTTATTACCCACCACTCCCAAGCAGGCCCATGGTGGGTTACAGAATGTCCAGTTAAAACCCCACATTAAAACCCCATTAAAATGGACAGAAAAATATCCATACAGTAAAACCAACAGTCCACAACTGGACTCTCTAGACGGAGGAGGAAGGGGAGACAAAATAATCAGAGTTGGAGCTTGACATCAGGGGCCCCATTGATCTTCCCCCACTGCCCCAGCCTCAAACATAGACCTGGCAGAAGAGCTTTGTTTTACAGGCCCTGCAGAACACTGAAAGGTCCTGCAGGGCCTGAAGCTCAGCTGGGAACAAATTCCACCAGGTCGGGGCCAGGACCACAAAGGCCCTGGCCCTAGTTGAGGCCAGGTGTGCTTCTTTGGGGCTGGGAACGACCAATAGATTTTCACCCACAGAGCGTAAGGCCCTGCGGGGGGCATAGGGTAATAGGCGATCCTTCAGGTATGTGGGTCCCAACCTGCGTAAGGCCTTAAAGGTTAAAACCAAAACCTTAAACCGGATCTGGACAGCAACTTGCAATTATGATCATTTAGAAGACACCTTCCTTTCTGTTCAATTCTAGGCTTTTCCTAAAACCCCAAATTTAATTCTAAAGGATGTTTCTCACAAACTGTAGTATATTTGTTTAAGAAGACATTTATTATTTTTGTGACACAAGAATGGCTGTACAAGTTTCTTTGTCCAGTCTGCTATTTGAGTATCTAAGAAGCTTCAAATTGTGTTTCCAGCCATGCATATCTATATCAGGCCCAAAATGTTTGCAATTGTTTGGCTGTTTTAACATCACAAATTACAAGCATCTTTATAGAATGACATGGTTCATCTGTAGCTATGAAATTATTATACTGGAAGCAGTTTAGTTCAAGGGCAGCCTGTCTGAAGGACTGGAATGTTCTGCTTGTCACTTGGATTTAAGGGTACTGTTTAATAATTTGAGTTGCAGGATATTTTTCACCCCACTCCTTCCCTGCAAAAAATATATTTAAAACTTATGACAATCCAGTTCATTGAAGCTGGTCACAAGCCTGAGTAAAATGGGAGGGTTAAGGAAAGACCTGGCAACCTACCTTATAAAAATTTGCCAAGAAAATCTTATGGTATAGTTCTCAAACAATTTCTATATGGTTCCCAGTGGTGATTCCGTCAGACCAGAAGGTACCCAACAAGTGACTAGGGAGGAGCAAGGACCTGCAGTAAGTAGCCCTGAATTTTGTGATGTGCCTGGGGCAATTCCAGCAGGAACCGCAGTTCACCTTACCAATGGTGAAAGCAAGGGTCTGCGCTGTGCGAAGATGTACTGAATAGCAACTTGGAATGTTAGAATATTGACTCAAGGAAAATTGAAGAATTGTCAAAAGAGAAATGATTGGGTTGAATATTGACCTTGTTTGCATTAGTGAATAACACTGGACAGATTATGGTTTCTTTCAAATGGTAGATTTCACCATCTACTATTAAGGCCACAACTCTATAAAAAAAGAATGGCGTAGCTTTCACTGCTAGCAATTTTTTTTCTTGAGCATTAGAAAGCTTTTTGATGATCAATGATTGAATCATGGCAATCCAAATTTGGGCCAAGTGATTTGTCATATCTGTTTTCCAGCAAAGGCCAGGAGAGATGAGTTAGAATCTTACTGAATCCCCATCCCTTCTTTGCTCTTCGAACCTCACCTTTTGGGCAACTTTATGACTCTCCCTCCTCTGCCACGAGAACTCTGAGAACCTTCCCTTACCACCCCGTTTGTCCTTGGTTTGTTTGGGGGATGCTGGAAATTTACTGCTGAGAACAACTGTCAGGGCAGACCAGATGTCTCCAGCTATTCGTGCCTTTTTAGATCAGTAGTCTCCTCCTATGTGAACCCCTCTTCCCGCCTGAACCACCCCCCTATAAAAACCCCTACAGGGGCAACCCATCCCTGTCTCAGTCAATATTTCCCTGCACCTACCATGCTGTGTCTTTGCATCATCTAATGGGGCCTTTCAATAAAAACTAGCTTCTTAGCACCACATGTGTCTGGAGCACTTTTGTTCAAGAGGGTCTCTCCTGATCAAGCGGGGTCAGCCACGGTTCATGACACGATTGAATATCACAGCTGTCCAAGTATATGCTCTGACAACTGCTGCAAAGGACTTGGAAATTGAAGACTTCTATATCGCCATTCAAGACCCTTTTAAAAAGTACATAATGGGTGACTTTAATGCAGGTTGTGCCTGTGCCTCCAAGTTGGCACACAAGTGGAGCGAGATATTAGTGGCAACTTTGGACATGGAGAAAGGAATGATGCATGAGTTTGTCTGGCACAATTCTGTCATGAAAATCGTTTTCACATCATGAATATGTGGCTCAAACAGCATAAACATTGCTATATCAGGGGTAGTCAAACTGCGGCCCTCCAGATGTCCACAGACTACAATTCCCATGAGCCCCTGCCAGCAAAAGCGTTTGGACATCACCAAATGGACGACACAGGAACCAAATTGACTAAATTTTATGCAGTTGAACATGGTCCAGTTCAATCCTTGTTATTAAAACATATCCAGAGGCTGACTGCAATTCAGATTATGAGCTGCTATTAGTGAAAATCAAAACAAAACTCCACAACATCAAGAAGAAAACAGGATTAAGGAAGTCTGGTGTAAATAAAATTCCACTAACATATGAGGTGGGGGTGAAAAATCTATTTCAACCATTGGACGCAACAGAGAAGATGCCTGATGAACCATGGCAGGAAATTCAATCAACTGTTGTTGAAACAGCAGTTAAACATACACCACACAAGAAGCCAGAAAAAAATATCAAAATGGCTCTCAGATGAAACTATTGTTGTTGTTAGGTGTGAAGTTGTGTCCAACCCATCGTGACCCCATGGACAATGATCCCCCAGGCCTTCCTGTCCTCTACCATTCCCCGGAGTCCATTTAAGCTCGCACCAGCTGCTTCAGTGACTCCATCCAGCCACCTCATTTTCTGTCGTCCCCTTCTTCTTTTGCCCTCAATCGCTCCCAGCATTAGGCTCTTCTCCAGGGAAAAATGCAGAACAGAAGTTTGCTGGCCAGAGGAGTGGAAATGATCTGTGTTCATTCCATTACTAAAAAAGGGTGACTCAAAAAACTGTTCCAATTATTGTATAACTAGATTTAAAGCCTGTTGTACTTGTAAATACAACGGGTGCTAGGTGTGCTTTTGGGGCTTCCTTCCCCCCCCCTCCCGGCAGCAGCGCGGCCTTCCCCCTGGGCCCAGAGTGTGTGGTGTGCATGCCCCCGGGTGTTCTTTTAGGCCTGTGGGGAAGGCTTCCTTCTCCCCTCCTCCCAGGGAGTGTGGGAGAAGACTGACCTTTAGAAATTGTGGCATAGTGGTTACAGATGAGCTTTCCAGAGGCATGTCTTCAGATATGTGAAGGGAAAATCAGACTGGAGACTCTTCCTCGGGGGAGATTATGTGGCAACCAATTCCTCCCAATTCTCCATCATTTCCCTTCTTGTGTGAATTAGGCCACAGATACTGTAATGTCTCCCTACCCTAATACACATGGGGTAGTCACAGTACACAGGTGTCCACCCTGCTTCTTCTGTCTCCATTTTTTCACTGTTGATAAAATGTTATGTGCCCACATGCTTCTTTCATGGTTGATCCTTAGAAGAAGAGCAGGATTATTGTACCCTGTTGTTTACTACCCAAAGGAGTCTCAAAGCGGTTTACAAACACCTTTTCTCTCCACAATAGACAACCTGTGAGGGATGTGAAGCTGTGAAAGGTCTGAGAGAACTGGGAATGGGCCGCAGTGACCCAGCAGGCCTCAGGTGTCTCAAAGCATTTCCAATTGTCTTCCCTTCCTCTCCCCATAGCAGACTCCCCATGAGGGAGGTGGGGTAGAGAGCCTCACATGGAAGCTGGCAACCCTAAGAGAAAGTCTCTCTGTGCACAGCAGTCTTGACCTTAGTAAGGTTTTTTTATACTGGTTTTGTATTTGCCTGGCCAATCTTGAAAAAAGTCACTTCAGTTCCTATGTCTCTCCAGCCATTTACTTTTTCACTATTTACAGTTTCGGGCTGTAAATATTCTTTATTTAGATCTTCCTGCACTTTCCACAGGACTGATGCTGGTGTGTCTGTCTGCACGCCAGAATACAAACAGTTGCTGGTAAGGGCTGGCCATGACCCATAGCCCAGGAGGGACACACATGCACCACTGCAGGCAAAAATGGCTCCTTTGAAGGCTGGACTGAGGCATTGTACGATTTTGAAGTCCCACCTCCAAACCTCCAGGAATATTTCCAACCCAGGGGTAGCCAACCTCCAGGTGAGGCCTGGAGAGCTCCTAGAATTACAGCTCATCTTCATAGTATAAAGATCAGCTCCCTAGGCAGAAAGGGCTACTTTGGACAGGGTTGTGGTAGAGAAGAAACATGTAAGGCCTCCCACACAGGTTGTTGTTGAATTGAAATACTTGAGGCCTACTGCACAGGGTTGTTGTGCAGATGAAACAGGAGACAAAAGAACGTCCACAACAGCACCCAGTTTCGTCTGCAGAATGACGCTGTGCAGTAGACCTCAAATCTGCAGAGAGTTGCAAAGAAGAAATACACATGGCTTGGTTGTGTCTAACCCTCGGCCAGAGCAGTATTTTAAGTGAGAAGGGGCTTTTCTTTGGCCTCCCTGTCAGCCAACTGTTTGGCAGAAGGAGAAATCCCCCCTTCAAAAGGAATGCCCACTCCCATGCCCTCAGATTCCTCTGCGTTGCTCTCAGAAATGCCTCCCTCCCCTCAGTCAGGGCCTTTCAGAGGCTCCTTCCCAGCAGGCCTGAAGGGGGGGGGAGCACTCTGCAGCCTCCTGCCAGCTCTGTCAGGGTTCTGAGGCAATTGACAGTTGGACATGACAGTTAGGACATCCTTGGGGCTAAAAGGGCTGGCACAGCCTGTCCAAGTCTCTGTTCTCAGCCCCTGTGGCAGCCCCACTGACCTCCTCTCCCTGCGGTAGTCAGGGGCAGACTGGTAGCAATGTCTCCATATTGCCCCTGGCTGGGTTGGGCTGGGTGGGTGGGTCGGGAGGCGCTTCACACTTTCCGACTCTGGTCTGTCCTGGTGAGGGGCCCCGCCCACTCTCCGCCCACTTAGCCCTTTTATGTTTATACAGCGACAGCTGTATGAAGATAGCCCTCATTTCTAATGCTAGTAAGATGCTGCTAAAAATCACACAATAACACATAGCAACAACCACTGAAAGAGAATTATCTGATGTTCAAGCTGGCTTTTGAGGTGGTGTGGCACTTGTGACTACAGATCAAATTTGCAATCCATTTTGGAAAAGTTAGGTGAATATCGGAAAGATGTCTACATCTGCTACAAGAAAGCTATTCATCGAATCTAGTCCAACCCATTGCACAGTGCAAGAACTCACAACTACTTACCCACACACAATGACCCCAATTTTATGCCCAAGTGATCCCTTGACCACAAATCTCCCGAATCCAGCCTGGGTTGGAGGAAATTCACCTACCATCCTACAGTGGTAATTGACAATTCCCTGGGTATGCAAGGAAGGGGCACAAGAGACAAACACTGGCACAATCCATCCTTCCCACCCACTCGCTATCTGCCAAAGTTCATAATATGAGCATTTCTGTCAGATGACTATGTAGCCTCTGCTTATAAACTTCCAAAGGAGAACTTACCACCTCCCGAGGAAATCTGTTCCACTGAGGAATGGATCTAACTGCCAAGAACGTCTTCTGGATGTTTAGCTGAAAATTCTTTTGAATTAAATTCAACCCATTGGTTCTGGCCTGACCTTCTGGGGGCAACAGAAAACAGCTCTTCTCCCTCTATGACAGCACTTCAAGTATTTGAAGATGGTTATCATATCAACTCTTAAGTTGTCTTCTCTCCAGGATAAACAGACCAGGGTTCCTCAATCTTTCCTCATACGATTTGGTCCCCAGACCCCACATCATTTTCATAGCCCTTCTCTGGACATGCTCCAGTTTCGCTACATCTTTCTTTAGTTGTGTTGCTCAAAATTGAACAGTACTCCAAGTGAGGTCTTACCAGAGTGGCATAAAGTGGTAGCATCACCTCGTGTGATCTGGACACAATACTTCTTTTAACACAGACCCAAATTTCATTTGCCTTTTTAGCTACTGAGTCACACTGCTGACTCATGTTCAGTGTCTGGTTTACTGAGACCCTCAGATCCATTTCACATGTCTCACCCAAGATTTGTCTCACCCATGATATAATGATGTATTTGATTTTTCCTACCTAAATGAAGAATTTTACATTTATTACTACTGAAATTCATTTTAGCCCAGTTTTCCAACTTGTTAAGGTCATCTTGTATCCTGATTCAGTCTTCTGCTGTGTTTGCGAATCCTCCCAATTTAGTGTCATCTGTAATTTTCATAAGTGCCCCTTCTATTCCTTCATCCAAATAATTTATGAATATGTTGAACAACACAGGGCCCAGGACAGATCCCTGAGGTACTCCACTCATCACTCCTCTCCAAGAAATGATGACCCATTTACAAGCATTGTGTGCAATCTGTCAACTAGCTTTTGATCCACCTAACAGTAATAGGATCCATACCACATTTTGCGAACTTGTTAATAAGAATATAATGTGGAACTTACCGAAATAAAGGTAAACCACATCCACAGCATTCCCCTGATCTAGCAAGTTAGTAATTTTCTCAAAAAAAAGAAAAGAAAAAGAAAAGAGAGAGAAGGTTAATCTGATATGACTTGTTCTTGATATAGCCATGCTGACTCATACACCACTTCCACATGTGGGGCAAAATTGTGTGATGGCTCCTACCTGCAAATGCCTGGCAATAAATTTAGCCATTTCTTTCCTCCATACTTTGCCACAATGTCTCGCATTTCCCCCTTCTCACAGGCTGTGAAAAAGGCACTGGCGAGAGCAATGTGCTCTTTTAGTCACTGCTCCTCAACCTGTCAATCAACGGAGGCAACCAACCAGAGATTGCAATTTTTAAAAAAAAATTTGAAAGCTATGCATGGCAACAAATATGGATTTCCACACAAGAAAAAGGACAGAAACTGCAGCTTTATCTACCACCATTGCTGTTTCGCCACCAAAGGTGTCAAAGCCCCATCTTTCCTGTTCCTCTTCTCACCCCCAATGCACCCCACCCCACTGGTCTGTCTGCCTACCTCTCAGCTTTCCACTGGTCTGTGCATCTTCAACTCAGCCTTGGCCCCTTCCTCCATAAACACTTCTGAAGCATGGGAGCCATTTGCTACTGCCTCCCCCCCACATGTACAAACACACACACGTGTGCACATGCACACTCTCTTCCCTGTGAGGCCTGGCCACTGTTGCTGCCACCGCTGCCATTCCCTCTCCCACATATACACATGCTTCTCCATGAGTCCTTGTTAGACTTTACAGGGTTAACTCTTTGTTTACACTTGTTGCTAGTGGGGACAGGCAGAGTGAGTCATGTGGTCTATGTATAGATATGCAGATTTGTTTAGGAGCCATTGCCTCATGCTTGTTTACCATGTCCACACGTTTAGCAGGAAGATAAGAATTCTCCTTCCTCCCTTTGTTTGAGAAGAGATCTGCTTCAGGCAGATAGGTAGATCCATCTTGAATTTTCACCATGTAACAGCTAAGGTGTAGAGCTCCTGTATGAGCTAAGGATGCTATGCATTTTCTTGTTTTATCTTCCAGTTTCCCCTATCAACTTTAGCTAGTAAAATTGCATCTGGGAGAGGGAGTGGTGGCAGCAGCGGTAAGGCCTCACAGGGAAGCATGTGTGTCTGTGTGCATGTGTGTGTGTAGGGGGAGGCAGCAGCAGTGGTGAGGCCTCATGGGGAAGTGTGTGTGTGTGCATGTGTGGAAGCAGCATCACCCATGCTTCAGAAGCGTTTGTGGAGGAAGAGGCCAAGGCTGAGTTGCAGGTACACAGTCCAGCAGAAAGCTGAGAGGAAGGTGGATGGACCAGTGGGGTGGGGTGTGGTGGGGTGGGGGTGTGAAGAAGAGCAGACGTGTCAGGGCTTTGACAGCTTAGGTGGCGAGACAGCAACGGCAACAGTGGTTACTTAGATAAAGATGGTGGCTGAACAGGAAATGGTGTGTGAGCAAGCAGCGAGGGCAGTACAGTGCTCAAGAGCCTGTAGCACATTCCCCCCTCCATATGTTCCTATCCCTTGCTGCTTGCTCACCCCTAGGATGCACAATAGAGGGCAGTAAATCCACTTTCCTGGATTTATCACATCACACTTTTAAAATGACTGCATCCCGAAATGGCCTCCAAATGTTGTTGATGTCATTTGGAGGGGGCTCAATAAGCCAACAACATTAGGAGGCTGTGATGGGAAACATTCCTTATGCAGAAATGTCTCCTCCCAGTTTTTCTTCTCAATGGAATTTTCTGCAATTGTGCCTTCAGTATTTCACTTTTGAGAAACTCACAACCTTCTTGGACTTTCATCTCCTTAAGTTTTTGTGACCATGGGATTCTACCCAACATAATTTTAAGTTTGTTAAAATTTACTCTCCTGAAGTCCAGCCTGTATGTGGCTTGGTGCTCTCCCCCACATTGTTCAACATCTTTATGCGCCCTCTGACCTAGCTGGTATGGAGCTTTGGGCTGGGTTGCCATCAGTATGCTGATGACACTCAGCTCTTTCTCCTCATGGATGGCCACCTGGACTCCCCCACGGAACCATTCGCCAGATGTTTGGAAGCCGTAGCTGGATGGCTTGAGCAGTCGCCTGAAACTCAACCCCTCCAAAACGGAGGTCCTGTGGCTGGACTGTAGGGGACCGATCAGAAAGTGCGTTTACCCACCCTGGCCGGGACGCAACTTTCGGTCGTGTCTCAGGCCAGGAATTTGGGGGTGACCACTGACGCCTTACTAATACTCGAGGCTCAGGTCAAACAGGTTGCTGGCCAGGAATTCATAGAATCATAGAGTTGGAAGGGGCCATACAGGCCATCTAGTCCAACCCCCTGCTCAACGCAGGATCAGCCCAAAGCATCCTAAAGCATCCAAGAAAAGTGTGTATCCAACCTTTGCTTGAAGACTGCCAGTGAGTGGGAGCTCACCACCTCCTTAGGCAGCCTATTCCACTGCTGAATTACTCTGACTGTGAAAAATGTTTTCCTGATATCTAGCCTATATCGTTGTACTTGTAGTTTAAACCCATTACGGCATGTCCTTTCCTCTGTAGCCAACGGAAACAGCATCCTGTCCTCCTCCAAGTGACAACCTTTCAAATACTTAAAGAGGGCTATCATGTCCCCTCTCAACCTCCTTTTCTCCAGGCTGAACATTCCCAAGTCCCTCAACCTATCTTCATAGGGCTTGGTCCCTTGGCCCCAGATCATCCTAGTCACTCTCCTCTGTACCCTTTCAATTTTATCTATGTCGTTCTTGAAGTGAGGCCTCCAGAACTGCACACAGTACTCCAGGTGTGGTCTGACCAGTGCCGTATACAATGGGACTATGACATCTTATGATTTTGATGTGATGCCCCTGTTGATACAGCCCAAAATGGCATTTGCCTTTTTTACCGCTGCATCACACTGTCTGCTCATGTTTAGTTTACAATCCACAAGTACCTGAAAGTTTGAGCAGCAGCAGAATATATTAAATATTAAAATGCAAATATTTATTTCAGTACATGGGCACTACATTCTATGAGACACATGAAAATACACTCAGGCTGAGAGGGCTTCAATAAGGGTGGCACTGTGAAGAATAAATATTTAAATGGGGGGGCTCAAAGAGAAATACTTGAATACATTTTATAAGTGGGGGAGCCTCTTCATCCATATTGCTTACCACCTTATAGTCCCCATTAGGGTTGGCTGCTTTGGCTGCCAAAGCAGCCGTTCGAGCCCGAAGCAGCCAGCACCACGGTGCGGGAGGGAGGGGTGACGCCAGTGCACCAGTCAGCGCACTCAGGCAGATGCAGAGCTCTGCACCTGCATGCATGCAACAACTGGTGCATCAGCGCCCGTGATGCTTCTCCCCGCCATGCCACGCTGCTGGCTGCTTTGGGTACGAATGGCTGCATCGGTGGTGGAAGCGCCCAACTCTAGTCCCCATTATTACATCACATTCGTGTATTTAAATATTAGACCACTGAAGGAGACTCCAAAAGGCCCTGAAATGTATTTGGTTTTGTGTTCTTGTGTCATTTATCTTTGTGTCAAAATGTTTTGGATTTGTGCAATAGTGTGTGATATATGTTGATGTTTTAAAATGTTATATGTGTGCATGTATTGAAATATTTGCATTTTAATATTTAATACATTCTGCTGCCGCTCAACCTTTCAGTTTCCTAGTTTTCGCTAATACCTACATTCTCAAATCCTGCCACATTGAATTCTATGGTACTGTTTACAAATCCACAGGAGGGCAAACATGTCCACAGTAACAATGTTCTGATGTTAGCACTTTACTGAAGGGACAAAACTGCCCCTGTGCCACAAAATCTCACACCTTGAATAAATCTTTGTTGGTCTCCAATTTTACTGTTTCGATCTTATGACCAGTCTTATTGTTATGATTTTACCATTATGACTGATTCAATGGTTGTTATGACTGATGTGTCAATAAAGGTAACTGACAGGCTGCATAAGGTCATCTATGTCAACTAAAGATTTTTTAAAATTAAATGTTTACAAATATTTTTATAAAAATGGGGGACCTGCAAGGACTTACAGGGGACATCTTATTTTCCCTTCCACCACTATTTCCTCTTCCCCTTCCCTCAAAACCCCTAGAACCTCTCCATTTCTCCTGTTTGGTTCTCTTTTTGCTACCCATCAGCCTTTATCAACTTTACCTTTATCAACTTTAGCCATCCTTTCTTCATTCCTGCTGGCAGCCTCTAGGAATTTCTGGAATCTTTATGCTTTAATACTTATAAATTTTTAATTTTTTTCTTCAGATTCTCCTTACATTTTTCAGTGGGTATTCTCCAAATGAAGCAGGTTTGTCCTGAATGTTGGACCAAAATTGGGGAGTAAAATGAGGGCAGGGTATCTTACAAGAAATAGCAGATTATTCACATCCTCTCAGAAGGGTGGGGGCTCCATTGGGCTTTGATCATAGCTGAATTTGTGTAGGGAGGAATCTAATGAGTTCAACATGATTCTTATCAAAATGTTTATGTAGAGCAGGCCTCAGCTAAGGGCCGGGATCTGGGGGAGGAGGTTGGACAAGAGATGGGTTGGGAGTGCTGGTGTCCCGTATAGGCCCCGGCTGTGGAAACACGACCCTGTCCCTCAGGGTGCGGTCCTCTCTCCCACATTGTTCAACATCTTTATGCGCCATCTGACCTAGCTGGTATGGAGCTTTGGGCTGGGTTGCCATCAGTATGCTGATGACACCCAGCTCTATCTCCTAATGGACGGCCACCCGGACTCTCCCCGGAACCATTTGCCAGATGTTTGGAAGCAGTGTCTGAATGGTTCGAGCAGAGTTGCCTGAAACTCAACCCCTCCAAGACAGAGGTCCTATGGCTGGGGGGTAGGGGGCAGGAGCAGGCAGCTCGCTGACCCACCCTAGCAGGGTGCAACTTACGATCGTACCCCAAACTAGGAATTTGGGTGTGACCTTTGAAGCCTCCCTGACTATGGAGGCACAGGTCAAGAGTGTAGTGAGCCAGGCATTTTTCCATCTTTGCCAAGCTCGGCTAATAGCACCCTACCTGTCCACTGAACACCCGGCTACTGCGATCCATGCGACAGTCACCTCCAGAATAGATTTTTGTAACTCGCTCTATGCCGGCCTGCCTCTGGGCTTGATCCAGAAACTGCAACTGGTCCAAAATGTGTCCATTACACAAGAAGCAGTGCCATAGGATCGATAAGAGTCAGACTCAACTGAATGGCTAACATCATCACATCAAAGTTTCCTTATAAACATAATGAGTCAGATTCTCTTCCACAAAGTCTTCATCCAACGAAGAATTTCTCCATCAGAAAAAAGGCATACTCTATTGGATGAAACTTTCTCCTTCAAAGGAGAGAGTCATAACATGCAATTTTAAAGACCCACACCATCTTGCAATCTATAGTATCTGTCACATTTGACATAGCATGTTCTGATTTACTAAGATGCTTCTAGCTAACAGAGTGCACAGGGATTCTACAGCACAGAACAAACTTCCGGCAACTGAAGAAACCGAGTGTCCCCCATCCACACGCACACACCTTTAAAAAATACAACCCTTACTGCCTGGGAAGACATTTAAAAGAATAAATCACAGCTGATCTCCTGTGACTCGGCAGTTTAATACATATGGCCAGGACCTAGGAAAGCTGAGAAGGCAGAAAACCTTTTAAGCCCTGCCACATTATGAATGTATCAGATGAAAAAATGCAGCAATTTCCTGAGGCCTATTAAAGGCATTATCATCCTCTTTGGAGTGAGCACTTTCAGGGTATTAAATGACTACTCAGAGTGACTAGCTGCTGCACAGTCTGTTCAGGAATTTAGGCTCATCTCATGGAATATTGCTGGTTGGAAAGCCAAAGTTCATGACACTGACTTTATCAATTACTTAAATTCCTTTGATTGTATTTTACTTCAGGAAACCTGGATTGCATCTGATTTGAATTTAAAGGGGTTCATTGTTCATAATTTGCCAGCATACAAAGTGTGCTTGAAAGGTTGTTTAAAAGCAGGCCTTGCTGTGTTATTTAAACCTTATTACTCTATTGTTTTTCTTGACTCTTTGCCTCCTTGTGTTCAGGTACTCTCTGTCCATATTTTTGGAACCCTTTATATTATAATCAATGCTTATTTTCCATCCACTGTTGATAAGAGCCCTTTGCTTACCTGGGACAAGCTCTCTGAATTGGTACTGTGCTTGGAAAAAAATATCCATTGGGTTATTTCATTATTTTGGGAGATTTTAATGCCCGGATTGGTCCTAACAATTCTATTATTGGTACACAAATGGGCTATACTAATGATGTTAATATTCCCATTGTTCTTTCTATAGAGCGACACTCAAAGGATACCATCATTAACAAAGCTGGCCTTAATTTAATGGAATTTTGCATTATGCATAATGTAGTACTTTTGCTTTTGCCAATGAATTCACTTTTGTTTCTGCTCAGGGCTGTAGTGTAATCGATTATTGCATGTGTTCACCTGCAGTATTAGCCAAAGTTAAGTCCTTTGTCATTGGCACGCAAACAGAAAGTGACCACCTTCCACTAGAATTGGTATTATATCATCAAGAAGGTCACCTTGCCAGTGGCCTCAGTCAAATTTACCAGAACTCTGAGATTATATTAAAAACAATTAGATGGTCCTCCCAAACTGAGGAGAATCTTCTTCTGGCTCTAGATACAGAACCTTTTTCAAGACTTAGAATAAAGCTGGCTAATGCACACTCATATGAGGAGGCCATTTTGGTGTACACACAGTTGATTGATTTGTTTGGCCCCTTGGCTAAGCCTGTTTCTTCCTCCTGTTCTAGCCCTTCATCTTGGTTTGACCCAGAGTGTCATAAAGAGAAGAAAAGATTAAGGTATCTTTTTAGAGAATCTCGCATCTTTAATGACTCAGACCTGTTGAAAAATAATTCTACACAGAAAAAGTCTTTTCAAGTTATTACTGAGACAAAAAAGGCATTTTTTTGAAAATAAATGGGAATACCTGTTATTAGCCCTAAAATCTAATAACTCCAAAACTTTTTGGAATTTGATTGCCGGTCGGTTTGGCTTTAAGTCTGATTGCCCTTCTTCTAATATCTCACCACAAATCTGGACTGACCATTATTGTGTTATCTTTAATGTTCCATCCACAGCCCTAACTAAGAACTCAGATACAGTACCATTTAGAATCCCCAACTGGCCTCCGGTGAGTTCCAATGAAATCTTAGAGTTAATTGATGAATTAAAAGTACTTAAATCCCCTGGACCAGATGGCCTTCCTGCTGAGATCCTGAAAAATTTCTCTTTATGGTGTTCCCTCCCCCTTGCCAACATGTTTACTCTTATAGATCACTTTGGAATAATTCCAGATTCATGGCTCAATTCAATCATCATCCCGGTTTTTAAAAAAGGTAATCCAAACCTTCCTCAAAATTTTCACCCAATTAGTCTACTTTCTATAGTGGGCAACCTTTATGCAAAACACCTCGAATGGCAGCTTAGTGTATGGATGCATTCTTCAGGAATTATTGGCCCAGAACAAATTGGTTTTTCCAAGGGAAAATCCACTTTAGATCATTGTTTGCGTTTAGCTTCCTTAGCCACAAAATACATGAATCTTGGAACAAAAAAACTATTCGTTGCATTCACGGATCTGAAAAATGCCTTTGACTCAGTCCCAAGGGAGGCCCTTTGGGAAAAACTGAAGTATCTTAATATTGATCCACGCTTACTGTTTCTACTCAAGAAACTCCATACTGGCACTGCATGTCAAGTTAAATATTTTGCTCAGGGCCACTTAACTGCCAAAGTGCCTGTT
This sequence comes from Paroedura picta, assembly GCF_049243985.1. NCBI lineage: Eukaryota > Metazoa > Chordata > Lepidosauria > Squamata > Gekkonidae > Paroedura > Paroedura picta. The sequence goes on along the minus strand of NC_135371.1, from coordinate 103,023,776 downwards.
ACAAAAGGAGTGAAACAAGGCTGTGTTCTTGCCCCACATCTTTTTAGTTTGTATTTGTCTGACTTGGTCCAGAATTTTGATCAGATCAATGGGCACCCTCCAAAGGCTGGCTCTCATGCAATACCCCTGTTATTATATGCAGATGATACAGCCATCCTCTCAAGAGTTGGTCTTATAAGATTTCTTAATTATTTTTACTCATATTGTCAGCACAACTCTTTACTGATCAATTTCTCGAAATCTAAAATTCTAGTTTTTTCTAAGACTTGGAAATGGATGTTGGGTAGCAAGATGATTGATCAAGTAAAAAAAGTTAGTTACTTAGGCATTACATTCAATTATAACCTTAAATGGTCTATCCACCGGGACCGGTCTTCGAATTTAGCTAAGTGTTCCTCAGCTCAAATTAAACGTTTTTATTTTTTGGAAGGTAACCAATTTGTCCCAGCGGCCATAAGAATCTTTAATGCTAAAACTGTATCCCAGTTGTTTTATGGTATTCCAATTTGGGCAAAGGCTTTCAATAGGAAGATAGAAGGGATTCGGGGAACCTTCTTCCGTCAAATTCTTGGTGCTCCCATGTGTGTGCCCTATAATGTGCTGTGTGCTGAGCTTGGCCAACATTTTTTAGAAACTAAGGCTTGGCTGATCATTTTTAAATTTTGGCTTAAAATACTTTTCAGAGTGAAGTCACATAGCTTACTCTTTTACTTAAAAATAGATACACAATGCAGCTCATGGTTGCTCAGTATTGAATCTAAAATTGTAGAACTAGGATTTTCAACAGATTTTTCCTTATGTTTATTCATTTATTTATTCATTCATATTTTATACCACCCTCCCCGAAGGCTCAGAGCGGTTTACGTATAACTGAAATTATACATGAAACTGAATGAGTCTGAAATCTTTAATTTTCTGAAACAAAGATAAGTGGTGGCCAAACAGTCCAAAATGTTTCCAGCACAACCCTGTGTATGTTCTCCGGCTGCTCTGGGGATTTGATTAAATTGAAGGGAAATTGTTAATTATTTTTATAATCTTACTAATCCATCCCTCCGTAGAGTTTTCATGCTGGCAAGAATGAGTTGTCTTCCCTCAAGCGTCCTTGCAGGAAGATATCAGCATGTCCCAAGGAGGGAAAGATTGTGTCCGTGTTCTGTGAACTGCCCCGATTCAACCTCACGTATTATTTTAGATTGTGAACTTCATGTGAGTCTTCGCAGAAAACTTCTGGATCCTCAACTTTGTCCCAGAGGTCTAGTAAATGATGAAGCTACACTCCAATTTCTGCTTAATGATCTTTCTGCAGAGACCACATTGTGTGTAGCTGAATTTTTAATGGCTGTTTATCAAGCCAGAATTAAGATGTTTTAATCGGCTGATTTTACTGTATTTTAGTCTATAATATTATCTTATTTTATTCTATTATAATTTTACCCTGCTTGGCTGTACTTGCCTCTTATTGTTATGCCAATAAAGGTTTATTATTATTATTATTATTATTATTATTATTATTATTATTATTATTATTATTATTATTATTATTATTATTATTATTATTACTCAGAGAGACAGAACCCTTTTCAATTGGAACTTGAGAAAATTCTGGAAAGCAGAGGACCCATTTGATCCTGTGTACTGCAATCTCTTCACACAACTGTCTGTTCCTCAGACACGTTTTCCACAGAAAGCAACCAATTCCTTCTTGAATTACACCTTTGATAATAGGCCTCTTCCATCACAGCACACAGGCTACTCTCATTCCTTGTCCTCTTAAAATGAAAGCCATAATTGAAAGATGGACAGACCCGCCACTAGCCACTGTTTGGGAATGGTGGGTTAAAAATCAGACAGACAGACAATTCTTCAACTGCCTGGGAAGTACTAAGAAGAAAATAAATCCCCCCCCCCACTCCTGAACTGTACATTTAAAAGGCAGGGATGTCATTGGTCATGCCAGCCTCCATCATGGCTGCCCACCGCCAGATCTACTGGGGGTGTGCCCTAATGGTTGGTCCATGCCCCATGCAGCAATAGCTGCCAACGTGCAGTGGGGGCTCCTGCTGGCTCCCTGGACCCCCATCACAATCAGAGCTTGCAAGTTGGGAGGCTCCCACAGGCTCTGTGAACTGTTGGGTTCGGGAAGTTACTCCTGCTGCTTCCCTGCCCTGTGTGGTAAGAGCTTGTGACATGGAGAGACTCCTGCCAGCTCTGTACCCTGAGGCCAGCCTCTGCCACCACGCTCATCCCCGCCCTTCCACCCTCTATGTGGCATGAGTACCACTGCCGATCTTCCCTGAAGCTCCACCACACCCATGGCCCTCCATGCTTCTGGGCCAGGCAGTGGGTAGCTGGCTGTGTGCTCCACACTCCCTGTCCTCCTTACCTTTGGCATGGCCTGTGGGAGGCCAGGCACATTTAGCCACAGCCCTGCCAACCACATTGCCCTCCTCGACTCAGCCGGGCACGGGGAGGCCTGCTGCACACTCTACCCTGGCTCTGCTGCCCTGCAGGCTTCTGGTGCAGGCGGTGGGATGCCGAGTGCATGCTCTGCCCCAGCCCTGCTACCTGCCCTGCACTCTTGTGCTCAGGCACACAGTGGGAAGCTACCTGTACACTCTCTCCCAATCCTGCTGCCCCCACAGCCCTACTGTCTTCTCACATGGGGGATCTGCACTGAAAGCTCATGTGGGGGTGGGGGGTGGGAAGTGGCTCCTAGCCCACTTAAATCATGCTTCACCACCACATCCTCCTCTCCACTCTCCACGTTTCCATGGTGAGGGCTAGCGGGGGGAAAGGGACATGTAGCCTGCTTTTAAAGTAGGATTCGCCTCCTAGTATACACATATATGTACATCTGCTGAAGGGGGCTATGGAATGAAAGCTCATGCCACAATAAATGCCTACGTTTAAGGTATATCAAGAGTCCTTGTTAAAATATGTAAAGTGACCTTAAACGCAGTTCCTTGGAAGTTCAACTTAAAATCAGTGCATCTCACTTCTAAATAAATACGTTAGAAATTGAATTCACATGGCTGTTGATGAACACTAATCTTTGCAAACTTGCAAGCTTAGTGCAAGAGCCTGGTTAAATGTAGTTAATGCTAAATCTTCTTGTTGCACTTTCCATCATGATTTCCAAGAAACGACTGCACTCATGGCCTTGCATCCCAGGGGCTATTTGTGTAAGCTTCTTTAAATTTACAGGGGCTCAGTAATTTTCACATTCAAGAAACTTATAAGCCAAGCCTGAGCTTCTATTTTATTGGAGGATTCAAGGCTTTGAATTGTCCAACAGCCAGTTTCAAAGACCTTGCTAAATAATTATTCATCTTCATTCATTTCACTTTAACCAACAATACAGCTATTCAGGGATGCTACCTAAGGATATCATCTTCATCATTTGCACCTCCTGCCTTAACCCTTGTTTTTTTGGGAATGAACACAGAACCACTTAAGCCCTCTATTGCTTCCAGAAGCACTTGGAAGATCACGCCATCAATGCACATCATGAGACCTCTGTGTATTTGTTAAAAGATCACCCGATATATTATCCTTTTACAAGGCACACTAAGAAACTGACTCATTTGTAATCACTACCATACCCAGACAGGAGTGTTTTTATTTGCTGTGTCTTAAAAACTTGTTTATAGTGGCACCAGTGAGAAGCACTGGAAGTTACAAGCACCAGGGCCTACACCACCACACCCCATAAATATTCTATAACATTAAGGCTGCCCTCGAATGACCCTGCTTGAGAGGAACACTGGCAGCTGCCGGACATACCATACGAGGAGCCTAGAGAAGGCACCAGAAGGAACCAAATAATATAAATATAAATATAATACTATAATGACCTATATAGAGATGTGGATTTAAAGGAAGGTGGCATGGTCTCACCTGATCTTGTCAGACCTCAGAAGCTAAATGGAGGCAGGACTTGAAAGGGAGACCACCAAGGCACACTCTGCAGAGGAAGGGAATGGCAAACCATTGCTTCTCACTTGCATTGGAAACAGCTTGTTGACAGCACTTTACACACACCTCATTCTATGAAATCAGAGTCCAGTGGCGCCTTTAAGACCAACAAGGATTTATTCAAGGTGTAAGTTTTCGAGTGAAAGCACTCTTCCAAAAGCTCACGCCTTGAATACATCTTTGTTGGTCTTAAAGGTGCTACTGGATTCTGATTTTGTTGTGCTCGTCCATTTGAATACATCAATCTATGGTTCCGCTTTAACTAAAATACTGTGTGCACTGCATCAGAAAAAGGGCATTGCTCTCCTTTGTACTTCTCCAGCTCTGCAATTAGATACCTTTCCTATAAAGGAATGCTAAAGTGAACTGAAACATCTTGGGGAGGGGGGAGAACAAACTGGGGGATTTATATTTATAAAATCATGCATGAGAGCAAGCATACAAAGAGAACTTTTACTCACTCTCTCAGCACAGTAGGACCCCAAATGAAGTTGAAGGTCATTAGTGGTCCCCAACCTTTTTATTACCAGGGACCGGTCAACACTTGGCAATTTTACTGGGGGGGGGTAGTCTTAAAGTTCAGACCTTAATGACTGCTTTTAGCAAATAGCATGGAGCCGCAGCCCGGTACCAACTGATCCATGGACCGGTACCAGTCTAAGGTCCGGGGGTGGGGATCGCTGGATTTAGGACAGACAAAAGGAAGTACATATTTATGAATAATGTAGAATGAACCAAGGATGTAGAAAAGGCCAAAAGCATAAATGGCCTTAAAAGGGGATTAGATTAATCCATGGTGGATAGGTCCATCACTGGCAACTAGCCGTAGTGAATCATAGATGGTAATACTGCAGATTTAAAGAGAATGGCTCATATGCAGGGAACTATTAACTTACAGGAAAGTTGAAAAACTAAAACCCTGGGGTATTTGTATGAAGGATTACGATGTCTCTACACTAATGCGCGGCATAAGGAAAACAAGCAGGATGAACTGGAAGTCCTAATAAATGAAGGGGACTATAATCTAATAGGCATTACAGAAACCTGGTGGGATAACACTCACCACTGGAATAATAGGATTGAGAGGTACAATTTATTTAAAAGAGACAGACAAAGAAGGGGGGAGGAGTAGGACTATATATTAAGAATGTATATACTTGTGAGGAATGCATACTTTCACATTGGTATTCATAGGGATTACAAGAAATTTCTATGGTTCCGTTAGGGTTCTAGTATTTATCAATATGCTGTTTTACCCTTTGGTTTGGCCACTGCGCCGCATGTTTTTACAAAGTGTATGTCTGTGGTTGTTGCCTTCCTTAGGCTTAGAGGCATTACCATTTTCCCATACCTTGATGATTGGCTCCTAGTAGGAGCCACAGCTTTGGAACTCACAGACCACATACATTTTACCTTGTCTGTCTGCTCCCAGCTAGGGCTAGTGGTGAATACAGAGAAATCTCGCTTCACTCCTTCACAGCAGGTTGAATTTATAGGAGCGTTCTTGGACGCTACTAGCGTGATCACCTCCTTACCTGTTCTTAGAATACGTCCTTTGGTTACAGTTCTCGGTTCTTTAAGACCGAGAGGAACCGATGGCAAACTGCACACACTTTTCAACGGGCACTTGGTCTTATGGCCTCAGTAACAGACATTGTTCCCTATGCCAGGTGGCACACGAGGGGTTTTCATTCCTGGTTTGTTCAACGGTTTAACCCTTTGAGACATTCCCCTTTTCAACATTTTACGGTGTCCAGGTCAGTTGTCCGGTCTGACTGGTGGCTCTCTGAGGATAATCTGTTGAGGGGTGTGTCTTTTGGCCCATGGACACATAATTTGGTTCTAACCACTGATGCGTCCTTGTAAGGCTGGGGTGCTTATTGTGGGGAGTACTCGACTCAGGGTCATTGGCCTGATTTAGAATGCACACTGCATATTAATCTACTTGAAATTCGTGCTGTGGTTTTGGCCTTAACCGCTTTTTCAGATCTGTTCCGGAAGAAGAAGATTCTTCTTCTAACCGACTATATGTTGGCTTTATACTACATCAACAAGCAGGGTGGCACGGGTTCTCTAGCTCTGTGCTCCGAAGCTCTGGATGTATGGCAGACTCTTTTCCAAATCCAAGGGGGTATGAGAGCTATCCATATAGCAGGTTCCATGAATGTCAGGGCAGACAGGTTGAGCAAGGTTTTTTCCCAGGAGTACAACTGGATTCTGAGCGATCAAGTATTAGCAGAACTCTTTTCCCTCTGGGGAACCCCCCAGGTAGACCTTTTTTCCAGGGTGCATTCTGCGAAAGCCCACAGTTTCTGTTCCCCGGAAGGGATAGATCCACAATCCCTGGAAGATGTGTTCCAGATTATGTGGACAGGGGCTCTTCATTACGCATTTCCCCCATTACCCCTTATTCCACGGGTATTGGCAAAGATGTCAACAGACAATACAGATGCAATCCTGGTTGCCCCCTCTTAGATTTGAACACTGCTGTTTATCCCGACACCTTTGCCCTTTTACATGCCCCTTGCCACAGGTTATATTATATTTAAAGGAATTGGCCAGCTCGGGTCTGTCAGTTACATCTGTTAAGACTCACTTAGCTGCGTTGGCTTCCTACCACGTTGTGATACAAGGTTCCTCAATATTCGCCCATAAGCTATCTAAGCATTTTCGTAGGGGCCTTACCAATCTGTTTCCACCCCAGTACCCACTGATCCTTCAATGGTCTTTGGAGGTGGTGCTACAGGCCCTAATGGGTCCCCCCTTTGAACCTATGGATTCCATTTCATTAGCTTTGCTTTCTATGTAGGTAGTTTTCTTAGTTGGTATTACACCTGCCAGGAGGGTTCGTAAACTGGCCTCATTTAGGATAGATTCCCCCTTTCTAAAAGTTTTTCCTTCTAGAGTAGTCCTCCATTCGGATTGACAGTTTTTACCTAAAGTAGTCTCCCAGTTTCACCTTTCTCAAGAGGTGTCCCTGCCAGCCTTTTTCCCAGACCCTCAGTAACCTGGTGAACAGAAATTACACAATTTGGATGTTAAGCATGCAATTCTTTATTATCTGGATAGGACCAGGGAATTCAGAAGATTGTAATCCTGTTTGTCTGTTACTGGGGGCCTAAGAAGGGTCACAGGTAGTCTTCCCAGTCTCTTTCTAGGTGGCTCGTGTCAGCGATTCATGCCACATACAGAATTGCTGCTCCCCCATGCCTATTACACCTGAAGGCACATTCGTTGAGGGCTCAAGCTTCTTCTTCTGCGTTCCTGAGACGAGTTCCTCTTTGTGACATCTGCAAGGCAGCAACATGGTCTAATGAGAGCTTATTCATCAAACATTATGCGATTGATTTGTCAGCGAGAGCAGAGGCACGGTTCGGTACTGCTATTCTACATTTGCATTTTTCCTGATGGACTCACCCTCCACCACAGGTATTTAGCTCATGAAAATCCCAATGTGGGACTGCATAAGATGGAAGATGAAAACAGAGTTGCTTACCTGTAACTGTTGTTCATCGGCATCTTGTGTGCAGGCACACATTCTCTCCCACCTGCCCTGCTGAGTCCTTAAGATGCCTTGAGTACTGGGGAGCGGCGGCAGAGAACTGAGGAGGGTGGGTGCTCCGCCTCATTTCCACGTGACCAACGCGCGGGAAAACCCACGCATGCGCGGTTGCGAAGCGGAGCGCTCTCTTTGGAGACTTTTAGCTAGGGAAGTTCCGAACGGTAGGCCTGCGCATGCGCTGTCCCAATGTGTGCCTTATGACTGATGGACAAATGGATGGACACAAGACGTCGATGAACAACAGTTACGGGTAAGCAACTCTGTTTTCTAGTCTTCTCTTGTGAAGGGAATCGTGGTCAGCATAGCAAAATCATTACACGTGATGAGAGATGGGAGTTGTGACCTAGGATCATTGTAGGGGTAGTTCATAAACACATAATTTCTTTATATGAAACCAAATTCTCTGGGCCAGATGAATTGCATCCAAGCCTACTAAAAGACCTGGCAAATGTAATTTCTGAGCCTCTGTCCATTATTTTTGATAATTCTTGCAGAACAGGTGAAGAGCCAGAAGATTTGAGTTGGGTAAATGTTGTTTCCATCTTCAAGAAGGGGAGAAAGGAGGACCCAGGTAAATACTGACCTGTCAGCTTGACGCCTATAGCTGGCAAATTTGGAACAAATCATCAAACAGCCGGTTCTTGAGCAGCTAGAGCGGATCGCTATAATTACTACGAGTTAGCATGGCTTTCTCAAGAATAAGTCATGTTAGACTAACCTTATTTCTCTCTTTTTTTGAAAAAAATGACTACCGTGCTAGATCAGGGAGATTCTGTAAACATAGTTTACCTTGATTTCAGTAAAGTTTTTGATAAGGTTCAATGTGATATGCTTATTGACAAGTTGGTAAAATGTGGTATGTATTCTATTACTGTGAGGTGAATTGAGAACTGGTTGACAGATCTCACCCAAAGGGGGTCTTCTACATGATTAATCATCTTCATGAGAAGAGTGACAAATGAAATGCCTTAAGGATCTGTTCTGGGCCCTGTGTTGTTCAATATATTTATAAATGATCTGGACAAAATAATAGAGGGGGCTCTTATTAAATTTGCAGATGATACTAAACTGGGAGGGATAGCAAACACACCAGAAGATTGAATCAGAATACAAGATGAACTTGACAGGCTAGAAAACTGGGCTGAAAGGAATAAAGTGAATTTCAATAGTAATAAATGTAAAGTTTGTCATTTAGGTAGGAAAATCATATGCACCACTATAGGATGGGTGAGACTTGTCTTGGCAGTAGTATGTGTGAAATGGATCTGGGTTTTTTAGTAGAACAGACACTGAACATGAGTCAGCAGTGTCACTCGGTAGCTAAAAATGCAAAAGGGATTGGGTCTGTATTAAAATAAGTATAGTGTCCCAATCATATGAGGTAATGCTACCGCTTTACTTCTCTATCATAGAGAAGATGGAGCAGAGTTGTTTTCTGTTGCCCCAGAGGGTCAGACCAGAACCAATCAGTTTTAATTAATTCAAAAGAATTTTCAGCTAAACATCTGTAAGAAGTTCCTGGCAGCTAGATCTGTCCCACAGTGAAACATGCTTCCTTGGGAAGGGGTGAGTTCTCCTCCTTTTCAAGTTTTTAGGCAGAGGTTAGTCATCTGGCAGAAATACTGATTTCATGCACTTAAACAGATTGTGAGTGGGTGGGCAGGAAGGGATGCATCAGTGTTTGTCTCTTGTAGCCCTTCCATGCATACCCAGGGAATTGCTGATCGCCACTGTGGAATGATAGTTGAATTTCCTGCAAGCCAGGCTGAATTCTGGAGATTTTTGGTGTGGGGAGGATCACTCGGGCATGAAATTTGGGTCACTGTGTGTGAGCAGGTAGTTGTGTTACCCTGCATTGGACTAGGTGACCCTGGAGGTCCCTTCCAACTCTATGATTGTATGATTCAATTCCCATGTTTCTGGGCAGTTCCCAAGGACAAACCTGACTTGGAGCTTATACTGTGTTTGGTTCAAGTCACTTCCCAGTAACATACACCATGGAGCAAAAATGGTTTTATTGAAGATATTCAGTAAAAGGTTTAAAACAAATCATATAGTTCAGTGGCAGTCAATGCACTGAAAATAATAACAGTATCTAGTTGACTACTTACTCAGTTTTTACATCAGAAATGTTGATTCTTATAGCAAAAGTGTGGTATTCCAGAGCATATGAGTATATTCAGGCATCACTGGTGGGCTAGGGGAGGAAAAGGGATAAAAGGAAGATAGTCTTTCCCATCATAGGCTATACTTTATAGGAATAATTTGCCATAACCTCTTGACCTTCCCCCAACCAATCAAAGAGCTTCCTCCAAGAGAAATCCTGGACAGAAGCAACCTTCTCTCTCCACTACCAGATTCACAGCTGAATTATGTAAGCTGGGAGAAGAGCTCAGTTTTTGTATCCAACTTTTAACTACACAAAGGAGTCTGAAAATCTTCCATTCCTCTTCCACAACAGACTCTTTGAGGCAGGTGGGGCTGAGAGAGCTTTGACAGAACTCTGACTGGCCCAAGGTCACCCAGCTGGTTTCATGTAGAGGACCTAGGAATCAACCCAGGTTCTCCAGAATAGAGGCCGCTACTCTTAACCAAGCTTGATCTTAGGTCTGAGAAATAACTTTGTCTAGTAACTGTGTATAGGTGTTATGTGTGTGAGTGTGTGTGTGTGTGAGTGAGAGAGAGAGAGAGAGGGGGGGGATCACTAGCACCTGCAAAAGAAGACAAGAGAATTAAAGTAAAAAAAAATTGCTGGAATTTCCAAAGATGGCTTTGTAATAAACCTCTGAATATCAGTACAAGAAGGCAATATCATAGGAAGGCCTTGGTGTCTACACCCTGTTGTATATCCTCCAGTGAAACTGGTTGGCCACAGTAGGAAACAAATTACATCAACCTTTCTCAACTTCTTTACCATTGAGAAACCCCTGAAACATTCTTCAGGCTTCAAGAAACCCTATAAGTTGCATATAGGAACTCATGTACACGTCCACTGGGAGCCCCTCCCCTTCCCAACCCCTCCAGGCCCTTCATTGGCCATTTTGAGATGGGTGGGTTGAGATGGCCGTATATGGTCATATTACCCGATAAATGATTAACAAATTGTAAATATATATATAATTAATTAACTCCCATCCATTCAGAAAACCCTTCCAGGGCCCTCAGGAAACCCCAGGGTTTCACATAACCGCGGTTGAGAAAGCCTGGACTAGACAGATCACTGGTCTGATCCAGCAAGGCTCATCTAACATTCAAGAAGCAGGCTCCTCCCTAGTTATGCAAACCAAATCTTTCCTGTCTGGATAAGAATGTGTCTTAAACTACAGGCAGCTGTGTAAAATATGCAGCTGTCCTCCAAGACCCTCTGGGGTTGCCAGCCAGATTTACATAGATGTTAAACCTTCATTGCCATCCGTACAAATAAGATGAGGGTTTCAGAACTGCCCGAGACAAACGCAGGGTGCATGGCATTCCCTGCACAGATCCAAGATCATACATAGACATTTCCCCCAATCATCTCTTCTCAAGCACAGGCAGGCACAATGAGATCTTAGGCAAGAATCCACATTCAGTGGGCTGAGCTGGGAAGGGAAGCCACATGAGTCAGCCTCTTGGGTTAAAACAGAAATAGCTTTCATTTGCTTATTTACTTAGAGGCAACACTAGATGCAGTCAGTTTTTTTAAATGATCTCATATTGTCTATTACGACTTGAAGTCCATAGACTTCATGTGTTTTTAAAGAAATTAATAGGCTTGCTCTTGGTTTCTTCCTCCTCCTCAGCATCATGCTCCTCTAGCACATGATTGAGATAGACAAGAAAAAAAAAGGTATGAAACGGCATTAAGAGATGTGTATCAGGATAATTATTCACCATCACCACCCTGAAACGTATTTCAAAACCTTTCAACACCACCATCATAAAAGACAAGAAAGCTACTAGCTATCTTGACTAAAGGGATCATTCACATTTAGAAGCAGGAAACTTCTGAATGCCAGTGCTGGAGGGCAATAAACAGCAGGAGTTGCCTTGGCCTCTGTCTCATCTGCTAGCCCTGCAGGACAGTTGGTGGGCTACTGTGTAAAACAGGTTAGACTAGATTAGGGGTTCTGAAAGTGGGCAGTACCCTCCTCTTGGGAGGGGGGAATGGAAGGATCCAGAGGGGCATTGAGGAATTTGAGGGCAGTAGTGGGGCAGCAGTCTCACTCTTCCTGCTGTGGCTGCGTTTTCCTCATGAGAAACATTCCAAGATGGTTTGCCATTATCTGCCTCTGGATAGGAGCAACCCTGGACTTCCTTGGTGGTCTCCCATCCCAGTGCTGACCACACACAACCCTGCTTAGCTTCCTGAAGAAAAAGACAGCTTCAGACAGTGGACTGGATGGTATCATATTCCTGCTGAGCTCCTTCCTCCTCCTCAGTCTCTGTTCTTCCCAGGCTCCACCTCAGATCTCCAGGAATTTCTTAAACCAAGGTTGGCAACTCTTCCCGCAAAGTCTTCATCTTTGGGAGGCTAAAAAGCCTTCTCCTGCTTGTTCCTGGTCATGGGAGTTTTCCCATCTGTCTTCCTTTCCAATGAGGACTCAAATAACAAACAAAAATCAAGTGTAGGCAATATAGTATTTTGATTTTGCAGTAGACTTAACAGCAGGAAAGAGGGGTGTGCATGTAGGGGCCCTAGGTATGTGGTTTGGGAGCCAAGAGGGCAGCACCCCCAAAAAGTTTGGGAACCACAGGACTAGAGGGACCACAGGTCCAGAGAAGCATTTTACATTCTTATGGAGGCAGTACCTGTCCTCACAATATTTCCAAATGTGAAGGGTACAGACACAAAAGGAAAAAGATAGCTACAAGGATGGCCATACAAGGCTAAGAGGCCATGAGGAAGAGAGATCAGAGTACCACATTCCATGGTTTCAAGATTCCATTAAAACAGACAAGAGTTGCAGGGCATCATGAAGATTAACAATCTTTTTTTCCTAACATAAGCTTTTGGGGACTTGAACCTTCTTTGTTGATGCTTTAATAGTTAATGAAAGCATATAACAAAAATGCTAATGGGGACTGCAGCAAAGAAATTAAAAGACGCCTTCTCCTGGGGAGGAAAGCTATGGCAAACCTAGACAGCATCCTAAAAAGCAGAGACATCACCCTGCCAACAAAAGTGTGTTTAGTCAAGGCTATGATCTTCCCAGTTGCAATGTATGGCTGCGAAAGTTGGACCATAAGGCCAAGCGTTAAAGAATTGAGGCTTTTGAACTCTGGTGCTGGAGAAGACTCTTGCGAGTCCCTTGGACTGCAAGGTGAACAAACCGGTCAGTCCTAGAGGAGATCAGCCTTGACTGCTCCTTAGAAGGCCAGATCCTGAAGATGAAACTCAAATACTTTGGCCACCTCATGAGAAGGAAAGACTCCCTGGAGAAGAGCCTAATGCTGGGAGCGATTGAGGGCAAAAGAAGGGGACGACAGAGAATGAGGTGGCTGGATGGAGTCACTGAAGCAGTAGGTGCAAACTTAAATGGACTCTGGGGAATGGTAGAGGACAGGAAGGCCTGGGGGATCATTGTCCATGGGGTCGTGATGGGTCGGACACGACTTCGCACCTAACAACAACATGCCAGAGATTCCTGCTTATTTTTGGTGCAAAAAGCTGACATGGCCACTCATCTAGAAATGTTTAATTAAATCACTAATATTCCATTCTCGGGCAAGGGACTTGTCAGTGATGGTGATTCAGCTCCCAGGGGTCTTGGATGATGCAAATTATCTACCTCTATCTAAATCTGAGCCATTTTGGGGACTGAGAATGCTTCGGTTGCCCACACTAGGACAGACAGGGAGTGTATCAGTCTTGGTTCTCCTGAAATTCTTGGCAGCTTTCAGTGGCATCAACCACTGCATTTTTCTCCCTAGCAAAGTAATGTTATGCAACAGTGTTCCAGGCCTTTTTGACGGGCAGATACCACAAGAGACCTCTGGGAGACTACTGGATGACTTCATAGCTCCGGGGGCCTCCATTTTGTCTCCTAAGAAACAAGACTTGGGGTACAGTGAGGTACAAAGAGAGCCATTAATTTCACAAATACCCTCCTGAGCAAATAAATACAGTGCAAAAGTTGTTGAGTCATCACGCAGGTAAGATCTTGAAACACACTTGCAGGGACAGCAAAGGCTCCATTTAAAGCAAAGTAATACTGTTTGTTTAAGCAGCCAAGTTATGGTAAGTCTGCAACTATATTCAGGAAATAAATGAATTATAATCCAGGAACCTGATTATCATCAAACATATGTTAAACTGATCTTTCTGTGGAAACTGAAATCTCAACATCAATTCAAGCTGCATAAAGACTGTTTACAAAGCATTTTCAGTTTCACATAACAGTTCTGGTGCTTTCATTGGAGCTTTAGCGAGTGCTAAATACCCACTCAAAAATAGTTCCCCCCTGTTACCCAGAAAACAAATTCTGTAGTTATGGGCATCCATACATATACAAATACCCAGAAGCTTGCTGAAACATTACCTCCTAGTAAAAGAGGGACCTTTGTTCAAACAGACTATTTATTTGGCAATTTTAGTTCATTTTCGGTCTTGATGTGCAGCCCCACATTGGCACTGCGCAAGCACAGGCCAGCCGTGGAAGTGTTTTTCTAGCTCTAGCCCTATAGGGGGCGGAGTCCCAATGTGTGTCTGCACACAAGACCTTAATGAACAATGGTTGCAGGTAAGTGCAACCCCATTTGACAAGAGTATTCAAGCAAAAAACCCATACCAGTTCCTGTAGCCCCTTGTGTCACTAAGAATCATAGCAGCCCAATGTTATTTGCTCAGGGTTAGTTCAGAACAGAGGGAAGGAAAAATCATTTGTGCATACATGTTCCTAAAGGGTATTGGGCCCTACAGGGAAGTTAGTTACAAGAGAAGGAGAGAGGCATGAAAACTGACTAAGGAGGTTGAAGTACGGCATTCTGGGAGTTCAGAGGCAGTTTGGGAGAAGGCACTGTGGTGGAAATAGAACGAGAAATATCCAGGAGGCTGAAAAGGAAAAATGTGGCTGGCCACAGTACACAACAGCAGGTCCAAGGGTGAGGAAGAACAGATTGGCCGGGGGGGGGGGGGAGAGCGGGGGTGGAAGCCAAGCAAGGACCAAGCATGCTGTTTGATCTTGGAGAGTGAGCATAGTCTTAGACAGCAGAGACAGCTCTGGATGATGAACCTAACCTAAACCCTTATTGAGAAACCTACAATATTTAACCTATATTTTTGTGCTCATTCTTGCAGTCTTGTGAGAACTGAAGGGGGCTCATAGGTATTCTACTAGGAATTGCTCTGGGGACTACTTTGATTTTGACAAGAGAATGTATTATCTTTGCAATGAACTCTGGAAGGTGACCAGATGCCTAATCTGATCGGCTGGTCTCTGAATTCAGGCATTCCACTAAAGATCTCATGCATCCAGCCACAAGGCCATGTGGCAGTTTCTCAAGGGGCAACTGGTTGTCTCACTTTGACTTGGTATTGGATTTTCTGTAGCAGTCTTCTGACTGGTCTAAGATCGAGTCCTCCTCTGGCCATCTGCTTTTCCTGGGTAGATGAAATGCAATTCCTCTTATATCCTTTCAGCATCTTCTGGCCCAGAGGAGTAACACCTCAGCAATTAGAAAAAGTGTTGGAGACACTTATGTTCTACTTCCTGTATACAGTGATGCCAATAGCCCTGTGCTATATGTAGGGTGGAGGGTCTGCTTGAAGCAAGCTTATCATCAAGCTGTGATTTTTGAAGCTCTCTAACCCATGGGGAACTTAATCAGTGCTGCATGGATGAGTACAGTTTTCAGTTAATCTCACTGAAAGTGCACATCATTTCTGTGGAATAATGACAATATTACATCAAAAGAAAATTCCCCACACAACTATGATATTTCAAACATTTTATTATAAAAGAAGATCTGGATATTTTGCTAACCAAATACTTGAGCACAAGTGTCAACTCGAGAGCTTGCATGACTCTCTAAGCAACTTCTACCAGGCACCTGAAGAGTCTCAAGAATAGGAGAACTTCACTTGGTTGTAAGGCCTACAGAAAAAAACACCATGTATCACACCCACTTTGTCAGATTTTCCCAAGGGGCCTGGAAATCAGCTGAGCTGTGACATTAAGTCAGCCCCCTTTCCCACAAATCTGCTAGAGGCTTGTGTCTAAATATTCCTAGAAAACCAACAACAAGTAATTCTTCCAGTTGTACCAAACATGGACAGGCACTGTGAATTATTAATGAAGTTGATCTACCATGTAGTGCTCAATGACCTTTTGCTGAAAAGTGATCAGATTCATGCTTGTATGCTGAATGCTTTTATCTGGACCCCTTGCTAGGTTTTCTGCCAAACAGAAACCCCTTGCTAGGTTTTCTGCCAAACTGGACCCCTTGCTAGGTTTTCCCTCAGGAAACCAAAATGCCCTTCTCCCTACTGCTATGCTCCTACCACCCATTTCACTAATGTCACACCAGTACCCTCTCCCCACTAGCGGTTCCACCAAGAGAGGCAACTCCCCCAAACATATAATTAGCAAAGACAGATACTCTTGCTGCCCAGACCAACACTCCCACATTTAGCCTATCCTTCTGAACCCTATGGAAACCATACATGACTCTTGCCGATCCTTTCCCCTCAGTCATGGTTGGTATTAGCAAACAAGCTGCCGTCCTGCAACAGACAGATACGTAGCACACTGCCAATCAGATTCAGCCTGGGTTTTGCAGTTGCAGCCACTTTAATGCCAGAAATGCACTGCAAAAGAAAAAGGGGAGAAATCAGATTACACAGTTTAACACAGCTGCTGGCTGATCACAGAATGACTATTATCAATTTCAAGATAGTTGCCCCTTGAAAGTCAAGACTTGTACAAGGTTCTTGACATATCAGAATTCGTTTTTTTGTTGCAAAAATCAGATTATCGCAGATATGTGGAAACACTTTCTGTCCGTCTGCTGTCCTGGGAGGTGCCTGCAACTCTGCCATAGTCCCCGGGCTGTTGGGGTCACATCTGCAGCAGCCTCCCCCATACATGCCCCAGCCTCTGAACCACTTCCAGGAGACCTCCAACAGGACACGGCTGCAATAGAAAGGCCTGCAGTCAACACAGTCACATCCAAGCTGGCCTCTACCAGCCACACCAAGTCCCCTGCTGCCAGCCCCAAAATCCAGGAGGGGAGCATGTGAGGCAGGGCCTGGCTTCCCACCAGAGTGTAGGAGGGGAGCAAATGCAGCACCCGTGGCTGGGAGCTAAGCTACACTCTGATCCAGGCGGTGAAAGCCAGGCTCCCGCTGTGCCCCAGCCTCACTGCACACGCTGCCCTCCTGGACTCTGGGTATGGGAGCAGAAGACTGGGTGCAGCTAGGAGGGCTTGGCTTGGATGAGGCTGTGCTTACTGCAGGTGTCTCTGTTGTAGGCACATCCCGTTGAAGGTCTCCTGGAAGTATGCTGGGGCATATCTGGGAGAGGCTGCTGCAGACATGATGCAGCATGGTGACCCCAACAGCCCAGGATTGTGGCCCGGCTTCAGGAACACCCAGGACAGCAGGAGGATGGAGTGTCCATCACTGAGGTGAGCCAGACGGCTGGGCCTCCTTCTCTCCTCCTCTTTGTCCTTTTTGCAGGGCTTGGCGTCTGCTGGCTGAGTCTCTGCTCTGCCCCACCCTGCCCCACTGAGGGCAAGAGGCCTCAGCTCGCCTCGCTCAATCCTCCTCCCTTTGCCCCGAAAACTGCCAAAACCCCTGCTGCCTCAGAGTTGCGGGCCTCAGCTTGCCTGCCTTCCAGTCATTGCCGGAGCCACCTTGCAATGTGCCTGGAAGAGGGAGGCTCTGGCTGGGCTCAGCAGCAGCCCACTACTGAAGGCCACGATCCTCCTCCTCATGGGGCTCAGCCACACTGGGCGAGTGCCTCTCTGCTGCAGCTGGGAGGGGCATGTCACTTCCACTATCATTTCTGTTGCTCTCAGCCTCCCAAGCATAGCATAAGACATTTCCTCCTAAAAAAACCGAATGCCACATGACTAAGGTGGGAGGCAGAAACTAAAGGCCTTGAACCCTACTCAAGCTTTTGCTTGAGTTTGCCTGAACTGTGCCACAGACTTCCAAGAACTGCCATGGGCAAGGGTCTATTATCTATGGGTTGAATTCTACAGAATATTCCCACTAACAGTAGACCTTTCCTCCATGGAAAGAAGCCTTCTACTAGTAGAAGAAGAAAAAGAAGAGTTGGTTTTTGTATCCTGCTTTTCACGGCCCAAAGGAGTCTCAAAGTGGTTTAAAATCACCTTCCCTTACTCTCCCCAGACACCCGGTGAGGTGGAGGGAGCTCTGACAACACTGATTGGTCAGAACAGCACTCTCAGGACTGTGATGAGCCCAAGGCTGGATGCATGTTGAGGAGGAGCAGGGAATTAAACCTGGCTTGCCAGACTGGAAGCTGCCACACTTAACCATTACACTATGCTGGCTCTTCTGTCAGTAGAAAAATTCAGCAGGATCCAACTCTGTCTACCCCTAATAGCCAATTAGTCTCTATGGCCATCCTTTCTTGGAGCTTTTGAGGGACTATGAAGGAGCACGCTGGCTTGCAGCCTTGGAGAACTTTTTAAATGCAAAATGTTATGCTCCTTCTCTTCTTCCTGAGTTACAGGATGACAGGGTTTTCTCTTGTTCTCATTCTTCGCTTGGGAGGCACCTCTTCCATATGTGGAGTGCTCTTCTCCCTGATCTTGCCATACAGTTTGTAGTACTTCAGAAGCACAAGGTCAGAAATAAGCACCCTATTTTCTCTAACAAGGGGTCAATTTTTAGCTCTCCGATGTCATTCCTCGTGTCACCTATTTTACTGAAGCATTTGAAAAGGCAATCAGTGGTGCTGAGGCATGTTGACTTGTTCACTGATAATCTGCTCATCTACAGGGAGGCAAAGCAGGTAGGCTCTAAAACAGCCAGAAGCAATGCATGTTCTATGCCTTGATCATGATGGGTGTAAGTGGGTGGGAACAGCACCAAAATCTTAATGTTTCCAGGAGACACCACAAAGCACATTCCTAAGTGGATTTATACCCTCCCCTAAGCCCACTGTTTTAAATTTCATATGATCATGTCAACAGAATTTCATTCTAATTCAACTGGAACAGAACAAAATTTGAATCCACTGGCAATTTTTTATTCAAGATGTAAGCTTTTGTGTGCAAGCACACTTCTTCAGATAACTTGCATGCAGACGTTTATATATCTTAAATAAAACGAAGGGTGACACCAGACTCAAACTTTGTTCTGCTGCTTCAGACCAACATGGCTACCCACCTGAACCTATCAACTGGAAGAGAATTTCTATGTAAATTAATGCATTAGCTTTTCATACTTTAAAATACTGCTATGCCCACCTTCATAAAACCACTGCCAGACTTTGAAAGCACGACTGCTCAGACCCATTCACTGACCAACCTTGACCATGACCAGGGTCTGCACTCTGCAACCCATGGCTCTAGAGTCAAACATGGTTAAGTACAGAAATAAGCATGGCTCCTTTTAAAAATAAAATAAAATCTTTAACATTAAGGTATTTTAGACTGATCGGTGGCTGGCTACAACAACCAGTATGTGAAGGGAATGACAAGCAAAGATTTGTATTGGACTAAAGGGCTTTTTGGAGGTTCTTAACAGAACAGGATATGATAGAGGTGAACAGCTGCCAGTAGTCCAGGTGAGAATCATGCACAGATTTGCCAGTGTTCTAAAAGAATTCTAAGTGTGCTCTTGGGTTTGTTTATGACACTGTGAGATCTTGTGTGCCACTTTCTAAAATGGGCATTGTAACAGCCCGTGTTTCGGCTGTGAAAACTTTTATGGATTGATGATCCACATAATAATTATAAGTACTGCTAAAATTGTATTGTATCATTTACACAAATAGGGTTTGTAATATTGGCTCTCTGTCAATCCCTTGTTGTGAATTTTGATGAAATCTGGCTCTTTAATCTCAAAAACCTCTTGACCTCGCTCAAGCCCATTCAAAGCATTAAGGAGGTCTGCAAAACTCTAAGATCAGTTTGTTCTTTCTTCTGGCTGCAATTTTGGTGCTAGTTCAACACTGAATACCATGTCCTGGCCTTCTGGATAGCCTAATTTACATTCCTTGCATGAGTGATGACACAAAAAGGGTTACGAGCGCATTAAAGTGTTGCCAACAAGCCTTCACACAAAGGAACATGGGAGGGAAGAGAAGGAGGACAGCAATACCAGACCTTACGAGGCATCTTGTGATGGAGCAGAAGGATCGTGATTTTCAGGTTCTGGGGGAGGAGCTGGCACCGAGTCTTCTTTCTTCTGTGCAGCCAGGAACTCATGAATTGCCTTCTCTATTTGCGGCCTGAAGATGTGGTTAAGTTTTGGATCTACCACCTGAGAAATAATTCTGTCCACTCCAGCTTCCAGCATCCCTGACCTGGGACAAAGACAACGGAGTCAATTTAGCTCCTCCAACATTTTTTTCCTCCTACCCTCACACCAAGAGCTGTCATGTCAGTTGTAATTAGCATTAATGTGGTATGAAGTATTGCCCTCTTGGTAGGTCCCTCCATGGGAGACTTGTTCCACTCATGGCAAAGAAAAGCAGCCAAGTTGGAACCTGCCACCTCTGTGGGTCCTTACAGAACCTGACAGCAGACATCTGGTCACATAATCACTTAAAAGAAACACTTGATGGGAGTTACTGCAGGCCTTCAAAACAGCAAGCAAACTGAAATGTGTCTTGGCACAAGCTAGGCCTGAAGAGAAGAGAACACATCTTGGAAAAGAGAGGTGGGAGAGGTCATCCTCCTGGCTAGTACATTTATAGCAAAAAAACCACAAACGCAGCCTTCACCCCAGGACTTGTCACCGTCACCTGCTCCTTACATCTGCCAGTCTAGACACATGGGCACTTTTTACAAGACAGACAAAAACAAACAAATGCAGCACAAGACAAAGAGCTTTTTTGGGGGGGAACAGCATGTCACTAGCCAAGATGTGACTTATTACTGCAAAGGCTGTGTTACAGAACGAGAGGGCATGGGCTGTTTGGTAGGGCTCAAGTCATGTCTGTAACAGACCAGGGGAGGCAAAACAGACATTGCCTAACATTTGGGAAAGCCCAGAGGGAGCCCGACTGTGTAGAAGGCTGCCAGCAGACATTGCTTTAAGGCTCAGTGAGCATCATGTTCAAATCTTATTTTTATACAGAGTATTTCTGGTCTGCCACACTTACAAATACCACACCTTCATCAGATGTATTCGGATGCACATGCAACTCCTGAAGTTGGCAAGCTGAGCCATGTTCTGAAACGGTAGTTGCCTACAATGTATGTGAGTACTGAAATAGTGCCAGCACAGAAAAGACACTTTCAAAAACGGCAGAGGCACTTTGCCAAGGAATGTAACTTGTCTGGTTCTGCACAGAGTAGCAAAAGTGCTGTGGATTTGTTTGAGCAATCTCACTGTTAACTAAAAGCAAAATGAAATGGAAGTGACTAGCTGGTAGTCTCCACTCATAATCGGGTTAGGCTTGTGTGCTTCAGCCACCAAAGCAGCTGTTCGTAACCAAAGCGGCCAGCGCCGCAGCGCAGGGTGAGGAACGGCACTGGTGGCAGCACCAGCAGGCAGATGCAGAGCTCTGCACCTGCGTGTGTGTGCCGACTGGTGCACTGGCGCTGCCCCTCCCCACTGACTGCAGTCCTGGCCACTTCGGGCATGAACGGCTGCTAGAGCAGTCGAAGCGCACAAGCCTAGGGTAGATCCTAACCAAGTCACTTCCACAAGCAGAAAAGAATGTGTGCGCTTTTTAAAACAGATTCCCACTTTGTACTGCTGACTGCCATGTTAGTCAATACACCAGGCTTTACTAACAACTGGACTATGGTACCAAACTGTACCACAAGAACCGCTCAACGGTACTGCAGTATTGGGGTATGTGTGTGTCGAAAAATGGTGGCTTTCTGCCATTGGGCTCTCCAGCAATTCAGGATTTCTTCCTAATTTGGGCACGCAGGTCGACCCACCTGTCCCAAAGTGGCCAATAATGGGCAAGGAAGGGATGGGATGGGGAAGGCCCCAGCTATTCATACCATCTCATCCAAGTCCTTCACTTCAGCTGGCGGTCAATAACAGACCTCCACCGTAACACCACTTATTTCCTACTCCTTTTATTCTTACCCAAGGACTCTCAGATCAACTCTCACTCTCAGACACATGTATTTTCCTCACAAATGTATATATATCCTTATCCATTGTTCCTCTTAATATTTGTGAAACAGCCCTGGGGGTGGAGAGTGTCCTGGATGTCCAAGATGGAATAGGGCCAATCACCCTCTCCAGCTCCCACCCTCCTTCCCTGGACGCTAGCCACTTTGCTCTCAGATGCCTGAGAGAGAGACACAGAGAGCCCTGCAAACCACAAAATGACTCCTGCTGGGGGAAGAGAGAGAGAGAGAGAGAGAGAGAGAGAGAGAGACAGACAGACAGACAGACAGACAGAGACAGAGAAACTGCAAACAACCCTTGCTTCCCTGCTATGAAGGAGCCCTGATTCCCTCCTATGGTTCCTGCTGCGAGAGAGAGAGATCTGCGCCTGCTAGTGTCCCCTGTGTATGTGCATATGTATGTATATATGTATATATACATATTAGTGTAGAGACACTGTAATCCTTCATATTAGTATCCTAGGTGTTAAGTCTCTACTATGCAGAGACTAAACTATACTTTCTTTCTCTATTATCCAAGATTCAGTTTGTAGTTATTGGAAATCTCGTGGTCCTACCATAAACTTGGCAAACCTAGCAATGCAGTTATTGCAGTAATATGTTACCGTCGAATGTAACTAGGGATGGGGTGGCATTAGACACATTAATTCTGGTGATGGAGGAGGAGAGGGGGAGATCTGGTGAGATTACTTCCTACAATGTGGCAGTAGGAGTGCTCTGTGTGATGTCACTTCTGGAGGCATACAAGGGAGGTGCGACCAGCTGACACTTCATGGTACACTGAAGTCTGAAAAATAATTCAGGGGTAACTCCATGGTATAAAGATTGAAAAGGCAGTAAAATTTCAAGGGTCTACAGCAGGTTGCATAGAGGGAGGGAGCTGAAAGAAAAGCTCTCTAATGCGAGTGCTGTTCTATTTGTGCAAGGTAAATCTAGCACTAAGTTTCTGGGAGAGGTGGAATAAAAACTGAGGACTGGAATGATACAAACATGCTACATATGCAACCAAAAGAAAAGTGAGCATAGAAGCCAAAATGTGTGCAGTGTTCTTGCTTCCCGCAGACTGCCTGCAATCAGCCATTTGTCGTATTTGTTTTTTAAACATTTTTAATTGAAAGTTTTACACAACCACAAAAAGGACACAAAACCTATAAACATTACCACCAACACCCCTTAAAATAACCCCAATAATAAATAATAATAAAGACACCTCCCCCAATAACTCCTAAGGGAATGCACTGTGATCTCCTCTGGGATCGCCTTACCCAGTGTGCAGTAGGCCTCATGATGCAGGAGCGAATGCTCTTACTAATTGCTGATTTGGACATGACCTTGCCCGTGTTTGGTGGATACACCAACAAGAAGAGACTGTGCTCCTAATATCCCTGGTTCTGTCATTATAAACCCTGAGGGCCCTACACATATCAAGCTTGTGCCAAGTGTGTTGCTCCTCTGTTTCTGGCTTGGCAAAGAAAGAAGGATGGTTAATTTATTGGGATAAATGAGACCTAGAATCCACCTTTGGCCTAAACAAGGGCTTGGTCCTTAGATCTACCCTATGCTTACGGAAGACGCACAAGTCTGTGTCTACAGACAAGGCATCCAGCTTGGACATTCTCTTGACTGAAGTTATAGCTACTAGAATAGGGGGCTTCAGAGCTAGTCTATTCAAAAGAACCGACTTCAGTGGCTCAGAGGGGGCCTTTGTTAGAGCCAGTAACAAAATACTTAATTTCCAAGTAGGAAAGTGATGTCTCAGTGGAGGCTCCGCCATAGCAGTTCCTTTGAGAAATCTTAAGGTGTGGAGGTGTTGTGAGAGTGGAATTCCTCCCTTAATGCCTGTTGACAATGTTGCTACTTGTCTATGAAGCATCTCAGAATGCAGCCCAGTTGAAACACCACCCTGCAAAAATTCTAGGATGCTCTTGATCTTGGGTGAACTGGGATCAACTGACTTCCTTCTAAATAAACTATCTGACAACCACTTTTGAGAAGCAGTTATAGATCCTGGCAGTGGATCCTCTTCTGGACATCAGAATGGTATTGTAGCCCTTGCGTCTCAGAGCCAATCTTTCAACAGCCATGTGGTTAAGCCTCACCACTCTGGTCGAGGGCACCACAGGGACCCCTGCAGAAAGAGATCAAGGAAAATTGGAAGAGTAGGATGCTGCAAGTCTGTTTTCTGAAGGATGGTGCCACAAGAATCACTTGACCCCACAGTACTCTTACCCTTTTTAGAAGCCTTGGAAGAACTGGCCCTGGAGGGAACGCGTACAATAGCCCTTGCAGCCATTCCGCCATTTGGGTGTTTCTGCATCGGAGTGGTGAAACCTGGAGCAGTACCTGGGGACTTGATGGTTTATGTGTTTTGCAATCAGATCCAGGATCGGCATCCCAAATCGAAAGATAATCTTCTGAAATATCCTCCTGTTCAGGGATCACTCTGCCTCTTGTAACCTCTGCCAGCTGAGTCAGTCCGTCTGTGAGTTGAGGACTCCCTGCATGTGTTTGGCTCTGAGTGATGCCAGATGCTTCTAAGCCGACTACAGAATCTGCTTTGCCTCCTGCAGCTTCCTAGACCTAGTCCCACCTTGATGATTGATATAGGCCTTTGCCGACATGTTGTCTGTCCGAATCACTACATGGGCACCCTTGATCTCTGATCTGAAGAATTTCATTGCTAGAAATATAGCCCTGACCTCCAACAGATGGATGGGCTGTTTCTGTTCCAGAGGGGACCAGGAACCCTGTGCTGTCTTGTGGTTCAGCAGTATCCCCCAACCGGTCAGGCTTGTATCTGTGAAAATCTGTTGCAATTGATTGATGTGAAACTGCTTGCCTTGACAGAGATTCTTTGGATCTGTCCACCAACCCAGACTGCTCTTCACCTGAGAATCGAGGACCACTCACATATCCACCTTGTTGGTATTTTCAGTTGGAAGAGCCTCAGTGCCTGCTGCAGGGGTCGAGCTCGGGCTCTTCCCCACTGTACTGCTTCCAAATTGGATACCATCAGCTCCACAAGGCTTGCCAATTGAAGAAGCAAAGAACGCCTTGCCTTGATGACTGAGGCTGCTGCCTGAATTGTCTTGAGCACCTTGGTTTGTGGAAGAAAGACAGGCGAGCAGTGTTTATCACCATGCCCAGGTGCTCCAGTTGTTGAGTTGAACTCAGAAAGCTCTTGTCCTTGTTGACAATGAAACCAAACTGTTCTAATATCTGGATGGTCCTCTGTATGTTCATGATGGATTTCTCCCTGGAGGGTGCCCTGAGAAGCAGATCATCCAAGGATGTATATGGATCCCCTCCCTCCTTAGGAGGATTGCTACATTTACCAACATCTTTGTGAAGACCCTTGGAGCCGTGGATAGGCCAAAGGGTAGGCTCTTGTACTGAAAGTGCTGCTGCTCTACACAAAACCATAAGCAGCATCTGTGGGACTGAAAAAGGGTATGTGGAGGTAAGCCTTCTGGAAGTCCAAAAATGTAAGGTATTCTCCCTGTTGGAGCGCCTCCGATATGGACTGGAGAGTCTCCATGTGAAACTGTCCTAGTGTTATAAACCTGTTTACATATTTGAGGTCTAGGATTGCTCTCCATTCCTTGTTTTTCTTTGGGATGGTGAATAAGAGAGAGTACACACCCTCCTCTTGTTCTGAAACTGGGATGTTCACCAGATGTTCTATTGCCTTTAAAATTCTCTGCCTTTTTTCTGGACTCCCTGCAACCAGGGATTGGAAAATTTTTTTGGGGGTAGTATGTGAAATTCTATCTTGTACTTCTGTGAAGCTACCTCTTGAGCCCAGAATTCTATGCTGGTGTCCAGCCAGGGCTGCTGAAACTCCAGAAGGCTACTCCCCACTGGAAGGGTTGGTGAGTCATGCGTTTGAAGATTTATTTTCTTCTTCAGCTCGATTAGATCAGCCCTGCTTGTATTGAATGAATCTAGAGTTGTAACCACCTCTATGGTACCCTTGTCTGCTTTGACCCCAGGAACCCTTTTTTCCTTCTGGGTGATAACTGGAGCTGGATGCTTGATTCTGGGAGAAGAAGAAGAAGAAGAAGAGTTGGTTCTTATATGCCGCTTTTCCCTATCCAAAGGAGGCTCAAAGCGGCTTACAGTCGCCTTCCCATTCCTCTCCCCACAACAGACACCCTGTGGGGTGGGTGAGGCTGAGAGAGTGCTGATATCACTGCTCGGTCAGAACAGTTTTATCAGTGCCGTGGCGAGCCCAAGGTCACCCAGCTGGCTGCATGTGGGGGAGCGCAGAATCGAACCCGGCATGCCAGATTAGAAGTCCGCACTCCTAACCACTACACCAAACTGGGAGGAGGGAAAGGGCTGCCTGTCCCCAGAATGCAGCATGGTAACACCTTTTTCTTATTTCTAGTTTCCACTAACACTCTGTCCAGAGCGTCCCAAAATAACTTATCCCCCTGGAACAGATATGCTGTTATGATGGTCTTGGAATGGGAATCCATCTGCCAGGCTTTTAACCAGAGCATATGTCTGGCCACTGTAGTGGAAGCCATAGCCCAAACTACAAACATAGCTGTGTCTAGGGAGGCATCGATTGTGTAAACTGGTGCCTTAAGAACTTGATTAGTCCCCTCAACCTCGAGTATCAGTGTCAACAAGTTCTTGTCAAGAATTGTGGAAGCCCCGACTGCAATGGCCATTGCTTCATGTGCCTTGCGCAAGGCTGCATCATACTGTCCATCACATCTCTGAGATATCCTTGACCATCCTCCAAGACCAATCCAAAAGACTGAAGCACAGACACCGGACCATCGATAGCTGGCACCTGTAACGTGGACTCAGTATAATCAGGTAGGGTACGCATTTTCTTGATAAAGGAGGGAAATTGCTTAGTTACAAGGGATTTTCCCATTCAGCTCTAATTTTCCATTAAAAAAACTCAGGCAATGGAACGTTCTTTAAAGAGGTTTCTGGCTTGGGAATAAATACTCCACGGAACATAAAACTTCCTCACCACCTTGGCAGGGGGTTCCTCTGACTGCTTTAAGTCCAGAATAGAGATGGATTTAATAAAAAGGAACATTAAAGAAATGTTCAGTCTGTTGAGGGACCTGGATAGGTTCCACTTCCTCCTCATCAGTAATAAATCCACCTTTTTCATGTTCTCTAGCTCCAGTTCCTCCTCCGAGATATAAGAATGCCAACAAGAGTAATGTGGCCTCTTTTGAGCTGCCTTGATTGGCCATCTGCTCTATGGGGGCCTGGATGGGGTAGATTCCCTACACCCTTTAGATCTACAGGTGAGAGAGGAGGATCGGGACCTGGAGCAATGGTCTTGGAAAGTAAGGGGGCCTGCTGCTTACAAAACATATGAATCTTGGCCTGCATAGAATCTGAATATAAACAAAAAATTCAGGAGGCATATTGAATCCTGCAGACTGATTTGGCTTGTGGGAGCCACATGGTTCCACAACGGGTATTCCAGTCTCGGAACGCTGTCCATGCTCCGAAGCTGCTGCCGCCACCTTCCCTGAAGCCTTTGCCGTTGCCTTCGCATCCCTGGGCTTCTTAGGCCCTTTGGAAATAATCAGCATATGTTGCTCATCTTCGGAAATCATCGTCCTCGCAGTTTGCCACAATTTTGTATCCTTCAGCACCTAAAATGGCCACTGAAGCTGCTGCCGTGGCTGCTTGCCACTTTACTCTCTCTCTCCTGCACTCGATTTTAGGGCAGCTAGCAAAGCAGAAGAAAAATAAGAGGTGAAACAGGTGGAGAGGGAGAGGAAAGGGTGAGGGACTAGAATAAGAAAAAAGAAGTTTAGTCCAAAAAGCAAGACACCTAGTCAAACGTTGCTCTCTGTCTCGAGGCAGAAAGAAGACTGGCAACAGGAAGTTCAATTTAGTCCTGCCTCCCTCAAGGAAGTATGGGAAACACCCACCGAGCTGTTCTCTTGATCTGAGGGAGAACTGAATAGCTTCAGTGGCATTCTGGGGCTTTTGTGACCCTTCTATTTTGCAAGGGCTGTGGCAGTTAAAGTGAATAAGATGGCCAAGCAGTTTTTGTTGACATGCTGTGAAATCTCAGCAAAATGAATGTCTTAAGATCAAAGATTAATAAGCAAAGAACCCACGAGGACTTGCAGAACTGTTTCACATCACCTTGCTCACATTACTACCTCTTTCTCTGCTCCTGACAGCACCAATATCCTCTCCCCTTTCCCTGCTTCCTTCTTTTCCAACTTACAATCAGCCCTTCTTTACCTGCCTGTCAGCTTTATTTATATCACACCCTTCTCCCCAATGAAATTCCAAAGCTGCATATAAATATTATCTCCTCCTGTCAGCTTTATCTTCACAACAACCTTGTGAGGTGGATTAGGCTGAGAGAATGATTGGCTCAAGGCACTCAGCAAGCTTCCAAAGCAAAGTTGAGATTTGAACCTGGGTCTCCCAGATCCTGGTCTCAAACGCTAACTACACCACCACACTGGCTCTCAGACATTTATTCTTTAAACCTCCTGGTAGGATCTTCCTGGAAAAAATCTGGCAAAGATGCAAAAGTCCTGAAATAGCAAGTTGCTTAGCTGGATTGTGTGGTGGCCAGAGCCATGCCCACCCAAGCAGCACAGGTTGCCTGCAGCTTGGTCCAGATGAGTTAGAATAATAGAATAACAGATTTGGAAGGGACCTCCTAGGTCATCTAGTCCAACTCCCTGTACTACACAGGGCACTCACAACCCTACCGCTTATCCACTGTAACCTGCCACCCCCTTGAGCCTTCACAGAATCAGCCTCTCCGTCAGAAGGCTATCCAGCCTCTGTTTTAAAATTTCCAAACATGGAGAGCCCACCACTTTCCAAGGAAGCCTGTTCCACTGAGAAACCGCTCTAACTGTCAGGAACTTCTTCCGGAATTTCTTTTGCATTAATTTCATCCCATTGGTTCTGGTCTGTCCCTCTGGGGCAAGAGTTGTATGGCATAAAGTCATCTGGTAGCCATGGCCACACCTGGTGAGTCACAGAAATTGCATATTAAGCTGCCCTGTGGATGTTGGTGGACTTGGCCTCCAGGGCAGGAAGAATGAACTGAGAGTCCTAGAAAAGGCCCGCCCCACACACACACACAAACCTTTTAACTGACAGAAATCAGGTTTGAAGGCTGGCAATACTGTGGATTCCTATCAATCCCACAATGGTCAGGGAGATCCCTTTCTTAGTGCTACAGGTATTGCTCTTATTATTTGGGAGGCTTTTAATCTCCCCCTGTGTATTTTTTTTAAGTTTCCAGATTTTTTCTGCAAACACAGGTATTTTCTTACATTTGAAGAAAGATATGCCATGTCTCCACATCCCCAACGTCTGGATTTATCTAACCACAGGTGAGGTCATATTGATAATTACTGCAATCATTTTTGCTATTTTTGCCAAGTGTGCTACACTCCTATGAAGGTCTTTCAAAGTAACATGCACATTTTATACCAACCTGCCTCCAAAAAGCTCAGGACAACATGAATCTTCCTCCTTCTATTCCCATATTACTCTAATAGCAACCCTATGAGGTGTATTGAGCTGAGGTTGACTGACCCATGTTGCTCATGGAAGAATGCAGATACCTCAGCCCACTTGGTTACTATTGGGTTAGCTGCTCTGATCATGGGGGTAGGAGAGGGGTGAAGAACTGCGTTTGTACTAATTAAACAGTTAAAACTTACAGCATTTTAAAGCCAGTCCACTCTCATTCTCAACACACCTCAACAACAATTTTTGAAACCTATTACTGTCAGTTTTACTGTGCAGCTCTCTAGATAGCAGTATAATATCAACAGTAATTTTAAAATGGTGTTTTCTGCTTATTTGAATGTATACTGCTACAAGCATTTGCACCCGAATCTATTACGTCCTCTACTATTTTCAAAAAGCAATATGCGTTATTCCACCTTCTCCTGGAAACAGTAATATATATATATCAGTAAACAGTTTGGATAAAGTGAAGGCATTTACAATACAACAGATTTTATATAGTGGGTAGTATATGACAAACAATCTGCAATCAGCCAAAAACTCTTATGCTATGTGAAATATCATGGATTAGCTACAGCCATAGGGTCAGAACCAAACAAACACTCATGTGCTGCCACTGCTCTCTGCTGGTAAAAATAAAATAAACCACCTAGACTATTCAAGCTGCTGCCCCCTTATGATGAAAATGAGCAGAAATAAAGCATTCCTAAAAGGCAACAAGTTAGCAAGACATTCCTTTCTTCTGGAATCTGATGGATGCTTCTGTCTGTCCACTGGGGTCTTACAGATCCCATTCTTGGAAAAACCTGACACTAATTAACAAGAGGATATCAAGCTCTTACAGTGAAACCCTGACCAGAGTGACACTCTTTAAATGCCACTGAAGTCAATCAACTTGAAAGGGTGTCACTCTGCTTAGGACTAAAATAAATCAAGAACCACAATCAATGAGGTAAACTTAAGACTATAAAGATCATCAAAGTTAAAAGTAAATGTTGCAAAATTAACTTCCTACTCACAAATCATTTGACTTGGACAATTCTAAAAGCATTTTACATACTGTGTCACACTTTGCCTTAGGCCATTCCGCAACTGGTTCTTGTTCATTGTTGGGTTCCATTCTTGCTTATCCAGGTGAGTAGATACAAAATTGTCCACTTTCTGTCTCAAATTCTGATAGGCTGGCTAAACAAAACAGTCTAGTTAACACATGCCAAAAAAGACTCAACAATCCATTCCTGAACTGCAGCATTTTTATTCTGCCATTAATTTGCTTTCCCTCCTCAGAATGGTTTAAGAGACAAAATGAACTAATTTTGGTCCAGTAACAGAGAATTCTAGCTCAACAGTGAGTGGTAGATTCAATACTGAAAACATTGTATCATATGACAATTACTATGACAGGACATGGTAACAGCCACTTGTTCAGATGATATTAAAGGATTAAACAAATCCATGGAAGAAAAGTCCATCAACAGGTATTGGCTATGATGGTCAAATGGGACCTCTATATTCAGAGGCAGAAGAGAGGGCCAGAAGGAAATCCTGGGTTCCTGTACAGAGCCATGCAATGGCAAATCACCTTCTGCCATGCAAACCCATAAATCAACAGCAATTTGACAACACTTTCTACTACTACCACTACTTCAGAACCCTTTCACTTAAAAATAAAGCCTCAATAATTTTCCAAAGCTGTCTTACAGTAGGCTTTCTCAACCATAGTTTTATGAAACCCTGGGGTTTCCTGAATAAGTTTCCAACCTTTCCTTGGAAAGGAATCCTGAATAAGTGGGAGTTAATTAATTTTTATATATATTAAAAATGTGTTAAACATTTGTCAGGTGATATGACCATGTATGGTCATGTGGCCTGCCCCCCCCCAGCCAATGACGGGCCTGGAGAGGGTAGGCAGGGGAGGGGCCCTGGGTGGATGTGTACACAGCTGTGTCTCTCAACCATATCCTGTGCCATCAGATCACTTCTGGGGTTTCTTGAAGCCTGAAGAATGTCTCAGGGGGTTTTCAATGGTAAATGAAAGCTGAGAAAATTCGCCTAACATAAAGATGAGCAGAGGTGATGCAGTGGTTCCTTCTTGCTCATGCATAATGGGGAGGAAGCGAAGAAAAGAGGGAGAGCAAATGTGGACACTTACTAAAAACTATTGATTTCAATGAGTTCAGATTGCAATAATTCCACCAAAAGTGGCCTTGTAAGACCTGTCATCCCGGGAAGAAGGGAAGAGCATTATCTATTCAACGGCAGTATTTTTAATGTTGAAAGGCACTTCGAGAATTCCATGGCTGACCATGAGCACAGAAATCAGACGAATACCCATGCCAGATGTGCAGAATATACCCAGTTGGCCCCGCACAGTGTACTGCGCCCGTGCAACCCTGGGGAAACGCCAGAAGCGCCTAACCTCAGCTAGTCACAAAGCGCATTTCCGGGGGGGGGGGAGACCTTAAGCACTTCCCGCGGGGGAGGAAACTGCGGGCGGCTGAAGGAAGCCAGCCCCCCACCTTGGTGTCCACGTCGGCCAGGCAGTCCCTGCGGAAGGCGTCGAAGAGGCCGCGGCTCTTGAGCTGCCCCACTATCAGGGCGATCAGCTGAGCATCGCCGGGGGGCAGCGAGGCCGGGTCAGTAGCCGCCGACCCCGCGGAGCCCCCTCCGGCTCCGCCTGTGCCAGAGGCCACCCCGCCGGGCTCCGCCATCTTCCTGCCCGGGCCCTCCCAGCGCCGCCCGAGGGGCCACCGCGCCGCTGCTGCCGCCAAAGGAGGTCGCGGAGCCGGCGGCGGCGGCAGCAGCAGCGGCGCCCGCAGTTGTCGGCAGCGGTGGTGAGGTTGTTGCAGTCGCCGAGGGCGGCGCGCACCATTCTGCGTCACTCCTTCCCTCTGCATGCTGGGAACGCGAGGCCTCTCCTGGGCCGCCCAGAAAACTTTAAAGCCCAGAATGCCTTGTGGGCCCGCTCTAGCAGGCGCATATGCCGGCGCGGCGGCTGAGCCCTCTGGGACATGTAGGCGCCTTGACAGCCCTGCGCATAGTGAATCAAGCTTGCGCGCGGTTCCGACGGCGCAGGGGGAGGGAGGACGTTCCATGTAAACTTCATGAAGATGATAGTGCTGCTTCGCTTGCCGCTTACAAGGGAGGGAGCAGCTCTCTCTCTCCCCCCCCATCCTCCTCCGTTTCATTTTTCCACCCCCCCCCCCCATCTAGTATCTCCTTTATTTCCACGACTTATGGCAAATGCGCTTGCTAACTGGAGCTTTATTTGAAAGAACCGTTTTCGACGAGGTCTTCTTCACTGGGAAGGCGAGAATTTTATGCACACTTATTTGAGAACTAAACCAGCAGAATTTACTTCCGAATAAAACGTGCATAAGCTGTAGGTGTGTTTATTTGGGGCTGTGGTTTGAGTAATCTGCCCTTTGTAAGAACAGTACAGCCTCAACTGAGCTTAACGCTTATTAACTTTTGCATTAGCTTCCTTCCCTTCTTTCTCCCTTTCATACTCTCCCCCCTTCCATCTTCCCTGTCTCCAGACTGTAATGCCAAGGCTTTGAGCACCTCACCATCTGGCTGGTTTGGTTTTATTTAAAGCTCCCTACATTTCCTGGTACCCAGCTTGCTGCTTGGGGGTAAACGGTAATGACTGGGGAAGGCACTGGCAAACCACCCCGTATTGAGTCTGCCATGAAAACGCTAGAGGGCGTCACCCCAAGGGTCAGACATGACTCAGTGCTTGCACAGGGGATACCTTTACCTTTACATTTCCTGGGTTCTCATGAGGGAAGTGCGGAGGAAATTGTTATATGCTGTGCTTGTCCTATTGTATTCCAGTTCTGACAAGATACTTCTGAGGTTAACTTTCTTGTTTTAGAATAATTGCGTCCTTTGCATCAAGTCAGAGACTGTGTTTTCTGGGAAACTGAAGATTCTTGACAGACAGTTGGAACTCTTATCCTCAGGACTCATGTCCCTTTCAAAACCTGGGTCTTGAATTGGCCGGCCCATTTAGAATCATAGAATCATAGAGTTGGAAGGGGCCATACAGGCCATCTAGTCCAACCCCCTGCTGTACGCAGGATCAGCCCTAAGCATCCTAAAGCATCCAAGAAAAGTGTGTATCCAACCTTTGCTTGAAGACTGCCAGCTCACCACCTCCTTAGGCAGCCTATTCCACTGCTGAACTACTCTGTGAGAATTTTTTCTCCTGATATCTAGCCTATTGTAGTTTAAACCCGTTACTGCGTGTCCTCTTCTCTGCAGCCAACGGAAACAGCATCCTGCCCTCCTCCAAGTGATTTATGGTTTCTCGTCTGATAAAGGTTGTTCCTGTTGAACTGTCACTGTCTAAAACTTATAAAAAATGTTCATCCTGTTTTCTGTTGCAGCATGCTTCGTTGTGCTGTGGACCCTGACAAATGGCATGCGGCCCCAGAAGCTCCCATTCCTACCCTTGCAGAGTCCCACACTCATTATGAGGTCAACAAGACCTCGGATTCTAGGATGCATTGGGAAAAGCTCCAGTACCTAGTTGACTGAAAAGAATTCCCTGTGGGGGACCGGGAGTGCGTTGACATGTCCCATGTGTGGGTCCCTAAGTTTCAAGATTTTCATTCTGCATATCCCGTGAAGCCCTGTGCCCTGGCAGCAGGAAGTGCCCTGCTGCCTGGCAGCAGGGTGGCGGGATGTCAGAATGCTGTGCTTCTGCCATTTGTTCTGATTCTGTTTGATGTGTAGATATAGTTTTATGTGTAGATTCAGAAGATTTATTATGCCTAGCTTCTTTCCCTTCCTTTCCCCTTTCACACTCCCCCCCACATCCATCTTCCCTGTCTCCGGAATATAACGCCAAGGCTCTGAGCACCCTACTATCTGCCTGGTTTGTTTTCCTTTGAAATTCTCAAGTGTTTCCTGGGTTCTCATGGGGGAGGTATGGGGAAAATGGTTATATGCTGTGCCTGTTCTATTGTACCCCAGTTCCAATAAGATACTTGTCAGTTCACTTGCTTGCTGTAGAATGAATGCATCTTTTGCACCAAGTCAGATACTGTGTTTTCTGGGCAACTGAAGTTACCTGGTGGTATGTTTCAGGGATAAGCTAGGCCAAGTCAAAACATAATCTGGTTCTGAGTTAATGGTGAGGTAAAAAAAAACGTTACTGTGAGTTTTGCAAGCACTGTGATTTAGCAATTGACAAGCATCGTCTCAGTCACAAGTGAGCTGTACCCAAAACTAAGATGGAAGTAGAATGCACAGAGAAATAAGAATACGGCAGCAGTGCCATGGTCCGTGTCTAGGTTTTGCTGTGAGTAATCTAGATAGGGTTTTGTTTGTAAACAAACAGTTTCTAATTAGAGGAAGTTGAAGCTATTTTCACAACACAACAGTAAGCTACCACTTATTCCAGATTTATTTATTTATTTAGATTTCTATACCGCCCATTTCTTTGCCGCTCTGGGCGGTTTACACAGAACATTATAACATACATGGAACATTTAGAACAAAGTTAGAATTCAGTGGCACCTTTAAGACCAGGAAAGTTTAATTCTGGATATAAGCTTTTGTGCATATGCGCACTTCATCATTTCTGTGGATTATTTGATACCATCTTGTTTTTTTTTAATGCTCCATTTGTTTTGGGTTATGCTAAAGTTACTTTATGACATTCATTGTCATTCAACTTATCCTCATTTTCCAACTGCATACACAATAAGAACTGTGTTGTGTATGTGACCAGGCTAACAATCCTCTGGAACAGTGGTCCCCAACCTTTTTATCACCGGGGACCAGAGGGCTTTGGTCTTTAGGACACATCCATTCAGAAACAGCTTCCTCTTTCATTCTTGCAGTGATCCAGTTTTTTGTGGATTGTTCCCCCCCCCCCCCAAATAAACACAAAACTATGGCAGCCATTTTGCAGAAATTTAAAACTGCAGTACTGAGCAAAAGTGATGCAATTTGTATATTTGTCTGGGATTTGGAGCTTCAGTTTGGACTAATAATGAGATCAGTCTTTTCCCCTAATCTCTCTTTGTTTCTAAATCCAGCCTAATTTTCAGGCTCGATATGAGAATAAAATGACAAAATCCTGCGAATGTTACCCTGCAGTCCTTGTAGGAGAACATAATGTAATAAATTCTGTTCCTTTTAACAGCTACTCATTGTATTATGTAAAATTGGCCATGCGGGGGTGCTATAGCTTTGCACTGTTATTAAATAAGATAATAAATAAAACAACAGGGTTAGGTTTGCTTTGAAAAATTGGTTGAAAAAATTAAATTCCACCTTATGTTATCTCACTTCTTTGATCTCATGTGAAGAATAAACAGGACTATTAAATCTACTGAACCCCCCCCCCCAAATCTCAGAAATGGGTTTAGATGCCACTGCATAATTTGCATGCTTACTGTGCACATTACCACAGGAGATACCCAGCTGATCATGAGTCAAGTGAATATGCACTTGTTGCATGGCAACTAATCTTAGAGAATAAATCTTCCAAATGTGTTGCAAGAACAAGATGAGTAACATGGAGACACCCAGCCAATGGCTCAATGTGGCAACAAGTACTTTCTGATTTCCCCTGGTACTGGTAGCTCCCAGCAGGGATCTGGTACTTACATGGTAGATCAAAAGCCTGTGTGGAGAGTTAGGCATAACTCTCCCCCACCATTGCTGAAATCAGTCTGAAGGCTGGCTTTTGATTTAACACAGAAACACCCTTTAATGGCTGATTCTGCCAGGGCTGTATAGTCTGGAATGTGCTTTATTAATTTACTTTACTTTGGCATTAAACCCCCCCCCCCCACACACACACACACAAATCCCATATTCGGTATGCTCTCCAACAACTTCACTGTTTGCGAGTCAAATTCCAGATCAGACTTAAGGTTTTGCTAATCACCTTCAAGGCCATAAGTGAATTGGGCCCAGTGTACCTGAGAGACTACTACACTGACCTGAAATCCCCAAAGAGCTCTATGGTCTGCCACCACCAATGGTTGGTGATCCCTGGCCCCAAGGAAGCTCATCTGACCTCAACCAGGACCTCTGTCCTGGCCCCTACCTAGTAGAATGAGGTCCCATAGGACAGTGGTCCCCAACCTTTCTGAGGCTGGGGACTGGCAGGGCATCGGGCCGCGCCCGCGCGGACCGCCCCCACGGGCCACGGCCACGGCCACGCATCGAGCCGCACCCGTGGGCCGCGCCCGCGCATCAGGCCGCACCTGCACGGGCCATGCCTGCGCGATGCACAGCCCGGCCCTGATTCCCTCTCCCCGCCCTCCCTCAGTAAGAAGCTTCCCGGGCCGCAAGCTTGCGGCCTGGGAAGTTTTTTTACTGCGGGGGGGGGGCGGGGAGAGGGAGCTGCGGCCCGGCGCCATGGCCTTCGTGGCCCAGCACCGGGCCGTGGCCTGCAGGTTGGGGACCACTGCCATAAGAGATCAGGGCCCTGCTGGAGGTAAATCAATTCCACAGGGCTTGCAAAAGGGAGCTCTTCTGCCAGGCATTTGGTTGAGGTTGACCAAAACAACAGAAAACCCGTATACTGGGCCCCCAGAAAACTCCTCACCAATAACTGAATCCCGAACTGGCCTTCCTATGGAATCATAGTTAAAATAGCAAGTTAATGCTGTTACTGGAATCGTTATGTGGAAATGTTAAACACTCTTATCAGCAGTTGAAACCATGGTTACTGTTGTTTTTTTCAATTTCATGAATTATGTACTTCCTCTATATTTTGTTAGCCAGTGTGGTGTACACTAGCGGTCCCCAACCCCTGGTGCGGGGGGCGGTACTGGTCTGTGGATCAGTCAGTACTGGGCTGGAGCTCCTCCTTGTCCTTCTCCCCAACCGCTGCCTCGGGGGCTGCCCTGCCACTCTGCCGCCGGCTCACCTTTGGTGCTCTCCAGCAGCTGCCATGGCTGGGGCTCCCCCTCGGCACTGTGCAGCTGCTGCTGGCAGAGACCCCCAGCGGGCAGCGGGAAGTCAGGGGCACCAGCGGGAAAGCAACCAGAGCAGGCGCTCAAGCAGTGGCGGTGATGTCCCTCGGCAAAAGCCTCCCCCCCTCGGGCCTCAGTAAATTGTCAAGTGTTGACCGGTCCCTGGTGATAAAAAGGTTGGGGACCACTGGTGTACACAGTTGTAGTGCTATTGCGACATCTCAAGCTATGGTCACTTTAAATTTTGTGTCTTCCCATCAGACTCAAGTTTAATTATCATTTTATTTGGCGGGGTAGGGGATTAAATGCTACTTTTCTCTATGCAGACAAACTTATTTAAATTTTTTGAAAAATTGTAGCAATATTGTATTATATATGTATTATTAAATGAAATGACATTTTAACTGAGCAGTCACTTTGCATATGCTAAGAATAAAGCAGTATTTATCATAGTTCCTTCTCTGTCAGGGAACAATAAGTGATAACAATTAATGAACGCTACAGCTATATGTCAAAAAAGGCTGTACAATTCTGTCATACTTGTGAAATTTTACGTGTTTCTACTTGCATTTTAGTATTGTTACTGAACTGTGAACTTGTGATGAACTTACCCTTTGCTCACTGCCTGAATATATTCTGGGGAGAATTGCATTGCCCCAAACATCCTTCTACTCATAATGGCCAATCAAGTGCTAACGGCATGCTCTCTATTTCTGTGCTTATGTAGTATGTATGTCTAAGGCTAGGTGCTTAAAAAGGTAGCTGCTGTGTTGGCAGCTTGGTGTAGGTTTGTTGATAGCTGAAATGGGTTTGGAATGAAAGTGGAAGGTGTTTAATTCACCTAACAACCTGTCTCCACCTGAATCTCCTGCCTGCAGTTGCCAAAGGAAGAGATTGCCACTGCCCTAATGGCAGACATGCAGATGAGACACACGGTGCCTAGCTGTGTGCTACAGTTCCTAAGTAACAGTGCTAGAACATGCATATGCCTCTCTTATAAAAGAACTGTGTATATACAAGTAAAAAACTGAAAATTCATTTCCATGCTCAAACGGGTAGTTTGTTTATTAACCTTTTGAGTGACCCTTATTCTTTCAGCTGGCTGGGCAAAATATCAAAAAAACTTCAAATTATGGGTCTGGACATCTCATCCCTTAGCATGCAAGACGAAAGGACGATACTAAAACTAATATCACAGAGACTAGAAGACCAGGATACACAGTTTCTGGGCTCCTCTAACAACAGTGTATGTTTTCCCCGCTTCTGGGATATTCCGTTATCTTACAAATCCATGCCCATGTATCTCCAAATTTTGGAGACACACCAGTTAAGAAGAGCATTTCTAGTAGCTCGCTTAAACATCTTTCCTTCAAATGTCACCCGAGGTAGATTTTTGAAGATCCCTCCTCAGGAGAGATACTGTTTACATGGATGTAGTGTCCCTGACATGTTGCACCATATACTTCTGGTATGTCCTAAGTTTGAAGTATTTCGTCGCCCATTAGCTAATCATCTGAAGAAATTGAAATTCAGCTGTGTTAATGAGAAACACTGTATTAAAATGATATTAAATGTGAGGGACAGAGCAACTATTATAAAAGTAGCAAAGTTTTTACTGGCATAAATGAAAATCTTTTACGATAGATTTTACATCTGAAACTGTTTGAAAATTTCATTTTATGCTTTGCAATTTTATGCCAATAAAGGTATTCTGATTCTGAAGTAAAAAATTGTTTGTATTTTTCCCTCATGAGTGTTCT
This sequence comes from Paroedura picta, assembly GCF_049243985.1. NCBI lineage: Eukaryota > Metazoa > Chordata > Lepidosauria > Squamata > Gekkonidae > Paroedura > Paroedura picta. The sequence continues at coordinate 102,984,759 of NC_135371.1, read as the reverse complement.
CAGTTGATGCCTTTAAGTTTCATTTCCAGATTTTGCTGTGTGTGTGTGTTTAACCAGCATTATTATTGTTTGCTTATACTCTTGTTTGCTCAGTTTTCTCAGTGGTGTGAAATTCTTCCCTTTTTCAAAGGAAATCCTTAGGAGAGATGCGCAGGAGGCGTGGTGAGCCCAGTCGGAGGGAAGGAGGGAGGCTGCGGCCGCCACCACAGCGCATCCTGCCTTACAGTCCCTACATTCTGGTCACCTTACTTTAACCCCACGCTTCCTCTCAAGAGCTCAGGAGTATGTGGCACTTCTCTCTCCTCTTTTGTCCTCACAACAACCTTTTGAAGTAGATTAGGCCAAGTTGACTGGCCTAAGGACATCCAAAGGCTGAATGGTGATTCGAATTCAGGTCTCCCAGCTTCTAGGTCAGCCCTCTAACCAAGGCCCAACACTTATTTTTGCATCTCTTGTTAAAGTTGAGCATTTATTCATTTCATTTATACCCATACCTTTCTCCCCAGTAGAAACTCAAAGTGGCTTACAATGTTTTCCTCTCCTCCATTTTTATCTTCATAATAATAATGACTTTTAGGTTGGCCCAAGGTTACCCAACCATCTCCCATGAAAGAGTGAAGATTCAGACTTTGGTCTCTCAGATTTTACTCTCAACATTCTAATCAGATTCTGATCCTCTTATCACAGAAGGTAGAACAGCCTTTTTCAACTTTTTGACCACAGAGGAGCCCCTGAAATATTTTTTTCAGGCTTTGAGGAGCCTTGGAAGTGATGTCGGTTGGCCATGACTTCCTGCCATATGCCTCAGATGTGCCATGTCACTGGGAGTGACATCACAACCTGCATCAACAGGCAGGCTTGAGGAAGCCTGAGGGGAGGGAGAGATAGTAAGCAGTTTAAGGTGGGAGTAGGTGTGCAGGTTCCTCTCCCTCCCAGGCACAGGAATCACAAGAGAACTCACTCATGCTTAGGACAGGGAGCAATGGAAGCATACAGGCTAGCTTGTGGCCAAATCCATTAAGACAGGAGGGGAAGGGCTGCAGACCCCCTCCAGAGCTTCCAGGGACCTCCGGTGGTCTACAAACCCCTGGTTGGGAATTCGTGGGGTAGAGCCAAAAAAAGGGTTTAGATTTGCTATCTTGACTTGTGTCTCCTATAGGCTAGATCAAATGTCTATGAAATATATCCTCCGTATTCTGAGGTAAAGTATTGGCGGAGGGTGGAGGGGGACAATTTCTGTGAAGTCAGTTTCTTGGTAACAGTTTCTGCTATCATTTTTCTGCTGTAATTGTAGAGGTCATGTTTATGGCTAGATATTCACGGTGTATACTGCTGATAGATTAGATTACCCCAAATGCACATGTCATGGACAGGCATAGCATATCTTCTGAGTCTGGAAATAGGTGACAAGTGGCGAAGTGCTGCATGCAAGTACTGTCCTCACTGCCTGATTAAAATTCAGCTGCCCTGAGAAGCAGTGCAAGCTTCCCACTACCATCTGGCAGTACTGAAGGGGGAAAGATACACTCATGTGTAAAGGTGCAAAACTATGCATTGAAAAACAGCAGATTGACAAGGAATCTGTATATTCAAAAGCTATTTATAGGGAACAACAGAATATTTTTTACTTTGTTACTACCAATGGCTCCAATGAAGGATCTTCTAATAGTATATCAACAACACAAAGAGTTTTTGTTATTATGTGTGTGGGTATCCGGTACATTTATTATATTTGATCTTCCCAAGCTGTACAGCATTGGTGCTGACTCTGTACTACACTAAGGACAAGGACGATCATGTTCTCCATGTAGAGGGCAGAATCTGCACAACAGAATCTAGATGAGTGACACTCCTCCCCCACTCCCACTCCTTTTAATTGTATGTTTGGCTTTGTGCTAAAAGGTTTGACTGTGTGAGTGGGTGTGTAAGCTACTATGTTGTCATCCTCAGGGCTGTGGCCAGAACTGGATGTGTTGCCACTCAACACAGCACCTCAAAGTTGCATTTCCCCACCATATTTCAGAGGGTGATAAGGTGAGTTCTGCTAGGTCTGAATTGAGGTCTACTTTTGCCCTCTAACCACTACCCAATACTGATGCCTTTTTCTGCATCTCTTGCTGAAGTTGACCATTTATTTATTTCATTTACTATACCCCCATCTTTCTCCTCAGTAGGGGCCCAAAGTGACTTTCCATGTTCTCCCCTCTTCCATTTTCTCTTCATAACTACTTTTTGGAGCCTCTTGTGGCGCAGAGTGTTAAGGCAGCCGTCTGAAAGCTTTGCCCATGAGGCTGGGAGTTCAATCCCAGCAGCCGGCTCAAGGTTGACTCAGCCTTCCATCCTTCCGAGGTCGGTAAAATGAGTACCCAGCTTGCTGGGGGGTAAACGGTAATGACTGGGGAAGGCACTGGCAAACCACCCTGTATTGAGTCTGCCATGAAAACGCTAGAGGGCGTCACCCCAAGGGTCAGACATGACTCGGTGCTTGCACAGGGGATACCTTTACCTTTACCTTTAACTACTTTTAGGCTGAAAGTGTGTGACTGGCCCAAGGTTACCCAACCATCTCCCATGGAAGACATTTCTGGTTTTAAAAATGTCCCAGCTATGAAAGTAGGAATTGAGGATGGCAAAAATGGAGAGCAGCTGTGAATAAGAGTGCTGTGTAGCCTCTAGGTGTGGAAATGATACTCCACAGTTTGTCATCACAAACCACTTTTGCAACCTTTGCCACATTATTTACAGTACATCATCCCTCCCACCCTTTGCCTCAACTAAAAGGAGATTACTGTTTCTTCTGTGCGATGAAGGGAACCTTGATTCTTAAAAACCTATACCCTGAAATTCTTGTTGGAACAACTGGACTGCAATCTAATTGCTTGACTGCAAACAATCACATTTAGCCGCTAGAACACTGTGACTTAGAAGCCACCTAGAAGATTTTCTTCACCAGTGACAAAAAGAGGGACAAAGACTTTTTCTGGATTCGCATCTGGGTAGAGAGTACATCTTCACCACCCACCTTGTGTTTGGGATCTTATTTCCCAGGTGCAGAAACTGGGCAGGATCAGTATGTGGCTTATCTCTTATGCTCCTTCTCCAGTGTATATTGTACTTCTTTTTTTTTTTTACTGAAATTCTGGAAAATGTAAGAACTTGAGTATCAGAAGAGCATGGAGACAACTTCATTGTTAAAGATGTGATCCTCCCCCCCCCCCCCCAAGAAGATCTAATTCACGTCAGTGGCATAGCCCAGAGGAAATAATTGGCAGGATTTCCTAAACTCTCTTGACCATCACAGACAATGAGATTGAAGTGTCACTTAACCAATTTTCAAAAGATTGTGTCCTTGCCACTGATTAGATGGAGAAATCTGGACATGGGTAGCTTTAGTCAGACACAGTATCTGCTGAAACACTGGCTGAATGTCAATAGGACATCATCACAGAAGAGAGAGGGCGAATCTGCATTTTGTACACAATGCACCTGCAACAAACACTCTTTGTCACTCATGATTATCGAACTCTGGTAGTTTGGATTGACACATCCCAGTGCCGTAACCAGGACGATTGCATGGACAGGCGGGGCTGTGAAGCTCTACAGCAGGCTTTCTCAACCAGGGTTTTGTGAAACCCTGGGGTTTCTTGACGGCCCTCGGAGGGCTTCCTGAATGGATGGGAGTTAAGTTTTGATATATTTTTAAAATAAGTTAAACATTTATTGGGTGATATAACCATATATGATGGACCTGGAGGAGATGAGAAGGGGAGGGGCCCCAGGTGGGCATGTACACAGTTTTGCTTCCCAGCCATATACTATGTGATTGTGCCACTTCTGGGGTTTCTTGAAGCCTGAAGGATGTTTCAGGGATTTCCCAATGATAAAAAGACTGAGAAAGCCTGCTCTACAGAGAGGCTGAAACCTTACATTTCCTTCTTGTATATGTGTACTTTGAGTATAATTTACAAACCTCTTGGTTGCCATTGCAATTGACAGGTAATTAAAGTAATGCAGCAATAAAAGAACTGCAGCAGAGGAGGCAGAATTGAAGAAAGATGTAGAGAAACTGGAGCATGTCCAAAGGAGATCTATGAAGATGAGGAGTTTGGAGACCAGTCATATGAGGAAAGGTTGAAGGAGCTTGGTCTGTTTATCCTGGAGAGAAGACAACTAAGTGGTAATATGATACCCATCTTCAAATACTTGAAGGGCTGTCATATAGAGGATGGAGCAGAGTTGTTTTCTGTTGCCCCAGAGGGTTGGATCAGAACCAGTGGGTTGAAATTAATTCAAAAGTATTTTTGGCTAAACATCCAGAAGAAATTCCTGACAGAGTGGTTCCTCAGTGGAACAGGCTTCCTTGGGAGGTGGTGGGTTCTCCTTTGGAAGTTTTTAAGCAGAGGCTAGTTAGTCATCTGACACAAATGCTGATTTCATGCACTTAAACAGATTGTGAATGGGTGGGCAGGAAGGGATGTGCCAATGTGTGTCTCTTGTGGCCCTTCCCTGCATAAACAGGGAATTGCTGATCGCCACTGTAGGATGGTAGGTGAATTACCTCCAGATTAGGCTGGATTCTGGAGATTTTCGTTGGTAGTGGGGAATCACTTGAGCATGAAATTGGGGTCACTGTGGGTGGTCAAGATAGTTGTGAGTTCCTGCATTGTCCAGAGGATTGGATTAGATGGCCCTTGATTAGATGGTCCAAATCTATGATTCTATGATTCTATTAGCAACTTTATTCAGATATCAACTGGTGTTACTGGTCCCACATTAGCCCTTGCCCTTTGGGCCCAGCTGCTCTGAGTGACTGATTATCCCACAGCAGGCTTGTGTATCCCTTGCACCTTCTGCTGGCCAATTTTAGTTCCCTTTTTTGGCTCTTCTGCCTTGCCGTGGCTGGGAAGATCTCTGAGTCAAGTAGCTGCCCTTCAACTTGCTAATCATTTGAGGGCTTCAAGTAACCCACCATCTGCTGTTTTCCCAGTCTAGGCCCTTCAGGTTATGAATGTATGCATTTATTTCATACAGCAAGATATTAGAAAATAGTAAAAAGAATTGGTGCATTTTCTTATTTGCCTTGTTCATCGGCATGACCATCCATGTCACAAAGGTAGGTACAGCAAAGCAACTTTGCCTTTTAAAATGGGCTCCTTTCAAACACAGCATCACACAGACTTTAACGAATCATGTTCACTTTGTTCCCAATTCTGTTTGTACTATCAAGGTGGTTAGTGGTTTTGAACAGCTGGAGGTTTTTCACTGTTCCCAATGTGGAGGAGCAATTCTAATCTGTATTTACAAACTGCAAAAAAACAAACAAAAACAAAACAAAACCCAAACCCAAAAAATCTTTCTGGGTTAATGATGCGGGATGTTGCTGGCATAGTATAGAATTCCAATTCATTCATTCAGGATGTTTGTGTAGCTGTAAAACATAAACATTTTGTAAATAAAGAAGGATTTGGGATATCTTGCCTTTCTACCCTTACAAGGGCCACCAAGGCAGCTAAACATTTTAAATGTGTATGACAAGTTATGTTTTATGTCATTACAAATTAACCATCCTCCAAAACACATATAATTGAAATAGTTAAAATACATACAAAACACCAAAATATTGATTAATAAGGAGGGATTGTTGAAGGAATGCCCGATGAAACAAAGGCTACAAGTTGCAGTAGTTGGCTCCCTCCTTCTCTGCCAACCAGCCAACCAGATTGGCATATTTTATTCTTATACAGTTTTGTAGATGCTTGTTTTTTTAAGAATTGCCATATACTACAATGTGATTAGTGTTGCCTAGCGGCCAAGGCCTCACAGGTATGGAGCATATGTGTCAAAAGTCCCCTCCAACTTCTGTTGGCTGCATTAGTTTGCTCCTTCATCCAGAGGCCCAGCATAGGTCATGCTCTGTGAGAACAGCTCTGATACGAGTTAGACAAAGCCTCCCATACATTGAACGCTGGGGTGGGGAATCAAGCCTGACTCTACAGATCACGTGCCTCCACCTTTAACCACTCGACCAAGTGCTCATCATTCATCCACTGTTTTCAGCCTTGGCTCCTATAATGTACATATGAATTCTAAGGCACCCCCTGAGAACTGATGGCTTTTTTTTTTTTTGCATTTTACATGAGCTCTAAGGCTCAGAGATTTGGGAGAGGTTCCCATTTGGGCGTGGCTTTTGGTGACTGAATGAGCCTCTTGTGGCGCAGAGTGGTAAGGCAGCCGCCTGAAAGCTTTGCCCATAAGGCTGGGAGTTCAATCCCAGCAGCCGGCTCAAGGTTGACTCAGCCTTCCATCCTTCCGAGGTCGGTAAAATGAGTACCCAGCTTGCTGGGGGGTAAACGGTCATGTCTGGGGAAGGCACTGGCAAACCACCCCGTATTGAGTCTGCCATGAAAACGCTAGAGGGCGTCACCCCAAGGGTCAGACATGACTCGGTGCTTGCACAGGGGATACCTTTACCTTTACCTTTTTTGGTGACTGAGGGGCCTAGATTAGAACTATATCTGCAGTGAGACGTTTCCAGTTTGGTTGTAGGCATTTGGGAGGTAATAGTCTCATTTAGAGCCTATTTAAATGGGGAAACCTAATTGGGCAGCCCAAAAAAAACCAAGCTGTGCCACCACCCCCCCCCCCGGCCAGAACTGAAGCAAGCATCAACATCCAGCAGACCAGAGCAGCAGGCCCCCACCCAGGGAACCACAGCCCCCAAAGTGAGCAACCTCCCCGTCACAGCAGCAGTGAGAATGGCTTAAAGCTTAACAGTGTAAAGAACAGCAGCACTTCAAGAACCAAGCAACCAGTGCTCCCCCCCCCCCCGGGGTACAACAGCACTAAGTCAGCAGCAAACCACCAGACCAGAGCTGAAAAAAAGAAGAAATAAACACCAGTAGAAAAGAACAGTGAATCCCAAGCACCCCAAAGCACCCCCAGATCCCACCACACCCACAGAAACCCAAAGAATAGTCTAGTTTAAAAATAAGAAGAGGCGTGATTAAAAGTGAGAAGAAGGAAAAGAAAAGCGAGAAAGCAAGAGGGGAAAAATCAGAGGTAGTCCCTCAGGCAAACTGACGTCTTCTCCAGTTATGAAGATTCTCCAAGGTTCAGCACAGCCAGCCAGCCAGCCAGGCCCAGTACTTTCTCTGGGAGTCAGCCTCAAAGAAACTCCTCTACCAGAGCAGCAGGTCAGCGAGGCAGCAGCCAGCAAGAGAGAGTCAGGTAAGACCCTCCCTACGTTTATATTTCTTGGCCATGCAAGATTTTGAACGAGGAAAAACCTTCTGTGATTGGCCAAGAAATCTTTTCTCCATCCAAAAGTGCCTATAGGCTAATCTCCCCACCCAGCCTCCCCCCCCCCTCACTTGCAGCATGCAAGTTTAACATGCTACAAGACCTCATCATTGCAATGCATTTACAGATGCAAATTGTATTGCAATAATTGGCTGGGCTCCTCTAGAGAATGTAGCCTGGGCAAAGATGGGAAACACAGAGTGGGAAAACTAAGGCAGGTCCCACCTGTCTGTTTCGCTTTAAACTTTAAACAACCGTCCGAAGCACCAAAGCACACTTCAGATGGCCCGCTTTGGCTCTGTTTTTCTATGGGATTTCTGCTTCGGACCCTCTTTAGCCAATTTGTCTCTGAAGAAGCCGGCTGTGGAGATTTTTCGGCCAGAGCGGTCCAAAGTGCACATGCCTAGTAGGGATCAATCAGGGACTTCGCTCCACCTAGCACCCTGCTCCAAACGGGCAAACAGAACAGGCCAATCTTAGAGCAATATCTTATTTATTTACTAGCTTCAAAGCCCGTTCCTAAGAACGGGCCTTGAAAGGGTCCCCACCCCTGGCCCCAGCCAGGCAGCTAAAGGTGGCTAAAGGCCACAGCTCGCAGCTGGATCAAGTGGGGCGGGCGGGGCCTGGCAGCTTGTTAGCAGGCCCGGGACAGAGCACCTTAGCAGGCAGTCAGCATGCCGGGAGGCTCTTGTTAGCAGGCCGGAGGCCCTCGTTAGCAGGCCCTCCACCAGGACCCTTAGCCCAGGGCCCTTTCCCCTTACCTGCTGCTGGCTCCAAGCACTGAATCATGTCTAAGAGTGAAGAGGCTAGAGTCCAGGGACGGAAGGTGGGAACTTCAGGGGCAGGGCCAATCAGGGTACACCTTGATTGGCCCTATTCCAACTCAGACAGCCGGATACGTTCCACCCCCCAGGCAGTTTCACAAATATATAGAGGAACCATGGATAAGGATTTATGTATTTTTGTATTTATGTGTTTGTTTGTTTGTTTGTTTGTTTGTTTGTTTGTTTGTTTGTTTGTTTGTTTATTTATTTATTTATTTATTTATTTATTTATTTATTTATTTATTTATTTATTTATTTATTTATTTATTTATTATACCGCCCTTCTCTACAGCTCTGGGTGGTTTACATGAAACGTTGCACAAAATTACATAGAACTTTATGACAATATATAATGTTGCACAAATTTCATAGAACATCACAACAATCTATCAGGTAATAATCACAACACAACAAGAATAACAACTCTGATATACCCCAGGGCCTCTTTTGCACGATGGAAAAGCTGATGAAATCTGACTAAAAATATTGTGGTTTTTCTGATCTCTGCACAGGAGAGTGAATTTACTCCGGAAAACTGATTTTGCTCTGCATGGTCAATCATGTGTTTTTGCTTACAGCGTTTCTTCATCATTGTTACTGAAAGAGGCTAAAAGCCGATTTATTTCTCTCCTGCCTGCCTCGGGCGCTCTATTAGTCATGCAGCGCTTCAGATGTGTTATTCAACTCCTCCCATATCTTGATGCGCACTAATAGGCAGTGCCCCCCCCACTCCATTCCCTGCCAATGAGAAAAAAGGGTAGCTACGTTTTGCTCCATATGCACACTTTGATTCTTTCAAACAAGAAAGCCTCAGGGACTAAGTTGAAGGGCAATCCTTGGGGGACAGCGTGATTGAAGCCTGATCATGCGCTCTGCCTAATCATTGGTGTTTTTAATGTTTTCAGTGAACCGCAGAGCTGTGTTTTCCCTTCACCAATCTCACTGGCAAAAAGTCTGTTGTCACTGGGTAAGGAAGAAAGATTCCTGTGCTGCTGGGGAGCTCCTTGGTTATGCAGATTAGTGACTGCATTAGAGAACAAAGCATGTCATTGAGTTTCTAATAGAGTCTAGCAAGTGGATTTGGAAAATTTACAGAGGACAGGGCTATGAATTGTTCCATGAAGAAATCATTGCAGCATAGTTTTTCAACATAGGGTCATGAACCCCAATTCATGCCATCTAAGTTTCGTTTCTCACTCTACTTAAGTTTCTCACCAGCCTGGTGGATTCGAGGCCATAAAACTGTAAATCTGTCTGTAGGTTCCATGGCTCACTTCCCTTTCCCAGCAGGAGCTTTCCGTTGTTGATGTATCAATCTCACTATAAGTGTCCTTGTGGAGACAGTCCAATCTCGGTAACAACTTAGATTAGATTCTTGACCATCTGGTACCCTGTGAATCAACTCACCTTTGCTGCCCTTTTGCTCTCTGGCCAAAATGCCTGTGTACCCCTCCTTTATGAACAGGGCCCTATATCTGCCCTGGGTTTCCCATTGCTCTTTGTTATTATCAAGATCTTTGCTTAGGAAGATCTTGGCTTGCCTTAGCGTTCTATGGACTCTGTTTAATAAAGCTCTCTTTGGATTTACAACTACCTGTTGGATCTCGGATGTGTCTTTATCATGGACTCTGCAGGCTAGGCTCAGCCTGGTTCCTGACACATAGCATATTCAATGCAGAACAACGATTGTAGTATAATAAAGTGGTCTAAATTGGTGGTTTTTAAAACTGTTTTATTTGGCTCTGTGCAAAATACCTCCTGGGGAAATCCATTGTTTTTTTTAAATTACCAGCATGATGACTGGATTGCAGTACTCCCCCTGGCTGAATACACATACAATAATTCCCCCTATGTGAGCACCAGCCTTTCTCCTTTGAAGTTGTCTATGGGTATTCCGTGTTCCCCTTTCCTGCCTTGGAGTCCCTACCCACAGATCCCAGCAGCGTCCCTCCTGGGGTTGACGAGTGGGCAGTCGGCATGCACCATTCATAGGAGGGGATGGTGGAGGCTCTTGAGGGTGCTAAGGCTACTTACAAGAAGTGGTTTGACCCTAAAAGGTCCCCTGGTCCTAAGTTCAAAGCAGGGACATGATGTTTATATCCAGAAAGCATCTGAAGAACCAGTGCCCCAATATGAAACTGAACAAACACCACGTGGCACCATTTAAGATTCTAAAGATGGTGAATAAGATGGCTGCCCTGATGGAATTGCCACCTTATTTCCGAAAAGAAGTTGGCTCTGGTCCCCGACAAGTGGCACCCAGATGCTCTGACTTCTCCTCCTCCAATCATGGTGCGGTAAGAGACATAGTACGAACTGTCTGATATTCTGTGTTCAAGAGTGCAAAGGGGGTGATTGCAGTATTTGGTTTCTTGGAAGGTTTTCCCTGATTCTGCAAATGAGTGAGTGGACATGGAGGACGTCTCCACTCTCAAACTGGTTTGCAAGTTCCACAAATCTTATCCCAATAAGCCCTGTCCTCAGGCACCATGATTTGGAAGAGTTCTCCGGGGGCTTCTTTAAAGATGGGTGAGTGTCATGTTAATCTCTGGGTTTGTCCTTCCCAGGCTGGAGGTGGGTTCCCCCACTCCACCCCTCCCTCCTAGGTCCTGTTTATACCTGGCCTTGCCAGGCGAGCTTGTGAAATGCAACTGTTATCTCTCTGTTCCTCATTGAAATGGTAAACATCCTGGGTAGCGGCTAGAAGAGTAAAAGCCATCTGATCTGATTGCCCTGCCATGACGGCACCAGTATTGACACTTTTAAGATCAAACACTTTTCTCTGCACATCACTATGGGCAGGAGGTCCAAGCCATGGTGGCTGACACCTGATTCATTGAAGAATATCCATTTAAAATGGAGCTGATAAGCACAAGACAAAAACACTACCATAACATCTTCTAATCCACAGGTCAATGAATAAGCTTAACACAACAAGCGAGAAGAAGTATGTCCTGCAAACCTCCAGAAGCCCATTCCAGAGAACAGAGCCTATAAGAGAAAATTTGTTTTATCTGCCTATGGAGTTTTGACCTCCAATGGACAGAGCACAGACAGGAGAAGCTGGTCTGAGGTCCTAAGCAAGCACATGGATTTATGCAGGAAGATGCAGTCTCACATCATGGAAGTTTTATAGGTAAGGACCCAGCAGGACTTTACATTAAGCTAAGAAACAAAGTCAAATAGCTGTTGCCAGCCATCTGCACAAGTAAGCAAATGAGCCACAGGATTTCACCAAAACTGAGCTTTTTAAATTTACCTTCAAGGGCAGACAGAATGTAATGCAGCAGTCCAAGCTACAGATTCTCAAAGTATGGAGTAGTGTGGCTAGATCAGCTGAATCCTGAAGGGAGAAAAACTTCTTAATTAGATGTGAAGAGCACTGTTAGCAACTGGAACAACCTACACTAAAGAAAACGGTGGAGCATTCCTGTGCTTTCCCCTGATCATTAAACCACATGATCACAAGGAGAACAAATGCGTGTAATGCTCCATTTGACATTGGCAAGCCTAATCACTCCAGATCATGGAAGCTAAGCAGGTCTGACCCTGCTTTGTATTTGGATGGGAGACCTTCAAGAATTTGGATGGAGTTCCTCCAATTAATACTAGGGATAATGACACAGAGGCAGGCAATGGCAAGCCACCTCCAAATGTCCCTTGCCTGGCAGCCAGACAATCCTCTGGTCTCCTGGCTATACCACACACTAAATAAATAAATCATAAATGTTTTTAAATGTACCATCTCAACTGCTACAATCATATGAAATTTTCATTCCGAATCCCTGTTGTGCTGTTATTACTGCTTCATGGTTGGGGGGGGGGGGGCACATGTAAGAAAACAATAATGAATAGCTATAAATAGAACTTAAAGCCAGTAATGTGGCTTGGTAAGATCTATTACAGGTGTTTTTAAAAATTTTAATGCAAAAGACAAATGACTTTGAAAACAAACAAACCTACCTCCTTAAAATTGTGACTGTTTGGGAGTCATGTTTAGCATTGTATGAGGGCTGCCAGTTCTGTGTTGGTTTGCACCAGGCAAATTCTGTGGATATCTTATTAGCTGCCATAGTGTCCAGCCTTGCGTCCCCAGGTAGGGAGAACTGAGCTAAAATGGTTCCAAACTGTTAAACAAATGGCACGCTGCTCCTGAGTTTTTAGTATAAGGGGCTACGCTAGCAAGTGCAAATTCTCCTGCACCCTTGCCATGGCCAAAAAAGCTGAGCCTTTGGATTTTATAAATGGAAAGGCACTTCTCATGTTGTAAAACTTGCAATCTGAAACATCGAGGAGATAAAATGCATTCATATGCTGGGAAATACCTTTTAAAGAATCTCCTTGTAGCACTCAACTGTATTTGGAGGTGGGCTGGAGGATATGAGAGGACAGCAGCAGCGGGGCAGGAGGAAAAAGGGAGAAACCATTGATGGGGTGTTTGCATTCCATGACTGTAATGCAACCACGCCAAGCCTCAGAGTGGCTGGGCTAGAGAAGGAGGGATGCAAATGAGGTCATTCCGGAGAGCTCTTTGTTGCTGACAAATGAACAGTGTTTGCAAGCCAAGCATTGCCTTGTGCTGCTGCATGGGAACTTGAAATGGCAATTTTGTCAAAGCTGACTCCTAACAAAAGTGAATTGAATCATAGAGTGGATGAGGTCGGACCATGCTATGAATTATATTGTATCATCTGACATCTGTTCGCCAGTTGTGGGATGCAACAGTTACCTTTGGCTTAAGGCTACTACAAATCTGCTCTTATTTTTTTTGCAGCATGACAGATAATTTTGGCATGTTTAGGTGGTTTTGCATCTCTCTAACAAGGCATATCCTTCCACTGTAGCTCATTTATACCTGCTCTACCTATTCAAAAAGCACATTTATTATTTTCTCCCTGTCCATACTGGTTGTTGATGCATGCCTAACTTGGACTAATTATACAAGTGACCCTTCGGAAGTAGTTACCGGCTGGAAGGATGCTACCCAAAGGGGTCCCGACCGGCAAGTTGAGAACCACTGGTTTAGAGCTTCGACCTCCAGTTAAGCTTGTGGTATCTTTTGCCCCACTTCAGCTGATGCTTTCGCTTCTGTTTCGCAAGTAGATAGCCACGTTGGTCTGAAGTAGCACAAAGATTTTTTCAAGGCATGCACATGTAAGCTCATGCCTTGAATAAGTCTTTGTTGGTCTTAAAGGTGCCATTGGACTCAAAATTTGTTGTATCTGTTTTGCAGAGATCCTTGCACATTTGGCTGCATGTGAGGAACTCCCAACTGGAACATTAATTGAATGCTGGTGTTGTGAGGAACAGCCCAGACAATCTCTCATCTCTTACTGTGCATGTACTTAGAACAAAGCATCAGTTTTACCAAATTAAGATGAGATGCTGCAATGGTGGAGCAGACACCCCCACAAAAACAGCATGGATAGATGAGAGTTCTTTTCAGGGGTTTGCTGCATGAGATTGTCCCAGCTGTTTCAGGAGCCTAGGAATTTTATGTGCCACATCCTAAGTGTCCAACACGATACCCCCCTCCCCCAAGAGAGGCTTAAAGTTTGGTTTGAGAACCTAGGAATTATGGCAGAGTTGTGCATTCCAGTGATGTAAAACAAATGTGCTATTGACATCTGGGAAGTGTTGGAGTATGCTGTACAGCCAGCGTTCATCTTGAGCCTTTTGCAGCAAAATCCTAAGTGTATTGACTCAGAAATAAGTTTAATATTGTTCCACAGGAATTACTTCCTAGTGAGAATGCATAGGATTGCCATCCTAGTCATCTAAAGTGAGTCTTCTTGTCAAGTGATTTAATCTGTCTTGAACTCTTCTATTTATTTAATTGATGATTTATAATTTGATTTATATACCATTCCCTCTTGGACTTGCCATTTCAGGGCAATGAACGTCTTAGATGGATAGCTAGTATAAGCTGAAAGTAAAGTGGCAGACAGGTTTAGACAAACAAAAATGTCCTGTCCCTTTTATAAGGGTATAACAGTAGTAGTAGTAGTAGTAGTAGTAGTAGTAGTAGTAGTAGTAGTAGTAGTAGTAGTAGTAGTAGTAGTAGTATGTTTCCCTGAAAATGAAACTGTCTTGGGGTGAGAAAGACCCACAGAGTATTGCTGGTCAGTGCTGGAGAGCACCAGCTTTACTGGTGTTTGTAGGGGGTGCGAGCAACTAGGGCAGAGTGCTGATGCTTGTGGTGCACCAACTGGTGCCCGCCTGCAGGGGCAGAGCTCTTTGCCTGTGTGTCAGTGCCGGCTGGTGCGCTGGTGCCAACTCCACCCCTCCCACTAGGAAAGCAATCCCAAAAAGGGCCAGGGGAGAGAAGCGGGTGCACGGCGGGGGGAAGGAGGGAAGAAAAGCAGGAAATGTGTTGGGTGTGCTTGGGGCTGGCTCCCAGGAGGGTGCCTGGCTGTATGTAGGCGCCCAAATCTTCCACCAAGCATCAGCTGGTGTGTTGCTGCCGGTCATCCCTGGTTACAAAAAACTCCCTCCTTGCCACCTTACCTCCAGCTACTGGGAGCAAGCCGGGTTCTGCCGGGCGGCTCTTCCCTTTGTCTCCTTTTGGCTGGGCTTTTCTGCCCCCCCCCTTTGAAGAGAGGAGAGAGAAACATCCTCAAGTAAGGGTGGATTCCCAGCCCCGCAGCTGGGGGAGAGAGACCCAAAGTAAAAAGCAAGCCGCAACTTTACTTCTATGGCATATATTGTGCAAACACTTAAAAATCCTGCTATGGCTTATTTTATGGGTATGCCTTATTTTCGGGGTATGGCCTATATTGCGCAAATGCTTAGAAATCCTGCTACAGCTTGTTTTATGTGTACGTCTTATTTTCGGGGAAACACAGTAGTAGTAGGATGTTATTTACCAGATTAGACAGAGAATGAGGTGGCTGGATGGAGTCACTGAAGCAGTCGGTGCAAACCTAAATGGACTTCAAGGAATGGTAGAGGACAGGAAGACCTGGAAGATCATTGTTCATGGGGTCGCAACTTCGCACCTAACAACAACAATCCTTTCCCTGGATGGATGACTATTTCCATATATCATTAAGTCTCTGTTAAAGGGACAGGACCATTAAATAAAATTGAAAGGGTACAGAGGAGAGCGACGAGGATGATATGGGGCCAAGGGACCAAGCCCTATGAAGATAGGTTGAGGGACTTGGGAATGTTCAGCCTGGAGAAAAAAAGGTTGAGAGGGGACATGATAGCCCTCTAAGTATTTGAAAGGTTGTCACTTGGAGGAGGGCAGGATGCTGTTTCTGTTGGCTGCAGAGGAGAGGACGCACAGTAATGGGTTTAAACTTCAAGTACAACGATATAGGCTAGATATCAGGAAAAAAATGTTTACAGTCAGAGTAGTTCAGCAGTGGAATAGGCTGCCTAAGGGGGTGGTGAGCTCCCACTCACTGGCAGTCTTCAAGCAAAGGTTAGATACACACTTTTCTTGGATGCTTTAGGATGCTTAGGGCTAATCCTGCGTTGAGCAGGGGGTTGGACTAGATGGCCTCTATGGCCCCTTCCAACTCTATGATTCTATGATTCTATGATTACCTTCAGACAATTCTTAAGTGATAATCAAGAGATTTCCCCCCATTGAGCCAAGGATTAGGTTTTTGTGCATTACCACGTGACAATCTAGCAAGGTTGCCAGCTGACCAGAGCAAGTGCCCTTGTGGGTTGCTATGCTTTTAACAGCAGTTTTGAATATAGAAGTCAGATGGTAAAAAATTTAATGGCACATGTTGTGATCCACTAACGTTGCCCAGGAGGTATTCTGCACGGAGCCAAATAAAACAGTTTAAAAAACAACCAGTTTAGACTGCTTTATTATATCACAATCGCCGTTCTGCATTGAATATAGTCTGTTGAAAAAATATGTTGCAATGTTATCTGCATGAAACAATTCATAGCCCTACCCCCTGTAGTTTTGCCAACTCCGCTTTGTTCTCTAATGCAGTCACTAATCTGCATAACCAAGGGAGCTTCTCTGCATGACTAATAGAGCATCTGAGACAGGCAGGAGAGAAATGAATCGGTGAAAAGCATCTTTCAGAAACAATGCTTAAAATATGCTTAAAGCACCAAAGAGGTAGGTAACTATGCAGAGCAAAATCAGTTTTGCGGAGTAAATTCACTCTTCTGTGCAGAGATTAAAAAAACAACGATTTATTTAGTGAGTTTTCATCAGCTTATCCATCATGCAGCAGAAGAGGCCCAGAAGCCCAGTGGTTGCATGCACCAGAGTAGGGGCTGTCAAAAAAAGGTGACAACCTACAAACACCCAGGAAAATGAATAAGGTTGGCCACATGCCTTTCCCCACTGCATCAAACAGCATTGTTCTTCACTGTGTGTCTTCAAATTGTATATCTCTCTAGTTAAAGAGGCATGTACATCATGTTTGGAGAGGTTATGGTTAAAGCCCAAGTCAGCTTTTTTTAAGCAGTCAAAGGACATTTTAGAGTTTTTAAGAAGCTGGAGATTTACAGAGTGATCAGCATGGCTGTATAGGTGGCAAATCACCAGAACAACTGAGAAGCTGAAGGAATGTTTGCTCAGTCTGTACTTCTCTGCTGAAGAATGTGGAGCTTCAGTTGACCTTGCCTGCTCATATAAAGAGTCATAGCTGAAGGAGACAAACAATGTTATGTTCCTCCCTGGGACATATATCACTCATGTGATGAAACATGTTGTTTGTGCAACTCGCATACTATATATAATATTGGGCACTTCCATCCCAGTTCAAAGCTTAAGCACATGTTTAGTTTTAATTATGTGAGTTGTTCTATATGCTGAAGAAAGGGATTTTATGTGAATTAAATATGCTTCAGTGTTTGCGGAGCTGGGGTCTGTTGTATTATTTTAAAGATTACTAAGAGCCCCTTTCTCCGCAAGGCATGAATAATATACTACAATTTGTTGTTGAGCCTACAGGCATTTAAGGAATTTTGAGAAAGCATAGTGGGGTGTCACCAAAAATGGTTGCCATGTTTGTGGGGCCAAATGTTTGCCAGTTCTAAGACAAGCCCCCTCCCATGACAGAGAAAGTGACTTGAGAGCCAGCTTGCTGTAGTTCAGGCTTTCTCAGCCAGGTTTGGGTGAAACCCTTGTGTTTTTTGATGGCCCTGGAAGGGTTTCCAGAATGGGAGGAAATTAGTTATTTTTTATATATATTTAAAAAAATTGTTAAACATTCATTGGGTGATAAAACTTGTGGAATAGCTATATATATTCATATATCAGGTGTAAAAGCAGAAGGGTGGGGTGGTGGTTCTCCTTTTTAAAGTACAGAATTGAGAACACAAATGAGAGAGACTATACTGTACCACCTGCTAGTGCTTTACCTGTTTTTTGTCAGGCTGACTCCAGCGATGGATAGAAAAGAGCCAATCAGGAGAGAAAGAAACATCTTAAAGCAATGGTAATCTAATTCAATATTGGTAGTCTAATTCACTATTATTAGCTTTTTCCAGTCTGGATTCCAAAGGTTTCTCCCAACCATTTGAGATTCCAGGGATGGTACCTACAATTGCAAAAAAAAATCCAAAACAAAACAAAATGCTGTATCACTGAACCATAACAACTCCCAAGAAAAGGGCACAGAGGGTTGTCAGTTGGTGGTGCTGGTGGTGGAAAGTGTTGTCAATTTGTAGGAGAAGAGGATTTTCTACAGCTTAGGAAAAGCTTAACCTGCTTGTTACACAGTTAGTAAGTGCAGAATCAACCAAACTGGAGAAAAACATCCTGTTCCTTTAATTAGAGCTTTACTCTGTGGAGGCAGGCACCTGAAGGTTTTCATTGGTGGATGTAAATGACATCACCTGGTAAATAACCTCCAATTCAATCTCTGTGAAAAAGACAGGAAACTTTTTCTCTCCAGGTGCTTGGAAATCCTAGGCCTGTGGGACAAAATGGGAGCATGAACTTGTAAAATCAATTAACAGCAAAGCCTGGGGCACCCAGGAATGCTCTGGGCACTAGAACCGAGGGACCGCAAAGCCCCCCACCCCTGGGCACAACAGCTCTGTGCTGGGCTCAGAGGCAGCAGTGTGCCTAGTGCCACACCAGCCCTGCTCCCCAGGCCATGGGGAGGCAGGCAGGCAGGCAGCATGAAGCCTCCCATGGCACTGGCCCGCACAAGACCAGGAAGGCCACAAAGCCCCCCTCCCCCAGTATGGCAGCACTAACTGAGCCAGTCTGTGAGGCAGTATGTTCCTGCTGCTGTGCCAGCTCTGCTCACTGGGCCACAGGGAAGTAACTCAGTGGCCACCCCAAGTCACTGTGGACTGACCTGCCTACGGCCTCCCATTCCCCCAATCCCAGGATCTGGAATGGGCAGATCTTGGACCATAGGCATCCATAGAGGCCAGCCTCTCCCTCCCCTCCTCCCTCCCCACTTGGCTGGCTTGCTGTGGGAACGGGGCTACCACAGCTGCCATCAGTTTCTGTGGATGCAATTTGCATATGATACTAAACTGGGGGGTAGCAAACACAACAGAAGACAGAATGAGAATACAGGATGATCTTGATAGGTTAAAAAAGTGGCCTAAACTGAATAAAATAAAATTCAATAGGGACAAATGTACAGTTCTGCATTTAGGTAGGAAAAACTATCGATACCAATATAGGATGGGGGAGACTTGTCTTGGGAGTAGTATGCATGAAACAGATCTAGGAGTCTTAGTAGACCATACATTGAACATGAGTCAACAATGTGACTCAGTGGCTAAAAAGGCAAATGGGATTTGGGACAGTATCATCAAATGGAATATCGTGTCCATATCAAGGGAGTTGATGGTACGGTTTTGCTCTGCTCTGGTTTGACCTCACTTGGAGGATTGTGTTCAGTTTTGGACACCCAAGCTGAAGAGGGATGTAGACAAACTGGAACGTGTCCAGAAGAGGGCAACAAAGATGGTGAGGAGTTTAGAGACCAGACATATGAGGAATGGTTGGAAGAGCCTGGTCTGTTTAGCCTGGAGAGGAGATGACTGAGAGGGGATCTGATAACCATCTTCAAGTATTTAAAAGGCTGCCATATATAGGATGGAGCAGAGTTGTTCTCTCTTGTCCCAGAGGGATGGACCAGAATCAATGGGAGGAAATTAATTCAAAAGAAATTCCATCAAAACATCAGGAAGATGTTCCTGAATGTTAGAGCAGTTTCTCAGTGGAACGGGCTTCCTTGAGAGGTGGTGGGTTCTCCATCTTTGGAGACTTTTAAGCAGAGGCTGGGTAGCCATCTGATGGAGAGGCTGATTCTGTGAAGGTTCAAGGGGGTGGCAGGTTACAGTGGATGAGTGATAGTGTTGTGAGTGTTCTACACAGTGCAGGGGGTTGGACTAGATGACCCAGGAGGTAACTTCCAACTCTATTATTCTTTGACTAAGGGCAAAGCCCATTGTATCCAAGAATACAACGGGCACTAGAGCTTGGCAGTGGGAAGAGGAAGGTGAGGAGTTGTCCAGTCTGTAAGGGCATGGGGTTGAATGTGTGTGTTATGTGGGAGGTTGTGGTGGCGTGGTGGCAAATGAGGGTATGGATGTGGAGATATGGGTGTCAAGAACCTGTGGTTTGGAATGTTAATTGAGTGTGGGAGAGGACTGACCTTTGGGAATTGTGGCTTTTCAGAGCCATGTCTTCAGATATGTGAGGGGAAAATCAGACTGGAGACTCTTCTGGGGGGAAGACTCTTCTGGGGGCAACCAATTCCTCCCAGTTCTGCGTCATTTCCCTTCTTGTGTGAATTAGGCCACAGACACAGAAATGCCCCTCTGCCCTAATACACATGGGGTAGTCACAGTACTTCTTCTCCATTTTTTTCATTGTTGATAAAATGTTATGTGCCCACATGCTTCTTTCATGGTTGTTCCTTAGAAGAAGAACGGATTTTTGTACCCTGCTGAATATGTAGGAATTTGGCAAGAGAAAAAAAATCATCATTCCTCCATCTCCATAGTAGGAAATACAGCACATTTGTCTACCAAATATCTCTCTGTGAAGCTGCTGTTGGAGGGAGAGAAGCCTTGCAAGAAAAAAATGGCCTGTCTTAAAATATCTGAAAGAACCCTATACACATGCCATTTTGCTTTGGACTGACCTGTTCTGTGGGTTATCTTGTCCACATTCTTTCCCCCTCTATTTGAAACAATGTGGAAGGCAAGGGATGTTTTTGAGCCTGGGGCAGTCTGGTCCCCACTGGTGGGAGCTGTGCTAGTTTGGGCAGCACACATGAAGAACGTCAAAAATGGAAGCTTCCCAGCACTAAAGAATTGCATGTTGGTTTACAAGCAAAAACAGCTAGAGTACTTCTTAATGGCATTGTAAGATTTATCACGGTTGTCTATGAATTTTCCATTGGAAGCCAAAATAAGGCTTGGATGTAGCAATCCTCAGTGTTCAAAATATTTACCCTTGGTACACACCTGCTAAAGGCTGCTGCCTCTTAAGCTTTCTGCAGTGCTCATCATTCATATTTAGCTGAAACAGAATAGCCAAACACGATGCAGTGGATTGTTTTAAGATCCTTTCATCCAGCTTTCTGTTTCCTTAGGCAACCTGGAGCCCTGGGAGAATGACAGTGCCTTTGATTACATACCGTAGCCATAACACCCAAGATGAAAGTTTAATGCCCCTTTTATTGTCTTAGCTATTCTAAGCATTCAGTTGTGCGGAATAACACAGAATGGGTGAGGTGGGGGGCTATAGTGACTTGATGGTAGTTTCTGGGCCCTTCCTTTTGGTGTGTCTTGGTATTGGAGAGGTTCTCAGTATGCTTGGTAGGTGCAACTGGGCAACACTGAGAAGTGCAGAGGTCAAGGGCCACAGTGCAAGGCAGCCATCGCCTCAGGAGAGGTGGTAGCAGCCTGCAAGGAGTTAGCAAAACAACATAAACAGGGAGCTAAAAGTTCACTTCTAGACACCTTCTAGGGGACAAACTGCCTGGCCACAGCATGCATTGGGGTGAAACATGGGAATTGCTTGTTAGGTTGTAACTAGCTTGGTGGTCAAGACCCTTGGTGTAGTAGTTAAAATGGTGCCTTTAATCTGGGTGTAGTCTGCACGGGGCTTTTTACCCATTCCCAGTTCTAATGAATCCCTCCAGTCTACACTGAATTTAATTTCCACTTTGATATTGGGCACTATAAATTTTTGCTCTGCAACATGAATGATTTTATTTATTTATTTAGATTGATATACCGCCCTCCCCGAAGGCTCAGGGTGGTTTACATTAAAACTAGTCAACGATACATGAAACAGTCTTCGTTAAAACATACAGTAATTAATAACAGTGGTTGTAACCATATAACAGAATAATGTAACAGTATAACAATATAATAAAATAATATAACGATGGAACAGTGCAATACCACAACAGGTCCAGAGCGCTCTGGTGGAGTTCTGGGAGGAAGGGAAGAGAGGGGGGGGGGGAAGTGGGGGCCCTTCATTCGCTGTTGGTTGTGCCTGGTCTCAACCAAATGCCTGGCGAAGGAGCTCCTTTTTGCAGGCCCTGCGGAACTGTTTAAGCTTCATCAGGGCCCTGATCTCCTCCGGGAGCTCGTTCCACCAGGTGGGGGCCAGGACAGAGAATGCTCTGACCCTGGTCGAGACCAGGCGGACTTCTTTAGGGCCAGGGCCCATTAGCCGGTTGGTGGCAGTGGAGCGCAGAGCTCTTTTAGGGGCATAGGCAGGGAGGCGGTCCCTCAGGTACACTGGGCCCTGACCGCGAATGGCCTTGCAGGTAATTACCAGAACCTTTAGTCTGATCCGGAATTCAACTGGCAACCACTGCAGTTGGTGGAGAATGGGCCGGATGTGGGACCTCCACGGTGTTGCTGTGAGGATCCTGGCCGCTGCGTTTTGGACCAGCTGTAGTTTCTGGGTCAAGGCTAAGGGCAGGCCTGTGTAGAGCGAGTTACAGAAGTCCAGTCTAGAGGTGACCGTCACATGGATCACTGTGGCTAGGTGTTCTGGGGCCAGGTAGGGCGCTAGTAGTTTGGCTTGGCGGAGATGGTAAAATGCCAGCCGCGCTACCTTTGTGATCTGGGCTTCCATTGTAAGGGAAGTATCCAGAATCACACCTAGGTTCCTGGCGGAGTCAGCCGTAGTACTCCATCCAGATTGATTTGTGGTGACTGTACCTTTCTTCCATGATATCCTGGAGTGGATATAAGCCTTGATTTCTGAAAGACTGCCATGAGTAAAAGTGTAGACAGCTCCTTTTTGCAAATTAATTTACTGCTCCATGCCTGGGAGCAAAGGAGTCTTCCCTGATTGGCCAGAGCATCAGTTCAAGGACTTCCTGATTCATAGAATCATAGAATCACAGAATCATAGAGTTAGAAGGGGCCATACAAGCCATCTAGTCTAACCCCCTGCTCAACGCAGGATCAGCCCAAAGCATCCTAAAGCATCCAAGAAAAGTGTGTATCCAACCTTTGCTTGAAGACTGCCAGTGAGGGGGAGCTCACCACCTCCTTAGGCAGCCTATTCCACTGCTGAACTACTCTGACTGTGAAAAATTTTTTTCTGATATCTAGCCTATATCGTTGTACTTGTAGTTTAAACCCATTACTGTGCGTCCTTTCCTCTGCAGCCAACGGAAACAGCATCCTGCCCTCCTCCAAGTGACAACCTTTCAAATACTTAAAGAGGGCTACCATGTCCCCTCTCAACCTCCTTTTCTCCAGGCTGAACATTCCCAAGTCCCTCAACCTGGAGGCATTATGCACTTAATTGGAGAGCTGGAGTGGCTTTCGCCTATGACTAGTGGTGTGGCTACAAGAACAGCTTATTATCTACCACCTGCCAGTTCTCATGTATGTGTGGCAAGCATGAGTGGAGGTTTTGATCTTTAATGATTCAATGTAATATAACTAGCTTTAGTGACTACCACAGGTCAGGTTATCAAGTGATAACTGCAAGCCATCATGTTTGTAAGGATAAAGTTTAGGTGGCAAAAGTGGTGAAAGTTTGGGCTCAGGATTTGAAGTGACTGGAAGTTTTCTTGCTAGAAGTATGTCCTTTATGCTTTTGAAAAGTCAAAGCACAGTATAAGCAGAAAAGACATACCTCTGACTAAACATGGGTCTTTTTTTAGCTTTTAATCATGGCAAATTCTTCCTTGATTTTCTTGACCGTTGCTGTTCCATGTAAAATTAGGACTGTTTTTTGGACGTGGTGCTAGCCTCATTAAAGTCTCTGCCTAAACTCATTGCTTTCCATAGATGAGGGTGACATGTGCTGTGATGTATACTGAACTTGCACAAATGTTTTTGTGACAAACTATTGTTTTTTCTTTAACAGGGAGTTAATGTTCTTTTCATTTCCCTGACCCTTTGGCCCCCAACTCAATACTTGTTGCTGCAGAATCATGCTAGTTTCAGGTCAATGGAATGATGCTCTTTGTCTGACACGCAAGTAACCCAATCTTGCTGCATTTTCATTCACCAGTTCCAGGGATATCAGAGCTGGGAAGCTGATACTCTTGAAGAAATGCTAATGAGGATTCAGAAGCTATTTAATTAATGTGAGGAAGGAAGGAGAGGGAATGGCCCTAACAATGTTGCAGTCTGAGTCCATTGGGTCTTCCTATATGGCCTCTAATCTATGGCGATTTTCAAAAACAACTACCATCTATAGTTGGTAGAAAGGATAGGTTAAGAGAATATCTAGGTAACACAGAACATGAAATGGGTCTAGTGTCAAAGGCAAGAAGGTAATGGATATAGTGTTAAGGCCAAAATCCTCAACTAACTTCCCAGGAAGATGAACACAGGGGATTTACTTCTGCTTGAGCTTCATTGTACAATCTGTGTTGGCAAATATATAAGCTAGCACTTAGATGGGTGGCAGAGAGCCACAGCCCATCAATCAACTCCAAGATACATGTGCATTTAAAATATCTGTGGCTGGAAAAATGAACTTGCCACCTGCAATGCTGTAATTCCTACGAGTGCACATAAAATGTTTTGGGTGTACTGATGCACACATGTAGTGTAAAGTGGCCCAAAGGTCTTTAAATAGTTTTTCCTCAGCTATAGAAACCCCTTCAGATTGCTTTACATCACATGCAAGTAGCTGATCTATGAGACTTGAAGGAGCAGAATTTCATCTTTGGTAAGAATGGATGACCCATATTTTCAAGATAGCCACCTCAGGCCAGGCAACTTTATTTGTTTGTTTGTACTTATATACTGCCCTCCCTTGCAGCTCAGGGCAGTTTACAGAAAATGTTAGAAGAGTAACAGAATACAAGAGAAATTTGGTAATTGTGTCAACAATCTTAACATCAACAAACATAGTATAACATATCAAGTTCAGGTAACTATATCAGCAATCTTAATGTTCAACAATCATAACATGTTCAAGTAAACATTTTGTCCACAATCCCAGAGAGTGTGTTTATCTGGATTGGAGGGGTGCAGTAGATATTGTCACTGACCTCGACCACATGCCTGGTTGAACCGCTCTATTTTGCAGGCTCTGTGGAAATGTGATAGCTCAGACAGGGCCCAGATCTCCTCTGGGAACTCACTACACCAGGTGGGGATCAGGATAGAGAATGACCTAGCCCTAGTCAAGGCCAAATGTGCTTCCTTGGGGCCAGGGATCACTAGTCAGTTGGTATTGGCTGAGCTTACTGCTCTTTGGGGGATATAGGCAGAGAGATCGTCTCTCAGGTATGCTGGACCCAAACTGTGTATGGCCTTAAAAGTCATTACCCTCAGCTTTATCTGGGATTCATTTGGTAACCAATTCAGCTGTTGGAATATGGGCTGGATGTGGGAGCACCAAGGTGTTCCCGTGAGAACCCTAGATGCTGCATTCTGGACCAGTTGTAGTTTTCACACTGTGACTAAGTGTTCTGGGATCAGGCATTTTGAGTAGCCATGAAGGGCAGGGGTCAACTGGGCATATGGCAATCCTGTCCACTTCAATCAGTGTGAGCTGTATGAAGTCATTCAATGTTCTCTCCAAAGGTGACCAAGGGGCCTCTTGTTCATATTCTGGGTCCAAGGTTGATGGGAGGTCTCAGTGGAGTGTTGAGATTTTATCTGCAAAATAGCTTGCAAATGCCTCACAGCTGATTGCAGATTGACTATTGTATTGATGCCCTTACTCCAGGGCAGTGAGTGACAGGGCTTCCCTATATAATTGTGCTGGGTGTGCGTTCGCGAATGCAATGGAAATGAAGCGCCATTCCGCACCGGGATCCATGTAGCAAATTGTTTGCTGAACGAAAAATCGCCATTTTAAATAGTGGAATTCGTCGTTATGCATACCTGCCTTTGTAGTGGAATCCAGTTGCGTTTCTATCGTTTCCCACAGGGTTCCGGTCTTGGCAAAAATCGCTAGAAAGGAAGTGCTATTGCTGAGCTGTGTCCCGCCCCTGGCCGTCAAGCAGCCAATGGGCGGCCATTATCATGCTCCCAAACAGCCCCTTTCCCTTTAAGGAAGGTTTTTAAAAAAAAAACAAAACACACCCGTTGCAACGAATATGCGTTGATTCGTTGCATTGGAGAGACTCATCCAGCTAGCAGGTGATGTTTGAGCTGCCGTTTCATCGTTGCCACGCTCCCCCCCCGAGTGAAAAAAAAATCCCTCCCCCCACACGGGCGCGATTTTCGGCCAAAAACAGTGTGAAAAATAAAGTGAAAATAAACCAGCAAACGGGCCTCTGCGATGCTTGTGCTTGGTGACTTTAAACAGAGGGACTGCAGCCGGGAAAGCCTCGCTGGGTAAACGAAGGCTTGCCGGTGCGTTGATCTCCGCCCGCTCGGAGAAAAAAAAATGGCAATTGCTTCGCCGGAAGATCAGAGGAGAGAGCCAGGGGGAGGGACTTTGCAGAAACTGCAACAATGGTAACGCACAGAACTTTCCCGCTAGTGTTGCAGATTGGTTGCAGGAGTGTAGCGCTTTCCGGAGGGTGAATCCACTTTTTGGGATTTCCCTGAAAGCGCTACAACGAAGCGCTTTTTGCGGATTGGTTTCAGGAGTGTTGCAGATTGTCCACGACGTTGTGCATAACAGCAAAACTGTAGCGATTTCAATTAGTAACCATTGTGCTATTTTGGACAAATGCAGAACGGCCCCAAGTAAAAGCTGCACTTTACTATTTTCACTGCCATCTCATAGGCTTTCATAAGCTTTCTATAAGATGTTCTCGATGCTTCATCATGAGTCTTCCATCAGACTCGCTCTAGTCATTTCCCCTATTTTCTCACGGAGATCTTCTGTATACCGAGGAGCCCACTTGGGATGGGGGTGGAGAGGATGTCGGGGGAGCATTCTCATCAATGGCAGCCAGCATTTGGTCATGCCAGTCACTGACCAGTCCATTTAGTGAAGTACTGGGAGGGGTTGTGTCCCTCAGAGAATTCAGGAATCCAATTGGATCTATAAGTCTCCATGTGCTCAGCACTCAACTGAGGAGGAGGTGGCAGTCTCAGCTGGACTTTCAGGGCATAGTGGTCTGACCATGGGATGGTATCTGCTGCCATCAGTTCTACATCCAGCCCCACGCCAAAGTCGAGATCCAGGGTGGGGTCTGCCTGATAGGTAGGGGTGGTGACAAATTGTGAGAGCTCTAGTGTTTCCATCGCTGACACCAGGTGTGGCCCATTTCCAGAGGAAGGCTGTTCAGTGTAGACATTAAAGTCTCCCAGGATTAGTAGCCTGGA
Source organism: Paroedura picta (assembly GCF_049243985.1). Taxonomy (NCBI): domain Eukaryota; kingdom Metazoa; phylum Chordata; class Lepidosauria; order Squamata; family Gekkonidae; genus Paroedura; species Paroedura picta. Next base: position 102,957,952 of record NC_135371.1, on the reverse strand, counting down.
GAATTGCAATGCCCAGGACACTGCCACCGCCAGCAGGCCCCACAGATCTTCATTTTTATTGATGTAATATACAAAGGCTGGAGGTGAGATAAAGATGGAATCATGCAGCTTGAATTATAAGTGACTTTTGAAAAAAAAAAGAAAACCGCCCCTTAAGGAGTGAACTCAGACCTTAAATGACAGGACGGGCAGGTGAAGCACAGCGGGAGGGAGCACTAACTTATTAAAATCAAAGAAAAGAAACTTACGGGTTTTTTTACCTCATCAAAGATCTGTGGACTGATATCTCAGTCCAGGTTATCACAAGACTTTAAAGTGAATTGTAACTAGAGTTTGAAGAGGAAGCTTGCTATCATAGACTAGAAGGGACTCTCCTAGACCATACAGGAAAAGGTTGGATGTACTAGTAGTGTTTGACCAGAAACGTCAGAGCACAGAGTTCTTGACCTCTAGGGGCAGAGTATGAGCTGGGATTTGGAAGCAGTCACGTTTGGATTTCTTTCTTTTCTATTTTTTTCTTTACTTGCTTTTTTCCCAGCATGCTAGCTGTCTCAGATTGTGAATCAGGCTAAAGATCGAACTTAATTTGACTTGGATTTATTAAAGACTCGTTCACTTTATTTTTATTTTTCTTGCCCCCCCCCTTTTTAAATCCTTTCGATATTGTAGATTATAAAATAATGCAGCACTTCTAAACCAGTTCTAGGTGGGTGCTAGGAGCAACAGTGGGAATTACGGACTCCAAACCTGACTTCCAAGCAATGGCCAGGGAGGAGAGGGGCTGAACTTCCTTAAGTACTACAAACTAGCAATTTTGTATAAAATAGATCAGATATATTTATTTCTTATTGAAATAACAGCTGATTGTCTAACTTAATACCATCTAGCCATAATTTTGATGAAGTACCGAAGTTAAATGAATTTGGTTATAACTGTGATTACAATAATTATATGATTACTGAAATATTAATATACTAGAAATAAAGCCCGTTGTTGTGAGAATACAGCGGGCGCTAGAACGGTGAAGCATTGGCGGCCTTCTCCTGGCCGCTCCAGCAGCTGGGAAAAGGCAGAGCGCCCCCCCCAGAGGACGGAGCAACGGTGGCCTTCTCCCAGGCGCTGGAGAAGGCAAAGCGGCCCCGGCCCCCACGATGGAGCATCGGCGGCCTTCTCCCGGCCGGGGAGAATGCGGAGCGCCCCCCCCCAGGAGCATGGCTGGTGCTTCTGCCGGCCGCAGGAGCGGCCTCCCTGTGTCATAGACGCAGCGAGGCCACTCCCGCGGCCAAGAGAAGCAGGAGGAGGAGGACCCCGGCCAGAGGACTCACTACGCGGTCTGCCAGATCAGTCTGCGCGGTGAGTCTGTGGCCGGGCAAAGCAGCCAATGGGGAGCCGTGCTTCATGCACCCCCCCATTGGCTGCTCGGGCCTGGATGGACACTTGGAGGGCCCAATCAGGAGCCGCTTTGTGGCTCCTGATTGGGCCCTCCAAGTTTTTATCCCGGACAGGGCCCGCCCTAACTCCTCCCAGACAGCCCTTACCCTTTTATTTAATCCTCTCCGCAGGAGCGGTTTAAAGATTAAACAAAGATTGTGTAATGGAATTTATGACTTTTTAAATTTCGGTGAAATTGTTAACTTGGATAAGATATTAAGTTTGGAGGTTGGTGAAGGGGATAAGTTAATGTCAGTTAAATTGAGACATTTAAAAAAGCCTCCCAAGAAGATAAGTATAATGGATTAATTGTCTCATTGGAGGGGGAAAAAGGCCATGGTGTATGCAAAAAACCTCCCCCCCCCAAAAAAATGTCAAAATAAGGAAAATGTACTCACTCCTGTGTAGGGTAAAACATGTTGTAAAACTGGATATTAATGTTTATTAAAAGTAAAAACCCAATGTTTAAAATATAGCTTCATTAAAAGCCAAGTGTAAAACTTAAAACAAGGACAACTAATATCACAACTGACTAAATGCATTTCAGCATCGCTGCCTTTATCAATAGTCAGGCATCTTTTCCCTCTTATCTTTTCCCTCTTAATAAAACAGTAAGGGGTGTTGGGGTGGGCTCAGTCCGTGATGAGGAAGGGCAACAATTGGTCCCATGGCCCTGGACTCACCAGGACAGACCAGGACAGACCAAAATTCCATCAAGCCAGGGGTAATCTGGAGAAATGGCTGCCAGTCTGCTCCTGACCACCAAAGGGAGAGGAGGTCAGTAGAGCTGCTGAGGGGGATGAGAACAGAGGCTTGGACAGGCTGTGCCAGCCCTTTTCACCCCAAGGCTGTCCTAACTGTCATGTCCAACTGCAAATTGCCTCAGACCCCTGACAGAGCTGGCAGGAGGTTGGAGAGTGCTCTTCCTCCTCCTCCCTCCCTTCAGGCCTGCTGCAAAGGAGCTTCTAACAGGCCCTGACTGAGGGGAGGGAGGCGTTTCCAAGAGCAATGCAGGGGAGCCTCAGGGCATTCCTTTTGAGGGTAGGGGGAGGGACTATCCCCTTCTGCCAAGCAGTTGGCTGACAGGGAGGCCACAGAAAAGCCCCTTCTCACTTAAAATACTGCTCTGGCCGGGGGTTGACACAGCCAAGCCATGTGTCTTTCTTCTTTGCAACTCTCTGCAGATTTGAGGCCACTGCACAGCATTATTCTGCAGATGAAACTGGGTTTATTATCTCCTGTTTCATCTGCACAACAACCCTGTGCAGTAGGCCTCAAGTATTTCAATTCAACAACAACCTGTGTGGGAGGCCTTAAATGTTTCTTCTCTACCACAACCCTCTCCAAAGTAGCCCTTTCTGCCTGGGGAGCTGATCTTTATACTCTGCAGGTGAGCTGTAATTCCAGGAGCTCTCCAGGCCCCACCTGGAGGTTAGCTACCCCAGTGTTAGAAATATTCCTGGAGGTTTGGAGGTGGGACTTCAAAATCGTACAATGCCTCAGAGTCCAGCCTTCAAAGGAGCCATTTTTGCCTGCAGTTGGGAGGGAATGGTGCAGGGGTGTCCCTCCTGGGCTATGGCCAGCCCTTACCAGCAAGTGTTTGTATTCTGGGGCTCAGACAGGCAGACCAGCATCAGTCCTGTGAGTCTGGAAAGTGCAGGAAGATCTAAATAAATACTTCCAGCATGAAACTGTAAATAGTGAGAGGGAGAGGAAGGAAAGATTATTGGAAAATGCTTTGAGACACCTGAGGCCTATTGGGTCACCTCTCACAACCCAACATACCTCACAGGTTGAGTATTGTACGGAGACAAATGGAAAAGGTATTTGTAAACCGCTTTGAGACTCCTTTGGGTAGTAAACAACAGGGTACAAAATCCGTTCTTCTGAGGAGCAACCATGAAAGAAGCATGTGGGCACATACCATTTTATCAACAGTGAAAAAATGGAAAAGAAGGAACAGGGTGGACACCTGTGTACTGTGACTACCCCATGTGTATTAGAGCAGAGGGGCATTTCAGTGTCTGTGACCTAATTCACACAAGAAGGGAAATCACGCAGAACTGGGAGGAATTGGTTGCCATGTAATCTTCCCCTAAGAAGAGTCTCCAGTCTGATTTTCCCTTCACATATCTGAAGACATGGATCTGGAAAGCTCATCTGTAACCACTATGCCACACTTCCCAAAGGTCAGTCCTCTCCCATACTCAATGAACATTCCAAACCACAGGTTCTTGACACCCATATCTCCACACCCATGCCCTCATTTGCCACTACGCCACCACAACCTCCCACACAACACACACATTCAACCCCATGCCCTTACAGACTGGACAACTCCTCCCTTCCTCTTCCCACTGCCAAGCTCTAGCGCCCATTGTATTCTTGGATACAACGGGCTTTGCCCCTAGTAAATAAAGCAGGATACATAAAAAACAGAAATATTAAATATACAGTTGGCTCCTTTACATACTGTGATTTGATTTGTTAATTATGTAGGACACTAAGGACCTTAATATAGAGACTCTTTGCCAAATTCGGTCTCTGCTATTCATTGTTGGGCACACCCAGGCAAGGAGCAGGCCGAAATGTCAGTCTCTGAAAAATCACTAGAAAAACATGTTTTTCTGCAATGGCTGATCACAAGGAAATTTTACGCAAAGTCCATACTACACAGCAACATACAATCTGATAACAATGGAATGTGTACATAGCTATATGCTTTGGCAAGCTTAATGTCCTTCAAAATGCATGGTAAAGTTTCTCTTTATATATAAAACTAATAAAAAGACTGGCTGCTCAATGGAGAGAGAGCAGACCTAGCACTGAGACCAAAGCTTTGTGTCCATCCTTACTTCACCTTAATTGATTCTATGGACCAGAAGACTAGATAAAATTCTTTGTGGCCTCTTATGTTTCTAAATCAGGCCCTGGTCCAGATGAGAACTTCCAGTGTCCAGTGAGTGTCCTATGGGAGCCAGCCTTTCTCCAAAGTATGCTGAGGAGAAAGAAATGAGCACTCATCAAATCCTTGCATAAAGAAATTGCAGGAGTCAGACAAGAAGTAATAGACTCCAAAAAAGAACTGCCAAGAGAGCTTATAACTTCTGAATTCGGTGGAGTCTAACACTAAATGAATTGATGAAGACCATGCTAAAGTACAAAAATCCGAATGTGATGTGACATAGTTAAAGGACTGGAAAGCAATTGCAGAAGAAAAAACGTAAGTTTTGAAAACTCAAACAAGGATGAGGAATTTAAGAATTAAGGGCACTTCTGAAGATTTTGGCAAACAAGATCTACGACAAGAGGTAACAATCTCAATAGAGGAGTGCCTTTCAGATGATGACATCCCAATTGACAAGGAATGTAGAATCCTCTCCAAAGCTCCAACCCATAAGAAACAATCAACAGACGTTCTGGTAAGCCTTGATAGTAAGCTGATGGGAGATTCTGTTTGGGAAAAGAACGATACCATCCCACTCAAAATCCAAGGACAAGAAGTAAAGATATTCCAGGATATTCCAAGTGACACCCTACGCAAAGGATCTCAATTTCAATTCTTAGAATCATAGAATAATAGAGTTTGAAGAGATCTCCTGGGATATCTTGTCCAACCCCTGCATGATGCAGGACACTCACAACCCTATCACTTATCCACTAAGACCTACTACCCCTTGAACCTTTACAGAATCAGCCTCTCTGTCAGATGGCTCTCCAGCCTCTGTTTAAAAATCTCCAAAGATGGAGAACCCACCACCTCCCGAGGAAGTCTATTTCACTGAGAAACCGCTCTAATTGTCAGGAACTTCTTCAGGATGTTTAGACAGAATTCTTTTTTTGAATTAATTTCATCCCATTGGTTCTGGTCTGTCCCTCTGGGGCAAGAGAGAACAACTCTTCTCCATCCTCTACATGGCAGCCTTTTAAATACTTGAAGATGGTTATCAGATTCCTTCTCAGTCATCTCCTCTCCAGGCTAAAAAGACCAAGCTCCCTCAACCTTTCTTTATACGTCTTGGTCTCCAAACCCCTCACCATCTTTGTAGTCCTCCTCAAGTTGTGCTCCAGTTTGTCTACATCCCTCTTCAACTTAAGAGTAAAGCGCTATCATCACTTCCCATGATCTGGACGCAATACTCTGTTTGATACAGCCCCAAATCCCATTTGCCTTTTAAGCCACTGAGTCACACTGCTGATTCATGTTCAATGTATGGTCTACTAAGACTCCTAGATCCTTTTTGCACATACTACTGCCAAGACAAGTCTCCCCCATCCTACATTGGTGTTATATGGCTTTTCCTACCTGAATGCAGAACTTTATATTTGTCCCTATTGAATTTCATTTCATTCACTTTAACCTAGTTCTCAATCCTATCAAGATCATTCTGTATTCTCATTCTGTCTTCTGTTGTGTTTGCTACCCCTCCCTGTTTAGTAATAAGTACCCCCTATAATCTCTCATCCAAATAATTTATAAATATGCTGAATAACACAGCCACCAGGACAGATCTATGGGATACTCCACTTATCAGTGTTCTCCAAGAGAATGCTGAACCATTAACAAGGGTCCTTTGGGTACGATCTGTCAACCAGTTATCGATCTGCTTGGCAGAATTAGTATCCATGCCACATTTTACCAACTTGTCAACAAGAATATCATGTGGAACCTTATCAAAAGCTCTATTGAAATCAAGATAAACTATGTCCACAGCATTGCCCTGATTCAACAAGGTAGTCTCTTTCTTGAAAAAAAGAGATCGTTGGTCTGACATGACTTGTTCTTGCAAAACCCATGCAGAATCACACCTCTCTGTTCCAGCTGCTCAAGGACCATTTGATGTTTTGTTCCAAAATTTTTCCAGCTACAGATGTCAACCAGATGGGTCAGCAGTTACTTGGATCCACCTTTTTCCCTTTCTTGAAGATGGGGACAACATTTGCCTTTCTCCAATCATGTGGCACCTCACCTGTTCTCCAAGAAGTATCAGAAATAATGGACAGAGGTTCAAAGATTACATCTGCAAGTTCTTTTAATACCTTTGGATGCATTGATCTGGCCAAGAAGACTTTGTTTCATTTTTTAAAAATTAGGTGTTTATGGACTTCCCCCACAGTGATCCTAAGCCACCATTCCTATCCCCCCTGTTCTGATATGTTTTTGCCACATTGAGCACAATTTCCCTCACAAGAGAAGACTGAGGAGAAATAGGAGCTGAGCAGTACAGCTCTCCATCATCTATTATAATTTCACTTTCTTGTCCTCATAGTGGTCCTACAATGTCCCTACTCTTTTTCTTACTTGAAATATAACTAAATGTCCAGGCACAACCTTACTATCCATGGGATGCCATGGGAGAAGCCGACTGCCTCCACCAAGCAAAGCTGCAACCAAGGCAAGAGCCTGGGAGAGCATCGAAAAGAGCCCAGTAGGAATGAAAACTGGCTGAGGATGAGGAAATTCCTAAGGGAGGGGCAAGCCGAGCTGCAGCCTGAGACAGACAAGAGGGAGGGGGTAGGAGTGAGCAGCAAGAAACAGGGTGGGGACTAGATAGAAGAAAGAAGAGGGAACTTATTTGATGTCACCCGAGTTCAGGGAGTTCCAAAACGCGGGAGGTGACAGACCTCTGAGAGTCTGGGGGAGGGGGAGAGAGCAGCTCAAGACCAAACCCCCACCCAAAATCTCCAATGGGGAGCAAATGAGCACACAGCCAGACAGAACTGTAGTGAAGGGCCATAGGGAAGGGTGGTATAAAAATCCAAATAAATAAATAAATAAATAAATAAATAAATAAATAAATAAATAAATAAATAAGAACCGAGAAGATGAAGCGAAGTGCTGATGGGAGGAAGAAGGCAATACCCAAAGGAAGAGCCTAATGAGGTGGGGTGGGCATGGAGGTGTAAAAAGGGGAGGGTGAAGTCAACGATGGATATAAAAGCACAGGCAGATAGAAGCACGGGGTGGGTAGATGGCGAAGACTAGCAGGGGAACACACGCACATGCCTTAATTAATTGAAAGCCAAGAAAGAAACCTGAATAAAATGCTTTATTCCTGGAAAATCAAACCCATGTCTGCTTGAGTTTATCCTCAGAGTGGAGCAGGAGATGGCTACAGGTGGCGGTGCCATGGAAAGCTTCACACTTGACGCCACACTAAAGAACCCTTTTTTGCTGTCTTTACCACTTCTTGCTAGCCTAAGCTCATATTGAGCTTTTCTAACACTCTCCCTACAATCATTGGTTACTTGTTTATACTCATCCTTGGTAATAAGGCCTTCCTTCATACAAAAAGAGATCAGATATTTGTGGAGTATCCATTTTGCTCTAGAAGTTATATTACCTGAACGAAAGTGGACCATTGAAGTGCTTCAGCAAGCACAGGAGCTAGCAGACCAACTCCCTCAGGAGACACAGATATCACAGCAACCTCCATCTCAACCTCTGTAACCAGCCATATCTGGCCGAGGGTAGAGCTATGGAGAAACTGAAGGTTTTTTGTCAAGTGTTATCGGACAAAACACACCAGCTGAGAGATTTTTTAATCAGCTAAAAAAATCGCAAGCGGATATAATCTGTGTACAAAGAACTCATATCAAACAAAAACATGCGAAGGTCCTAGATATTAAAAAGCTGGGGAAAGCTTTTGTTGCCTTGGCTATGGTTTAAAAAAAGAGGAGTATATTTAGTCAACCCAATCATTAAAGCTGATGTTTTGATCTGAAATCCAGAAAGTCGGTTCATCACACTTAAGATTCAGGTACCAGATGGAAAGGAGTTAATTTTGACAAATATCTATCTAACAAAATTTTGACAAATATCTATCTAACAAAACAAAAGATAAATTTTATGATGATTTTTTCCAAAAGCATATGGAAGTAATTGGTGGAGTGTTTCCACCACACAGGGGGCCCTCAGGTGTGTGTGGGGGGTTATTCTGCAGGAAGGTGGAATTGCGTAGAATGCAATTCCTCCTTCCCATAAAATAAAAATAAATGTCCCAGTCCGCCCCACAGCATAGCAAAGCGCTATGAAGATGACCAGGCCTTTTTTTTGCCTCCTCTGGGCCACCATAGGACAGGGATTAGCCGGGCCTGGAAAGCTGAGCTCTTCCCTGTCTACACAGATGTGTTGCAGTACCCCCACAGTGGGTAGGGAACTCGGAAGAATTTGCATGCCCTTAGCCCAGGGCTTCTGGGGCCTTATCTGCCTCAGGCCCGGGAGGACAGTGGCCTGGCAGCAACATCATATGGTAGCAGGGATTTGCCCCGCTTCCATATGACTGCCCTCTTGGCATTTTTCGCCCGTGCAGTATTGGCCTTCCTTAAAAATTTTGTTTGCCCTTCTTTGCCCACTTTTTCAAGACTTGCAATATTCTTTTTGAGGTATGGTTTCCAGAATGGCACACTATTCGAAATGAGACCATACTGTAACTCTATACAAGTCTATTATAATATTGGTCTTTTTATTTTCAGTCTCTTTCTTAATAATCCCCAACATGGAATTTACCTTTTTTTCACCCCTGGAGCATGCTGAGTTGACATTTTCCATCAAGCTATCCACTATAACCCCAAGATCTCTTTCAGTTTTGGTCTTGTCTGCTTCAGACTCCTTCACCATATAAATTAGGATGTGTGCGTGAGTTCTTCTGGTGTGCATCACCTTACACTTACCAATGTCAAACTCCATTTGCCACATTGTTGTCCACTCCTCTAAATTAGAAGACTTTCCCTGTAGCTCTTCACAATCCTCCTTTGGGTTTCATCATCTGTTCCCTCTTAATAAAACAGTAAGGGGTGTTGGGGTGGGCTGTGTCCATGATCAAAACTCCCAGATTGGTCCCTTGGCTGTGGACTGACAAGCGGAGGGGCCAATCGGAAGGCGCGAAGCCTTGAAATATTGCTCTGGCTGGGGGTTAGACACATCCAAGCTATGTTTCTTTCTTCTTTGCAACTCTCTGCAGATTTGAGACCACTGCACAGCATTATTCTGCAGACGAAACTTATTTATTCTGCAGACGAAACTTATCATTTAGAGGGAGAATATCATCCATGCAGACAGGACTTCTGTAACTCACTCTACGTGATCCTACCTTTATCCTTGACCTGGAAATTGCAGTTGGTGCAAAATGCAGCTGCTAGGGTTCTCACAAGAACAATGAGGGGCACATATCCAGGCTTTGTAGAGGCAGCTACAATGGTTGCCAGTTGCAGCCTGAATCAGGTTCAAGGTTCTGGTGTTAACCTTCAAGACCATATGTGGCCTGGGCCCCACATATCTGCGGGACTGCCTATCTCCTTATGCCCCCTTCAGGGCATTGCACTTGGTGGGTGCAAATCTGTTGGAGATCCCTGGTCCATGGGCGGTTTGCCTGGCCTCAACCAGGGCCAGGTCCTTTTCGGTTCTGGCCCCAGCCTTGTGGAATGAGCTCCCAGGAGAACTGAAGGCTCCGATGGAACTAGCCCAGATAGAGCTCTTCTGTCAGGTATTTGGTTGAGGCCAGAGCAAGGAAGGCCTGGACCCCTCCTGGAATCAGCCTATCATATGGCGACCCTGGATCCCCTTCCCCCTCAAGCTATTGTAAGGAGGCTGTTGAGTAGGGGAGGACTTGTTGCCACCTGGTATGTTTTAATGTGCAGTTTGAACTGTTGTATTTTATTGGGGGCACAGATGTTACCTGCCACTAGCCACTTGTGTGGGGATAAGGTAAAGGTAAAGGTATCTCCTGTGCAAGCACCGGGTCATGTCTGACCCTTGGGGTGACGCCCTCTAGCGTTTTCATGGCAGACTCAATATGTTGTGGTTTGCCAGTGCCTTCCCCAGTCATTACTGTTTACTCCCCAGCAAGCTGGGTACACATTTTACCGACCTCAGAAGGATGGAAGGCTGAGTCAACCTTGAGCCAGCTGCTGGGATTGAACTCCCAGCCTCATGGGCAGAGCTTCAGACTGCATGTCTGCTGCCTTACCACTCTGCGCCATAAGAGGCTCTTGTGTGTGGGGGGTAGCAGGATTCAAATACGAAAATAAAAAATAAATAAACACATTCTCATTTCACTCAAGGTACAGAATGCTATGGCAAGCCTGTGGTCCAAAAGATTAAACTTGCATCCCGTTGAGACATCAAAGCATTAAGAAGATGCATTGCAATTCTATGTGATGATAATGCCCTTGGTCCTTTCGCTATCCTCTTTTTACCACATCACTTGTGCAGAACTGTGACATGCAGTTCTACTTCCCCCCCCCCAAGTCTGAGAAATGCTGCAAGGAATGTAAAGTTCACTGCAGCTAACCAGGGCTGGAACATTCTGCTGCAGTGTCCTTGAGTGCCCTCCTTCCAACTGCTAGAGCCCTTCCTTCTCCTGATTTTCTAGCTTAATCCAAGCTGGGAAATATTCCTGCCTTCTGTTCCTCTGTCCCAGCAATTCTAGACTGCCTTTTCAAAGGTGTACCTTTCCCCCCTGTCCCTGCTTCATCTCTGCCTCTTCTTTGTTGTTAGAGGAGCTTGGGTGTATTTCCCAGGTCATCCCCTGGCACTGTTTGTGCTTCTCTTAATGGAGGGACTGCCTTCAGTCTGGCAACAGGAAGGCAGCCCTGCCATTTGCTTTACAGGTGGAGCAAAACAAGCAAGGCAGGAAGAAGAAGAGCTGTTTTTTAATGCTCTACTTTTCAATACTGGAAGGGGTTTCAAAGTCCTTTTTCTCCCCGCAACAGATAGAGCTAGGTGGGGCTGTGAGAGCTCTGAGAGAACTAGTCTGCAAGAACACCTCAAAGAGAACTATGACTAGCCCAAGGTCACCCAGCTTGCTGTATATGGAGAAGTGGAGAATCAAACCCAGATATCCAAATGAAAAGCCGCCACTTTTAACCACTACACCAAATTGGCTCTGACATGGAAACCCCACTATAATCATGAGTATCTAGTAACATTTTAAATTGAATTATCTTAGTCTAGTAATAAAGCCCTCTGTATGGCGAATACAGCGGGCGCTAGAAACTGACCAGTGGTGGCGACGGGTCTCTTGGGCGGTGGCTGTCTGAGGTGGTGGCCTGACACGGCGAGAGGCACGAAGCGCCTCTCGCCGCATCAGGCCGCCGGGCAGGGAGCCCCCGGCAGCCGCACTCCGCGTGACTGCCGGGGGCTCCCTCGGGCGGCGGCCTGACGCGGTGAGTGGCGCTTTGCGCCTCTTGCAGTGTCAGGCCGGGAGCAACTGTGAGCCACGTTGCGAGCAGCTCACAGTTGCTGGGGCTGGGAATCAGAGGGATCAATCGGCAGGCGCAAAGCTGAGTGTCATCCCGGACACATCCCGCCCCAGAACACCTTACTGTTTTATTTATTTACGGGCGCCACGGGCGGTATACAGATAGTGATTTCTGTAGACAATATATATATATATATATATATATATATATATATATATATATATAAAACAAAGTAGATTATATCTGCCTTGTACCCCACTTTTGCACACTCTAATGAAGTTATGAGTGTTGCTATTCTAATTCCTTGGCCCAAGGTTAAACAGGAATTTTAGGGCAGCTAACACAAAAAATAATCTGAAGTAAAAGGGGTTAGCAAGGTTGTTTATTGGCTTCTCTTTTGTTTAATTAATTTATTATATTTAAACTATCTATTTATCTTTTTACCTTCCCACTTTTCACATGTCCCTATTTGGTATATTAAAAAATACGGTTAATGCTAAATATAGATGATACCTTGCTCCTTTCTTGCTCCATATTGTTGTTGTTGTCAGGTGCAAAGTTGTGTCCGACCCATTGCGACCCCATGGGCAATGATCCTCCAGGCCTTCCTGTCCTCTACCATTCCCCGGAGTCCATTTAAGTTTGCACCTACTGCTTCAGTGACTCCTTCCAGCCACCTCATTCTCTGTCGTCCCCTTCTTCTTTTGCCCTCAATCGGTCCTAGCATTAGGCTCTTCTCCAGGGAGTCCTTCCTTCTCATGAGGTGGCCGAAGTATTTGAGTTTCATCTTCAGGATCTGGCCTTCTAAGGAGCAGTCAGGGCAGATCTCCTCTAGGACTGACCGGTTTGTTTGCCTTGCAGTCCAAGGGACTCGCAAAAGTCTTCTCCAGCACCAGAGTTCAAAAGCCTCAATTCTTTGACGCTCGGCCTTCCTTATGGTCCAACTTTCACAGCCATACATTGCAACTGGGAATACCATAGCCTTGATTAAACGCACTTCTGTTGGCAGGGTGATGTCTCTGCTTTTTAGGATGCTGTCTAGATTTCCCATAGCTTTCCTCCCCAGGAGCAAGCGTCTTTTAATTTCTTTGCTGCAGTCCCCATCTGCAGTGATCTTGGAGCCCAGGAAAATAAAATCTGTCACTACCTCCATTTCTTCCCCATCTATTTGCCAGGAATTGAGAGGGCCAGATGCCATGATCTTCATTTTCTTGATGTTGAGTTTCAAGCCAACTTTTGCACTCTCCTCCTTCACCCGCATCAACAGGCTCTTTAGTTCCTCTTTGCTTTCTGCCATTAGAGTAGTATCTGCGTATCTGAGGTTGTTGATATTACTCCCTGCAATCTTGATCCCAATTTGTGACTCATCTAACACCGTCTTTCTAATGATATGCTCCGCATACAAGTTAAATAGGCAAGGTGACAGTATACAGCCTTGCCAAACTCCTTTCTCAATTTTGTACCAATCAGTGATTCCATGCACGGTTTCACTGTTGCTTCTTGACCTGCATATAGATTTCTGAAGAGACAGATAAGATGCTCTAGTATTCCCATCTCTTTAAGAACTTGCCACAATTTGTTGTGCTCCACACAATCAAAGGCTTTAGCATAGTCAATGAAGCAGAAGTAGATGTTTTTCTGGAACTCTCTAGCTTTCTCCATGATCCAGCATATGTTGGCGATTTGATCTCTAGTTCCTCTGCCTCTTCGAAATCCTGCCTGTATTTCTGGAAGTTCACGGTCCACATATAGCTGGAGCCTAGATTTTGAGCATAACTTTGCTAGCATGAGAAATGAGTGCAATGGTGCAGTAGTTTGAGCATTCTTTGAATCATAGAATCATAGAGTTGGAAGGGACCGTACAGGCCATCTAGTCCAACCCCCTGCTCAACACAGGATCAGCCCAAAGCATCCTAAAGCATCCAAGAAAAGTGTGTATCCAACCTTTGCTTGAATACTGCCAGTGAGGGGGAGTTCACCACCTCCTTAGGCAGCCTATTCCACTGCTGAACTACTCTGACTGTGAAATTTTTTTTCCTGATATCTAGCCTATGTCGTTGTACTTGTACTTTAAACCCATTACTGCGTGTTCTTTCCTCTGCAGCCAATGGGAACAACATCCTGCCCTCCTCCAAATGACAACCTTCAAATACTTAAAGAGGGCTATCATGTCCCCTCTCAACCTCCTTTTCCCCAGGCTGAACATTTCCAAGTCTCTCAACCTATCTTCATAGGGCTTGGTCCCTTGGCCCCAGATCATCCTCGTCGCTCTCCTCTGTATCCTTTCAATTTTATCTACATCCTTCTTGAAGCGAGGTTTCCAGAACTGCACACAGTACTCCAAGTGTAGTCTAAGTGCCGTATACAATGGGACTATGACATCTTGTGATTTTGATGTGATGCCCCTGTTGATACAGCCCAAAATGGCATTCGCCTTTTTTACCGCTGCATCACACTGCCTGCTCATGTTTAGTTTACAATCCACAAGTACCCCAAGGTCTCGTTCACACACAGTGTTACCTAGAAGCGTATCCCCCATCCAGTAAGCATGCTTTTCTTTTTTCTGACCCAGATGCAGAACTTTACACTTATCTTTATTAAATTGCATCTTGTTCACATTTGCCAATTTTCCATTGTGTTCAGATCTCGTTGAACTCTGTCTCTATCTTCTGGAGTATTTGCCAGTCCTCCCAACTTGGTGTCATCTGCAAACTTGATGAGTAGTCCTTCCACCCCCTCATCTAGATCATTAATAAATATGTTAAAAAGTACCGGACCAAGCACCGAGCCCTGAGGTACCCCGCTACTCACTCCCTCCAGTCTGATGAAACACCATTGACAACAACTCTTTGAGTGCGGTTCTCTAACCAATTCCCTATCCACTGAACTATCTGAAAATCCAGATTGCAGTCCTTCAATTTATCCATCAGAACATCATGGTTTTATCAAAAGCTTTACTAAAATCAAAGACATCAACCGAATTTCCACGATCCAGCAAACCTGTCACTTGGTCAAAAAAGGAAACCAGGTTGTTCTGACAGGACCTGTTGGAGACAAACCCATGCTGACTTCCTTGGATCACCAAGTTGTCCTCCAGATGTTTGCAGATCGCTCCCTTTAATATCTTCTCCATTATCTTACCCACAACAGAGGTCAGACTCACTGGTCTGTAGTTTCCCGGGTCATCCTTCCTCCCTTTTTTGAAGATCGGAATAACGTTTGCTCTCTTCCAGTCCTCCGGGACATCTCCAGTCCTTAAAGAGGTCCCGAAGATGATGGACAAGGGTTGTGCAAGTTCTCTGGAAAGTTCTTTGAGCACTCTCGGGTGCATTTCATCTGGCCCAGTGGATTTGAACTCATCCAGTGCAGCTACATGCCTCTCAACAGCCTCTCTGTCCATGTCAACCTGCCACCCAGACACTATCTTTTGGCTACTGCCATCTCTAGATGTGGCTAAACCCTTTGACCTGTGGGAAAAAACAGATGTAAAATAGGTGCTGAGCCTTTCTGCTTTCTCTGCATCCTCCGTTAGAGTTTGTCCATCCGCACCCAACAGTGGCCCTATTGCCTCCTTTACTTTACGTTTGCTCCTCACATAACTGAAAAATCTTTTCTTGTTACAGTGGGCTTCCCTGGCCAGTCTTAGCTCACTCTCAGCTTGTGAGTGTCCTGCATAGTGCAGGGCGTTGGACTAGATGACTTACACCTTGACCAATCAGCGACAGACTGCTTCACTACATCAGTGTTGGAGGCACCAGGGAAGAAGTTAATCTGGAAGAATGCAGAGATCTACACTTAATATTGGAGCTCTTGGAGCAGATTCCTCAAATATAGTGAGCTATATTTGATCCTGGATATCGCTGGAGAAAGATAGTGTCACTGCAGATCAATCATAGACATTGCATAGGGAAAATTTAAATATTAGGATGGAAATCGAATAACATGTAGATTACTTTCTTTAATTCGGGGTAACCGGAATTAAAAGCCTAGTGTAGATTCTACCCTGGAGAAAATGTCAACTTTGAAAGGTGGACTATATGACATTCTACCCCACCGAGGTCTCTTCTCTTCCCAAGCCCTTCCCTCCTCAGTCTCCACCTCCTTAATCTCTGAGTATTTCCCAACATGGCACTGGTATCCTTCTGTGTGGTTTACATTCAGTCCTGTAGAACCTTGCTGTTGACTTAGATCAGGGGTGGCCAAACTGTGGCTTCCTAAATGTCCAAGCACTCCACTTCCTATGATTCCCTGCCAGCAGGGGCTTATGGGAATTGTAGTCCATGAACATCTGGAGAGCCACAGTTTGGTTGTCCCTGCACTGAGTCTATATTCTAGAATACTGTGTATTTTAAAGAAATATTAGTTGCTGTGATTAGGATTGCCAGCTCTGGGGTGGGGAATATCTGGGGATTTTGGACATGGAGCCTGAGAAGGATGGGGTTTCAAGAGGGGGAATGACTTTAGTGGGGTATAATGCCACAGAGTCTGCCTTCCAAATCAGCCATTTTCTGCAGGTGAACTGCTCTCTGCTTGGGAAAGGGTAATCTCCAGCTACCATTTTGTGATGTGCAAATCCAGCTATGGCATGGTAACTTTTAGGGTTCCTTAGAAGGGGCATTTTCTGAAAAATATCAAGCAACTAGCAATCCATGTAAGGAAGAGGGAGCAGGTCTGGTGACAGGCTCTTACTGGATCCAGTTATATAGGCTGTATAAGTATTAAGCAAGAGGAAAGAGGGGTGACACTAAAGAGTTTGAAACAAGAGAAGGCAAATCCATGGTTGGTATTAAAAGAAAATGGAAATGTATTATGATACCTCATACTTTTGATGCCTCTCAGAAATCTTCCTCAGGGTCATATTCAATAGAACATATTTTAAGTGCGAGGCTGAAGCTATTGTCATTGTAAGACTTGGCAAAACTCCTTGATCCCTGAGGAAGAGTAAATGTCTAAATGCATCGGGCATATTCATCATCATGAATTTACAGTTTTCTAAACACCAGTGGTCTGAGGCCTGCTCTTTCAATTTCTGTGTGAGAATTGAGCCACTTTGCCTGAAACAAAGGAAGTGTTTTCAGGAGACCTTTAATCCCACTGCCGTGCTATAGCCTAGCGAAATGAAATTATGTTGGGCAAATCGTGTTGTCCCCAACATATTTACTATGAAGTAAATGCCACTGAGCTTGGTGGGGCTCACTTCTGAAGGATCAGAAAAATTCCTAAACTGCTTGGATAGAGTTTAATGTAGTGTTTTTACTCTGTTTTACTCAGAGCAGATTATATTTTATAAGGGTGCTTTGTATTCTGTAAGAAAAGCACATTGGAAAGATATAAAGTAGAAAAGATGATAAAGCAGAAAAGACCTTATGAGGGAAGGCTGAATAAACCAAGCACATATAATCTTAAGGGATTTGAGATTAGATTCCAAATGTATAAAATATTGTAATAATGGAAGGCAAGATCAATGTTCCATTATAGCAACTATAAGAGACAAAAATTGTAAAAGATCAGTGGAAGTACAGAAGATTTGAACTTGTTGGTCTGAATATACTCTGTGTTCCCTAACTGAATCTGGATAGCATCCAAAAGAGCTATAAAACTTTCCTCTTTGGAAAGTAACCCTTGTATTCAGCATCCAGGGTTAAGAGGAGACATGGCTTAAGGTTAATTGCACATTGGGTATTTTGTTTTTACTGTATATATTTTATTATTAACTACTGTAACTCACCCTGAGCCCTTGGGAAAGGGTACAATAGAAACAGAACTAAGGAAAGAAACATGGCCCTGTGACATTGTAATCCTGTGTGATTAGCGCTCCTTTTATACAATTGCCTGGTTCTCTAAATTAGGGTTTTTTAATTATTATTTAGAGAGTGATTGGGCAACAGAACAAGTTAGCCTAAGAGGTTGGAAGCCCTACATCAGTGGCAGGTTTTTCAAAAATAAACAACTCAAACATGATGTCACAAATGTTTCCAATCCAATTAATCCTCCTTGCTGAAGCAAACTGGACCTTGTGTTCCATTGCAGCTGTATAGTCCTGTGCCCTTTTCATTTCAAGCTGCTCTGGCCATCGTGAAATAGAAAGACCTCTCCTTTTACCACTGCACCATCTGTGAAAGACAGCAGCCAAGTGGACCTGCATAGCTGCTGGTGTGGCCAAATGGTCACCACATTGTGGTGCCCTAGGAAGGCTGACTGCTAGTCTCTGGCTTGAACAGATACCTCCCCAGGACTGGAAATGAGAAGAGATGATTTACATGCCTGCAGTGGACTGCTCTTTCCCAGAGGAACAAATATACGTGCCGGTGTCCTAAACAGTGACTGCATATGCCCTCATGTAATCTATGTGGGAACTTTGTGAGTCTGTGTGTGTGTGTGTGTGTGTGTGTGAGAGAGAGGGGGGGGGGGAGATTATGCTTCCTTTTTTTTTTTTAACTGCCTGGCAACGTAATATCTTTCTAATTCATCTCTTGGCAACCTAGATTTCATTTTAATGGAGTTTGTCTCATTGGCCTTTGAAGTGGGATGCTGGTGGGTGCTCCTTTGTTTTATTATGAGCGAATGGAACAGATGACAAGTATTCCTTCCCCAGCCAGCTTCCAGAAGGTCTGGCAGCATTTGTGTTCTTAGCATGCAGCATTACATGTAGCTCTTTGTCCCCCCCAAACCCTCCAAATAAAACCCAGCTCTCGAATTGGTGTCATGTTTGACAAGATAAGTGCCTAGAGGCCAGACTGCTACCTACACTGAAGGTTTAAAGAAGTTATGCTGGAGGCTGGGAGGGGTTGTTTGTTTTTGGTGGTGGTGTGTGCGTGCGTGCGTGCACATGTGCATGTTCCTGGACTAATTGCCATTGGTACCAACTCTTTGTTGTGGTCCCATCATTTTCTATGGCAACAGAATTTGCAAGTAGAAATGCAACAGGAGTGACATGGCTGACCTTTTAATAGATGATGATCTGATGGATAAGTTGAAGGACTGCAATCTGGATTTTCAGATAGTTAGGTGGATAGGGAATTGGTTAGAGAACCGCACTCAAAGAGTTGTTGTCAATGGTGTTTCATCAGACTGGAGAGAGGTGAGTAGCGGGGTACCTCAGGGCTCGGTGCTCGGCCCGGTATTTTTTAACATATTTATTAATGATCTAGATGAGGGGGTGGAGGGACTACTCATCAAGTTTGCAGTTGACACCAAATTGGGAGGACTGGCAAATACTCCGGAAGATAGAGACAGAGTTCAACGAGATCTGAACACAATGGGAAAATGGGCAAATGAGAACAAGATGCAATTTTAAAAAGATAAGTGTAAAGTTCTGCATCTGGGTCAGAAAAATGAAAAGCATGCCTACTGGATGGGGGATACGCTTCTAGGTAACACTGTGTGTGAACGAGACCTTGGGGTACTTGTGGACTGTAAACTAAACATGAGCAGGCAGTGTGATGCAGCGGTAAAAAAGGCGAATGCCATTTTGGGCTGTATCAACAGGGGCATCACATCAAAATCACAAGATGTCATAGTCCCATTGTATACGGCACTGGTCAGACCACACCTGGAGTACTGTGTGCAGTTTTGGAGGCCTCACTTCAAGAAGGACATAGATAAAATTGAAAGGGTTTCTGCTGGCTGCAGAGGAGAGGACACGCAGTAATGGGTTTAAACTTCAAGTACAACGATATAGGCTAGATATCAGGAGAAAAAATTCTCACAGAGTAGTTCAGCAGTAATAGGCCGCCTAAGGAGGTGGTGAGCTCCCCCTCACTGGCAGTCTTCAACAAAGATTGGATACACATTTTTCTTGGATGCTTTAGGATGCTTAGGGCTGATCCTGCGTTGAGCAGGGGGTTGGACTAGATGGCCTGTATGGTCCCTTCCAACTCTATGATTCTGTGATTCTATGGTCTGAAGCAGGCTTCAGGCAGAGTGGAGCTGATAGACTAATAGAAATATGATCTCTGAAGGCAGTCATTCTTGTGAGCATTAGGCTGACTGACGGGTTCTGCTGAATGGGTCTGGTCAAAGAACTGTTTGGGATCCAATTTGCAAGATTAGGACGGGGTCACTTAAGCAGTCTTCATTCATTTATGAGAGGAGTACAAGGCAAGGCTGTATGGCGTCTTGTGTAGGACTGAACATAAAGAGGCTATGCGTTGCCTTCACACCTGGATGGTGCTAATAAATTCACACTCTTTCAAGTCCAGATTTTAAAACCAGAGACCCCCTTTTTGTGGTCAGTGGTTTGTTTGATAGGCTTGGATTTACACTGTGCTCTCTGTGCACACAATGTCCCTGTCTGAGATTCAGGTAGGCAGCTGCACTGTTCTGAAGCAGCAGAACAAAGTTTGAGTCCAGTGGCACCCTTAAGGCCAACAAAGTTTTATTCAACGTATGAGCTTTCATGCGCATGCACATTTCTTCAAACACACATGTCTGAAACACTTCATGTTTTAGAGAAAAAAAGAGCAATGTTTGGAGTAAAAGTTAGGGTGCTTACAATTATGTATCTTAGTCTGTCGATCAGTCTCTGACTGCCCACTCAGGACAATGGATCAATGAGAAGGCATCTTACCTTTCATTTCTTTCCTTATATTCCTGAGACTGTATTTTATTTGCCTTGACTAAGTTTTTCTGTGTTTGTTATAGGAATATAGGTAAATTTTACTTTGGGGATCCAGAAGCCCTGGCATTGACTTACCGGTCACAACCTGACTTGCGCTAAGGTAAATGTTCTCAGTAAGAGCAGGAGCTGAGACTGGAGACAAGGAGAAAGAATTATGGAAACTTCAGCTCTTCTCTTGGGTCAGCCAGGTGTTTTTAGTGTGGGAAATGAAGTGTCTGTGCGAAAGGCGATTGGCACACCAACGAACAGAAGCAATTCTTGCCTGAGGTCTTGAAGAACCAAGTCTGTGACAGTGCTGAAGATAGTTTATTTTGAATTCATGGACACTTTCATTTGCATAGTGATGGTGGCTATGGGTCCACAGCAGAAGATCTACAAAGCCATGGTGGAAGCAAACTTGGACGAATTCATCTTCTTTGAGAAAATATGTGATCCAATTGCAATTTTTAAGAGCCCACAAGCCACCTTTTGAGAGACACTATCCTGACTTTGGTAGCTGACATCCTGTTGCTCCATGTTGCTCAGCAGCATGGAGCAAAACAAGTTTCTAAAAAACCAGGGGATTATTAAATCACCTATCCCTTGCAGACATCCTGCAGTCTCCTGAAACTGTAGACAGTAATCTCCTCTGGAGTCAGGAGTGCTGTTTCTTTTCTTTCCTCAGTAGCTGCTGTTGACAGCAGTAATATACACAAAGCAGAGAGCAGCATACAGTTTGATTTTCTAGGAAATTGGGTTATTATGCCTGGCAAACTTGAGCACAGAGGCAATCTGACAAACAGACACATCTGACAGCCCAATCATACAGCCAGATATCTTTTTGATTCATATGATCCATTTGCTTTGGACAAACCACTGTGCAGAAATGGCTTCCTTGGAGTTCTAGTATGGATCCGTTGCATGCAGCAGACTCGCCTCTCAAGATATAAACCGAGCACAGTGATATTAACCGTGAATTAAATTAAAGTGTACACACACAGGCAGAATTTGTGCTTCAGTAGCAGATTTTTGGCTGCCAGCATATAAATCTCAATTATTTATAGAATTAAGAACGAGCAAACGGTTCTCTGTAGCTCTTGTCTGGCTGTGAGCCTATGTGTGCACATGAGTTTCATCCTAACACACAGCTATCTAATCTCCATTGTTTGTTCCCTAATTTCCCTTTTAGCTCTCTCGCAATACTAAAAATAGGTACTCTCTATTCCTGCAAAAAAGAAGCGGGGGGGGGGGGATGCCTCCAATGTATTCATTTACAGCTATGTCGACGCCCACTTGTTTATTTCTCTCCCCCTCAATCCACTTCTACAAGCGGGAATCACTGCTGCAGTCAGGCAATTACGTTTCAGAGGCAGAGAATGCCACTGAACTGCGCCAAAAACTGCTGAAGCAAGCAGCAGGAGAGAGCCATGCATTTGAATGCACAGC
The DNA here is from genome assembly GCF_049243985.1 of Paroedura picta. NCBI lineage: Eukaryota > Metazoa > Chordata > Lepidosauria > Squamata > Gekkonidae > Paroedura > Paroedura picta. The sequence continues at coordinate 102,936,273 of NC_135371.1, read as the reverse complement.
ACAGAAGCAAGGATGTGTCCTGATCAGGTGCATTTTGGGCAGGGCCAGGGCAGTAGTAGAGATCTAGCACAGCTGGAGGAGGCAGCTGAGGTCAGCTTCTTGGGAAAGTGGATTCTACTGTGAACTGGGGGAAATGGCACATCCTCCTTTACAGAATGCTGCTATAAATAAATCTATTCTCATATATTTCAACATCAGGCTTCCTTCAGCAGGGGAAGGTTTTATTTAAAAGAGATTACAGGACCAAATATTTAGGTGTTTCTTGCATTTATTTATTTTATGTACATATTTATTTATTTTCTTAGATTTTTACACCACCGTTTCCATACGGTATGGGGCAGTTTACATGGAATGTTGTGGGAAACATAGAACATCATATATTAAATAACTATCACAACAAAACATATCAGTAACAATTGTAACAATAAATGTAAGTTTAAGGGAGAGTGCTTGTACTCAAAAGCTCATGCCTTGAATCAACCTTTTCTTCGTCGTGACCCCAACTTCAGCGCTGAAGCCCAGCAGAGACCCAGCCGGAGGAGCTGTCACCTAGCACTGCGGAGGTGCTTCCGCCGGCCCCCCCAGCCGTGGTCATGGGCGACCCCCCGCAGGAGGTGACTGGAGAGGGGTGAGAGCCCTGCCAGGGGAGCGGGCTGCTGCCGCCACCACCGCATCTACATTGCTCACTGTCCCACTCTGAGCCGAGCTTGGGCGTGCATCTTGCTCCCTTGGCCCGCCGCTTCTCTCCTTTCTCCCTTCTTTTAACCACAGGGGGTTCTGTGGCAGCCCTGGGAAGGGGCAATGTTGGGCCTGCGGGGGGAGGGGGTTGCTTTCTTGCCAGCTCCGAAAGAGCCGAGCAAAGCATTTTGGCAGACACTGGTGCGAACTTCCAGGAAGGCTGGGCAGCTGCAGAAGGAGCCAGTGGGGCGCTGGAAACACATGTGTGCATATATGCACACAACAATTGCCATGGCTCCACCGCCTTCGCTCACGTTTGCCGGCCGCCGCCTATGCCTGCCTACACCACCACCACCCGCCTCCACACGCTGCCGCCTGCCACCGTAGCAGTGGGCAACCTGGCGATCCTGGGGAAGGGGCCAGGCGACTCCAAATGGGGCCCTGACTCCAAAGTTGAGAACCACTGCCTTGAATAAATCTTTGTTGGTTTTAAAGATGCTACTGGACTCTGGTTTTGTTTTGTTGTGCTGCTTCAGACCAATACAGCTACCCACGTGAATATAATTTTAACAGATTACTGTAATTCATGGTACAATTTCAATAGAACAGACCTTAGGGAGGTCAGAATCCTTCAGATTTTGGAGGCTTAAGGAGACCACCAGAAGTTTTGAGGTCGGAATAACCTCAGTCGAATGCATGGTGCAGGAGTTCCCTTTTGCAGGCCCCGCGAAATTGTGGGGGGCTTTTTGCACGCCTTCAAAATCGCACAATGGTTGCCAATTGGAAACGCTATTGATTTGCCATAACGCACGACGTCGTAGACAATCTGCCACACACCTGAAACCAATCTGCAAAAAGCGCTTCCTTGTAGCGCTTTCAGGGGAATCCCAAAAAGTGGATTCACCCTCCGGAAAGCGCTACACTCTTGCAACCAATCTGCAACACTAGCAAAAAAGACCTGTGCGTTAACATTGTTGCGGTTTCTTCAAAGTCCCTCCTCCTGAGCCTGTCCTCCAAACTTCCGGCGAAGCAATCGCCATTTTTTTTTCTCCGAGCGAGCGGGGATAAACGCACCAGCGAACCTCTTTCTGTTTAGAGGCTTCCCTGGCTTCAGTCCTTCACCTTTAGTCACTAAGCACAAACCACAGAAAAGCCCGTTTGCTGAAATAAAGTCCCTTTATTTTTTACACATTAATTCAGCCGAAAATCGGGCCCGTGAGAGGGGGGGGATTTTTTTTTTCACTCGAGGCAGCGTGGCAACGATCATACGATCAAACGACATGCCGCCAATATATTCAAAGTGAAGTGTACAGTTCCAGAAGCTTGGGACATCCCTACCTCTAAGTAGCACATGGCTGCCCTTTAAAGAGAGGGCAACACTGTCCTGCTAATCATGGTACGACTAGGAGGCGTGTACCAGGTGGATATGCGATTGCATATGTAGTGAAAGTAAAAACGGTCAGCCAAATGAAAGGGGTACCCATCCACTGCCATGAATGCAGCCAGATCATGGTTAGTGGCCCCACACCCTGCCTCAAAACTACCTTTAGGCATGCTGGAGGCAGACCGAACATGCATTTCTAACAAGCTGCCTTCCTCTCACTCCCCCCAGCTGGGAGAGCTCCAGAGGTTGAGGTCCCACGGGGACTCTCCTTCTTGCTGCTGGCTGGTGGCCGCCTGTCTCTCCCCCTGAGGCAGGACAGCCTGGTGGTGCCTCTTCAGGTGGTTCATGAGGGCACTTACCGAGGAATGATGCTCTTGTCTTTCTCGACTGACCCTCTGCATACAGAGCTGGCACTCTGCACAGTGGGTTCCCTCCACTATCTGGAGGTGCTTCCAGACCTCGGAGGTTTGGGATCCTCCAGGTTGCCTGGCAGCCTCAGAATTCCCCTGAGCCACCTCCTGTGAGGCGCTCTGGGCAGACACACCATGTCTGGAAGTGGGGTCAGAAGGAGGTAAAAGAGGGGAAAGGGGTCAAGATGGCAGGGCAGGGGATGCCATTAGCATTTCTTCCTCTTGCTCCACCTCTCCTCTCTGCTCCTGCCCCCCCCCTCTGAACCAGGACCTCTGAACCAGGCCCTCTGGATCCTGAAGCAAAAGGGGAGTTGACTGGCAGGCCAGTCGCTCCCCGATCTCCTCTAGGTCTCTCTGCACCCCAATGGTGATGCTCAGGGACACGAAGGACATGCCACTCAGGTCCCCAAAGCTCACCCCAAGGGAAAGATCAGGCAGGTCCTCCTGGGGCCACCATGCCTCAGTGATAACAGCAGCCACAGGAGGTGCTGCCTGATCAGCAGGCCCTGCAGCAGTACCAGCACCCACACCTATCTGCTGTACCTTTGAAGGGGGCACTCCATCAGCCACCTCAATAAAGAGACCCTTGCGGGTGCTCTTTATTGACCACTCCAGCCAGAGGTTGGAGTGGTGGAAGGTCAGCCCAAAACAGGCCTCTTCACGGGTGGGGGGAAGGATACGGCCATGCCCATCTCCCTCCCCTGCACCCCTTTAGTCTTCTTTGTGGCTTCTTTGTGGCTTCTTATGTGGAAGCCACAGGGAAAATCTTTAAGATATGCACAGAAAACCCAACAGAAATATGTTATGGAAGTAATTGTTGACCAGCAAAATTTAAAGGCATTGCATCACAATATATCCATTATTTTTCAGGTGATTTCAAAACTTTAAAAACCAACAGAGATCTTTAGTTTGACATAAAAACAATTTTATATAAAATTGATTTTACAAAAAACAAACATTCAAAAAATACAGTTTTAATGTTTGTTGTTTTCACAATATATCTTATGAGACAATCTGATTCTCGCAACTTTTTTTGCCCTGGTGGTGTAAAGATCCTGTGAATGATACTGTGATCCTGGTGATAGGGATCCTGTGAATGAAAGAATATAAAGGATGTTGATGTATGGGCATGTCTTTTGTCAGGCAAAGGAATCTGAACAACTCCACCTTTGCTGCTGAAGGTCAGGAGGAACAAGGGAAAGCTGCTGTCCCTGTCCCTGTCCCTGTCCCGACACCAATCCAAGAGAACTGTTTAATCAAAGGGAGCAGGCCCTGGCTCATTGAATCCTTATCTGAGTGGCTTCGTCATTTGCGTGCCATTGTGCTTCCCACTCAGCAGCAAAGTATAGATTCAGCTCGACAGGAGCTGCCCCCATCCATTAGCATTTTCCAGACATTTGAGGGACATCTCCATTTCGCCCCTGGTAAACAAATCACCTTCATGCTGAAGTGACAGTGACTTGCCTGACACCCACAGAAAGACCAGTTGAGATTTTCCTCTGTGCTTTTGCAGCTGGGTAGATTCCTTTGGTTTTATGCCAATGACAACAATTGTCGAGATTCCCCATAAAGTTTCTTAGGTATTCTTGGTTGCTATACATTAAGCGGAGGACTCTCAGAAGGGGAGGTTCAGAACAGTTGATATAGGAAATCCATTCCAGACTTATCTGGATCTCTTCCTTCTTGCCTTGAGACAAGGCCTGCCTGATAGTAATGCTATCCTAGGCAGAGTTACACCCTTCTAGTTTACTGACTTCAGTGGATTTAGAAGTGCTTAACTCTGCTTTGAACTGTACTATTAATCTTTTTAAAAGTTTCTATAGATTTCATTTGGAATGAGTAATGTGTATGCATGGGAAAGGGAAAAGGGAGTGTTTTGTATGCAGAGCAGGATATTTCTTCAGGAACTGGGACAGACCTTGCATGTGTAGATTCATACGCAGTCATAAAGCCACAAATGTATTCTGCAGTAATGGCTCAGATCATGTTTCTTTAGTCCTTAGGGGAGTCATTATTGTAAAATTCTAAAGTAATTATTGAAGTTATGGTACTCCTGTGCTAGTATGTGCATGATATTAGAATGGGTTCTGTGCAGGAATATTCAAGGTTATGTTCACAAAAATCTGCATGACTGCACATATGTACAAAGATAAGATCATACAGCCAGGATGCTGTTTGCCAGGTACCAGAGAGCCATGGCCACCCTCTTCTGCACCATGATAGGCAGGTGCATGTTGGAGGTCATCTGCTCCCACTGAGCAAAGAGACCAGCTCCTCCAAGGTGTCTCAGACTATCTTAAATCTGAGGATCATGCTCCAAGTAGACAGGACAAAGTACTCCCACCAGTTGTTACTTCTATCCACCCACACCTGTTTTGGGAAGCGTATCTCCGTGAAAATAAGGCCGAGACTTACCTGGGCCGCCTATTGACGGGCGGTGAAGCGGGCATCAGGAGGACGCAGGGGAATGACGTGCGACTGCACGTCGTGGACGGCAGGCCGCAGAGCGTGCGGCGCGCGGCTAATGAGGCGGGCTATAAGTAGCGCCACGTGCGCCAGCCCGCCTCATTAGCCCCTGGGAGCAGCAAGAGACGGACGGTTTCTCCGTCTCTCGCAGCGGATCAGCGGCTGAGGCGGGAGGAGCGGTGCTTGGCAGCGGGTCCTCCACGCCTCGCTTCACCTGCGTAGTGCCCTCGCGGATTAGGTCGGCGGGGGCCTGCGCGGGGGGCTTCGGCGGCCTCCATCGTTTTTCGCGCAGGCTTGGGCCTTCAAGCCAAGCCGCGCAAGGCAGCGCAGGCCAGGGCAGCGGGGACGGGCGGTGAGCCCCTGCGGTGAGCCGGGTCGGCTGGGTGGTGCGCGATGGCACCGAAGAAGAGGTCCAGGGTGGAGGGAGGCCGGGGAGCCGTGCCGGGGGCAGGAACACGGGAGGCGGCGCAGGCGGCGAGCGCCGGCGCGGGGGAGGCGGAGCCCAGGCCCGGGCCCTCTCGACGGGCGAGCGCGTTGCGCGCCAGGGAGGCCTGGGCGACGGCGGTACCGGCGAGGAGGCCAAGCGGGACGCCCGGGGCTGCGGCTGGGGCGAGGGGCGAGGCCCCTCGGCGGGAACGAGGCCGTAGATCGGCCCGGGGCAACGGCTCGGCTAGGAGGGGAGGAGAAGGGGAGTCCAGGGTGGCTAGCCCCGCATCCCCCAGGCGGCAACCTAGAGCCTCAGGCTCGCGGGCCAGTGGCTGCTCGGCCCAATCCTCCACGCCCGATGGGGCACGGGGACGAGCCCCACAGGAAAGGGGCGAGGAGCGAGCCCGGGGGAGGGGCCCTCTGCCAGGGGGGCATCTGGGGGGACCCCCTCCCGTGGGCATCGACCTAGGCCGCACAGCAGGGGTGCCAGAGCGCCGATGAGGGGTTCCAGCACCCGGTCCTCCAGCCTGGGGAGCAGTGCGGGACAGGGACCAGGACCTGGGGGTGACCCTGCTGCATATTGGCAAGGGTACGCCAGGGCCATGGCGCAGCAGCCGGGTGCAAAACGTGGCAGGGCTTCACAGCCACTGACCAGCTCCACAGAAGGGAGCGGCAGGGACGCCAGCTCCGGGAGGAGGAGCGCCAGCACGTCGGCCACTCGAGCTCGAGCGAGGCACCGGCCAAGACGGGCACGATGTTGCCATGGGCGGGAGTGCTCAGGGCACGGTACATCTTCCTCTGGTGAGTTTTCATCTGAGGAGTCTGGCCATGAATCTCATAAGGAGGGCTGGTTCTGGCTGGAGGGGGCGTTCGCCCCAGGCCTTCCCTCTTGGCTGCACAAACGCAGGGCGGCCGCCAGTCGGCTGCTTGACGCCAAGGGGATCCACGGGGCTGCCAGGGAGCCTCCTAGGTATTATCCAGACGTGGAAGCACCCCCGGGCATACATCTGCCGCGCAAGCTGCGAGAGCGTGCACTGGGTGGTTATTTCGTGGACATCTTTGCCTTCATCAGGCAACCGAACAAGAAAGGTGACACAGGAAGACGCAGGGATGCCAGGAAGAAGGAAGGGCCACGGTGTGAGCGGTCTTTTTCCAACTGGCTGAGGGGGTTCGCCGAATACTTCTCCCTGATTTGTGCTGCGTATCCGGAGCGCGGTTGGCACTTGGGCAGGTACCTGGCACACGTGCTTGAGGCTCGGGAGCTGGGTGGCGATGAGGCAGCCCTGGAGTACGATAGGTGCTTCAGGGAAATGGCCTCTCACAACCCACGTGCCAGGTGGGACCTGAAGCATCAAGACACATGGCTGGTGCGGGTGGGTCCCAACATGCGCCCACAGCGCGAGAGGGAGTGGAGAGCTGGCCCCACACGGCGGGACAGGGGCTTGGTGTGCTGGGATTTTAATCGCACCTCGTGCACCCGCAAGCCATGTCGCTATGCACACGCGTGCGAGAAGTGTGGAGGGCCCCACGCAGGTCTCGGTTGCTCCAGGGACGGTGGCGCCAGCCAGCCCTTTCGAGGGGCCCGATCCTCCGCGAGGAAGGAGGGAGGGTCGGGAGCCCCTGGACCTTCGTCCCAAGCCAAGACTGCTTGATCCTGCTGCAGCGGATAGTTTCGCTATGGCCCCCACCCCAGTGAGGAGAGAGGCTTTGCGGCCCTGGTTGCTGCAGTACCCAGACCGGGAAGCGGCGGGATACCTGCTGACGGGATTTGAGGTAGGTTTCCGCATCCCCTTCACAGGTGAAAGGGTGGCTAGGGACAGCGGAAATCTGAAGTCGGCCACCACCATGTCGCATATAGTGGCAGACAAGTTACGGAAGGAATGCGAAGCGGGCCGGATCGCGGGCCCCTTTGCTGCTCCTCCGTTGGGTAACCTCAGGGTCTCCCCCATAGGGGTGGTACCCAAGAAAGCGGTGGGCCAATACCGGCTCATTCACCACTTGTCGTATCCCAGGGGGGACTCAGTCAATGATCACATTGATCCGGGGCTATGTACAGTGCGGTACGCCACCTTTGACCATGCAGTGGGGATGGTGCGATCCTGCGGGGAGGGAGCCTTGATGGCGAAGTGCGATGTGCAGTCGGCCTTCCGCCTCTTACCCGTGCATCCGGAGGATTTCTGCCTGTTGGGCATGAAGTTTCGGGGTGCGTGGTACGTGGACAAGGCCATGCCGATGGGTTGTGCCATCGCATGCGCCGCCTTTGAGTCTTTCAGCACCTTCCTGGAGTGGGCGGTCACGGTACGGGGGGGCTTTACCGAAGTGACCCACTACCTCGATGACTTCCTCTTTGCAGGGCCGCGGGACTCCATGGCATGTGCGGAGCGGCTGCAGGCCTTCCAGGCGCTGGCGGGGGAGCTGGGGGTGCCATTGGCTGCAGAGAAAACGGAAGGGCCGGCCACACGCCTCACCTTCCTGGGCATCTTGCTAGATTCGGAACGGGGGACATCTTGTCTGCCGCAAGACAAGTTGGACACCCTATCCCGTCTGCTGGGAGAGATGGCGGGGCGCCGCAAGTGCACACTAAGGGACATGCAGGTGTTACTGGGACACCTGAACTTCGCGTGCAAGGTGGTGGCGCCGGGCAGGGCCTTCTGTGCGCGCATGGCCAGGTCCATGGCGGGTGTGCAGGCCAGGCATCATTATATTCGGATCACCTCTGGGATCAGAGCTGATCTGCAGGTCTGGAGAGAGTTCTTGGAGTGCTTCAATGGTGTGGCCATATGGCAAACCCCTCTACCACTGGGTGATGGGTTGCAGGTACAATCGGATGCGGCGGGGAGCATAGGCTTTGGGGTTCTCCATGGGCGACGGTGGTGCGCAGGTAAGTGGCCAGGGGCTTGGGGGGAGGAGGTGAGGCGTGACCTTACCTTCCTGGAGATGTTCCCGATCCTTGTGGCGGTGACCCTGTGGCGGGAGCTCTTCGCAAATCACAAGGTGACATTTTGGTGCGACAACCTGGCGGTGGTGCGCATTGTCAATAAGCAAACCTCTAGATCTGAACGTGTCATGAGGCTGGTGAGGAGGTTGGTGCTCACTTGCCTCGAGGCAAACATCACGTTTGTAGCTAAGCACGTAGCAGGTGTTCGGAATGACGCCGCAGACGCTTTATCTCGTTCACAGATCTCCCGATTTCGGCAGGTAGCCCCCTGGGCGGACCCGGAGCCGGAAGAGTTTCCCACAGGGCTCTGGAACCTTGGCAGCGAATGATTCTGCAGGGGGTCCTTGGCTCGCTGGCAGAGACGACCCGACGGGCCTACTTGGGGGCGGGCGAGTCCTTTTTGCTATTCGCCAGCCACAACGGGGCGAGGTCCCCTTGGCCAATGGAAGAGCGGATGGTCCTGCGCTACCTGGCTAGCCAGAGGGCGAGAGGCCTGGCGCCCAGGACACTGAGGGCACAGCTGGCCGGCCTGTCATTCATTAGCAAAACCCTAGGCGGGTGGGATCCGGGGACCTCTTTTCTGGCCCATCGGGCGATCAGGGGTTGGCTGAGGGGAAACCCACCACCCCGGGACGCAAGGCGCCCCATCACCAGGCGGCTGTTGGGGCGTCTAGTGGGGGTATTGGGGGAGGTTTGCAATTCCCCCTACGAAGAATGCATGGCCAAGGCAGCGTTCACACTGGCTTATCACGGGGCTTTCCGATGTGGGGAACTCCTGGCCCCTTCAAAAGCCGGGTCAGGGGCTACGGGGGGATTGCGCGCAGATAAAACTGCGGCAGTCCAAGACGGACCGGATGGGGAAGGGGACCTGGGTACTGGTGCGGTCGGTCCTCCCAGGGGGGATATGTCCAGTGGCCAACGTGGCAGCATACATGGCTCTGCGGCCAGAGGTCCCAGGGGTATTTTTCATACACGAGAATGGGACGTGCCTCTCTAGGTATCAGTTCGCCGCCATTCTTAAATTGTGCCTCCGGCGGCTGGGCCTGCGGCCAGAGTGCTATGGAACACACTCCTTCCGCATTGGGGCGGCGACACAGGCCCACCAAGATGGGGCAGCGCCGGAGGACATCATGGGGCTGGGGCGATGGAAATCCACGGCTTATCGTTTGTATATCCGTCCCTCCTTGCGGAGCTAACATGTGCATTGTTCCAGGGTACTTGCCACCGGTTGCAGAAGTCCTCTTCGTGGGCCACAGCTATGTCTACCGGGCCGGACTGTATGCTGCAGGTTCAGGCTGGGGACCACATCTGGGCATGGAGGACCGCATCCGCCTTCGCTGGACCGGCTGTCGGGGGATGAAGTGGAAAGCGCTTCTGGAGGTGGTAGCTGCACAGGTTTACCAGTTCGGGGCACCGGCGGCACTGATAATTCATCTCGGGGGGAATGATATCCCTAGGTTTAAAAGTTTGCAGTTAATCAACGTTATAACGGCGGACCTGACGGTACTGCGGCAACGTATGCCCGGTACGAAGATATTTTGGTCGGCCATGGTTGAGCGCCGCAGCTGGCGGCGTGCGTTGGCACTCAACAGAGTGAATTTGTCAGTTCGGAAGGTCAACAAGTTGGTTTCCAGGTTCGTGGAAAGTTGGGGCGGTACAGTCATCTGGCACACGGACCTGGATCGGAGCCTGGCGGCACTATATCACCGGGACGGAGTGCACCTGTCAGATTGGGGCACAGATCTCTGGCTGCAGAGCATTCGAGCGGCCCTCAGTGAATGGTTGAGGTGTGGGAGTGTTGGGCGGGTACAAGGCCTGGATAGACCTTGTGCTAGTGGCGGGGGGCATAGGGAGAGCCAGAGTTTTTGGGGGAGTACGGAGTGTGCCCGTCTCCCAGGTGGGGCCTCTTAAGAGGTGGCTGGGCGTGAACACCCGACCCTGGGGTTAAAGGGCTGGTGGTTCACGCGGCCGGGTGGCCCGAGGTTGGACCAAAGGAGGTGTGCGCCCCCTGCGGTACCTCGGGTGGGTAACACTTCCCAGATAAGGACCCTAGTGGCGTGGAATCCTCGCTCCCGGCTGGGAGAAGGGGATGGATTCCGGGATGCCACTAGGAGGACTGGGGATGGGGTGTGGTCGGCTGACCACAGGAAAGGCTCTACCCTATGTCCCACCAACACTCCAGGTTAATAAAGCTGTGGCCGGTTATGCCAATAAACGTGGTGTGCGCGTCATTACTGGTGCCCAAATGCTCACCTGCCTGTCAAAATAAGGCCGAGACTTACCTGGGCCGCCTATTGACGGGCGGTGAAGCGGGCATCAGGAGGACGCAGGGGAATGACGTGCGACTGCACGTCGTGGACGGCAGGCCGCAGAGCGTGCGGCGCGCGGCTAATGAGGCGGGCTATAAGTAGCGCCACGTGCGCCAGCCCGCCTCATTAGCCCCTGGGAGCAGCAAGAGACGGACGGTTTCCCTCCCACCCTCCCTTTGCAAAAGTAATAATAATAATAACAAAAAGTTATCCATGTTGGGTTCGTTGCATGTTACATATACTGGGTTTCGGAATTATCACAATGTCACAGCTGGCGGGGTGGCATAGGGAGAGCCAGAGTTTTTGGGGGAGTACGGAGTGTGCCCGTCTCCCAGGTGGGGCCTCTTAAGAGGTGGCTGGGCGTGAACACCCGACCCTGGGGTTAAAGGGCTGGTGGTTCACGCGGCCGGGTGGCCCGAGGTTGGACCAAAGGAGGTGTGCGCCCCCTGCGGTACCTCGGGTGGGTAACACTTCCCAGATAAGGACCCTAGTGGCGTGGAATCCTCGCTCCCGGCTGGGAGAAGGGGATGGATTCCGGGATGCCACTAGGAGGACTGGGGATGGGGTGTGGTCGGCTGACCACAGGAAAGGCTCTACCCTATGTCCCACCAACACTCCAGGTTAATAAAGCTGTGGCCGGTTATGCCAATAAACGTGGTGTGCGCGTCATTACTGGTGCCCAAATGCTCACCTGCCTGTCAAAGCAAACCACCTGTGCCTGGCAGCTCTCCTTGATCTTAGTGAGATCCTCATAGGGGAGCTGTGCTGGTGACATGTGGAGAGAGGTCAGTACGGGATCCCCGGGCATACTCTTATTGAAATGATTCCTGTCCTCCCTCACGTGACTGAGGATGGCAGAGAACAGTTGGATGAGGGTTGCCACTTGAGCCAGAATGGCCATGAAGAGAGACTCCATCCTGAATAGACTCCCGAAAGGGCCACTTGCAAAGATCAAGGGAAAATGGTGGAAAGGTGTGCTGCTTGGTGGGTTTATAGAGGTCACGTGGGGTGTTCGGGGCATGGATTGGCAACAGCGAGTGCCAGAATGACATGAGAAATTGAATCCCTATCATAAATCAAATCAATGCTTCAGTGTTGTGCTGTTAATGTATAGGAACGCATAAGTCTCCTTTTTATATATAAAAAAATTAATTTCAGTACTCAGGAACTTTTGAGCCCCCAAAGCACCACTGAGAGGGGATTGGTTGCCTCTGATGATTGACAAGTCGAGGAGCAGTAAGTAAAGTTTGCGTTGCTCTCTGTTCAGGCTTCTCTGCTGCCTTGTACAGAGGGGAAAAGGAGCAATGAGGTGGCAGGAAAACGCAGGAGGGGTCTCCCGCATGGAGGGCTGCAAATGTGAGGATGACAATTCCACATTTGCATGCAGGAGGCCATACGCATTTTACACCTCTGTGCAGAAATGTTCAGGGTATAAGCCCGGCTTTCTCAAACAGGTGTTGGCCAGGAAGAAAAAGCTCTGGGCTTGTTGAGGACCAATGTACTTCTTTGGGGCCAGGGTTTACCAGCTGGTTGGTGGTGGCGGAATATAGAGCTTTTGGGGGGGGGGCATAGCAGAGAGACGGTCTCTAAGGTACACTGGGCTCAGACTGTGTATGGCCTTGAAGGTAAGAACCAAAACCTTAAGCCTGATCTGAAATTCAATTGGGAACCAGTTGAGTTGTTGAAGTATAGGCAGAATGTGGGATCTTCATGATGAATTGGTGAGAATCCTGCCTATGGCATTCTGAACCAGTTGTACTTTCCAGATCAAAGATAAGGGTAGGCCTGCGTAGAACAAGTTGCAGAAGTCCATTCTAGAGGTGACCGTCTCATGAATCACTGTGGTTAGGTATTCTGGTGCCAAGCTGGGTTATAAAATCATAGAATCTTAGAATAATAGAGTTGGGACCTCCTAGGTCAGCTAGTCCAACTCCCTCCACTATGCAGGACACTCATAACTCTATTGCTCATCCACTGTAAACTCCCAACCCCTTGAAACTTCACAGAATCAGCCTCTCTGTCAGATGGCTATCTAGCCTTTGTTTATGAATTTCCAAAGATGGAGAACCCACCACCTCCCAAGGAAACCTGTTCCATTGAGAAACCACTCTAACTGTCAGGAACTTCTTCCAGATGTTTAGATGGGATTTCTTTTGAATTAATTTCATCCCATTTGTTCTGGTCTGTCCCTGGCAAGAGAGAACAATTCTGCTCCATCCTCCATATAGTACCTCTTTAAATACTTGAAAATGGTTATCAGATCCGCTATCAGTCGTCTCCTCTCTAGGCTAAAGAGACCAAGTTCCCCCAAACTTTCTTCATATGTCTTGGTCTCCAAACCCCTCACCATCTTGGTTGCCCTCCTCTGGAAACGTTCCAGTTTGTCAACATCCCTCTTCAACTGGGATGCCCAAAACTGAACCCAATACTCCAAGTGAGGCCGAACCAGAGCAGAGTAAAGCGTTACCAACACCTCCCGTGGTCTGGACACAATACTCTGAGCCTATCAAGATCATCCTGTATTCTGTTGCTGTCTTCAGTTGTGTTTGCTACCCCTTCCAGATTAGTATCATCTGCAAAATTAATAAGTATCCCCTCTAATCCCTCATCCAAATCATTTCTAAATATGGTGAACAACACAGGCACCTGGACAGATCCTTGGGGTACTCCACTTGTCACTCTTTTCCAAGAAGATGCTGAACCATTAACAAGTACCCTCTGGGTACGATTTGTCAACCAGTTATTGATCCATCTGACAGAATTAGGATCCATACCACATTTTACCAACTTGTGAACAAGAATATCATGTGGAACCTTATCAAAGGTAAAATGTAAAGGTAAAGGTATCCTCTGTACAAGCACCGAATCATGTCTGACCCATGTCTGACCCTCCAGCGTTTTCATGGCAGACTCAATACGGGGTGGTTTGCCAGTGCCTTCCCTAGTCATTACCGTTTACCCCCAGCAAGCTGGGTACTCATTTTACCAACCTCGGAAGGATGGAAGGCTGAGTCAACCTTGAGCTGGCTGCTGGGATTGAACTCCCAGCCTTACCACTCTGCTGCCTTACCACTCTGCCACACAAGAGGCTATTACCTTATCAAAAGCTTTACTATTCTTCCTCTCCTCCCTCACAGCTTCAGCTGGTAGAAGGTTTTGCAGAAAATTCTTCCCCTATGTTGACCTGATCCTGGGAGGATGACAATGAAACTGTTACAATTCAGAATGTAAATATATATAGCCATTTATCATATACTTATCAGCTTCTCATGTACCATAGAAGCCTTTAGTGATAACATGTATTTCCCTTCCATTATATTTGAAGCACAAAAACTAAGTATCATCTTGTTTGTGTTTGCTTATTATTCATTGCAGGGATCAGAATAATTACTGGATCTTTATTCAACAGAACAAATGATAAGTCAGTCAAAGGACCAGTGTTAGTGATCCTTGTGAAACTGGTTCTCTAAAGACCATAAAAATACGTTGCTGTGGTAGAAAATGAAGAATAAACTATTCATAATTGAAAATAAACACAACACCATTTTTCACTAAGAGAAAATTTCTGAAAGATGAAGTCTAATACTGATTCTTGGATGAGGGCTATTATAGGTCCAGAATATTAGAAAGGATGCCATGAGTCAGTCCTCAGCACAGGAGGACTCCTGAGGAGATGAAGAATCTGGTTCTATCAGTTCGGGTCCAAACCAGCAAACAGCCTGAAGCACAGTCTCTGGGGAAAGATTCTATAGAAGGTTCATCTCCTGATAATTGGTTTACAACAGCAGGTCAGTGTGGGTGCCCTATCCACCTAAGTATCTGAAAATCCAGATTTCAGTCCAATTTATCCATCAGAACACCTTATCAAAACCTTTACTAAAATCCAAGACATCAACCGAATTTCAACGATCCAGCAAACCTGTCACTTGGTCAAAAAAGGAAACCAGGTTGATCTGACAGGACCTGTTGGAGACAAATCCATGCTGACTTCCTTGGATCACCAAATTGTCCTCCAGATGTTTGCAGATTGCTCCCTTTAATATCTGCTCCATTATCTTACCCACAAGAGAGGTCAGACTCACTGGTCTGTAGTTTCCTGGGTCATCCTTCCTCCCTTTTTTGAAGATCAGAATAACGTTTGCTCTCTTCCAATCCTCCGGGATATCTCCAGTCCTTAAAGAGGTCCCGAAGATGATGGACAAGGGTTGTGCAAGTTCTCTGGAAAGTTCTTTGAGCACTCTCGGGTGCATTTCAAGTGGCCCAGGGTATTTGAACTAAAGCTAAATGCCTCTCAACAACTCTCTATCCATGTCAACCTGCCACCCAGACACTATCTCTTGGCTACTGCCATCTCTAGATGTGCCTAAACCCTTTGACCTATGGGAAAAAACAGATGTAAAATAGGCGCTGAGCCTTTCTGCTTTCTCTGCATCCTCCGTTAGAGTTTGTCCATCCGCACCCAACAGTGGGCCTATTGCCTCCTTTACTTTACGTTTGCTCTTGACATAACTGAAAAATCATTTCTTGTTACAGTGGGCTTCCCTGGCCAATCTTAACTCACTCTCAGCTTTGGCCTTTCTGATAATTGATCTACAGTGCCTAGTAGATACAGTGCCTTCTTTTTCTTTGGGATGGTTTTGTTGCTACCTCTTGTACAATATTGCAAACCTCCGTCCATAGTTCTTCAGGCACTCTGTCTATCAGATCTAGTTCCTTCAATCTATTTGTCACCTCTACTGTATATTTATTGGGGATATGATTTAGTTCATACCTGAGTGGCCTAGTGCTTTTCCCTACTTTCTTCAATTTAAGCCTAAATTTTGCAACAAGAAGCTGATGATCTGAACCACAATCAGCTCCTGGTCTTCTTTTTACTAACTGTATAGAACTTCTCCATCTTTGGCTGCAGAGCACATAGTCAATCCGATTTCTGTGTT
The DNA here is from genome assembly GCF_049243985.1 of Paroedura picta. Classification (NCBI taxonomy): domain Eukaryota; kingdom Metazoa; phylum Chordata; class Lepidosauria; order Squamata; family Gekkonidae; genus Paroedura; species Paroedura picta. The sequence continues at coordinate 102,920,725 of NC_135371.1, read as the reverse complement.
GATCGTCTGGTGATGTCCATGTGTAGAGTCGTCTCTTAGGTTGTTGGAAAAGAGTGTTTGCTATGACCATTGTATTCTCTTGGCAAAATTCTACCAGCTTGTGCCCTGCTTCATTTACTCATGTACTCCAAGGCCAAACTTGCCTGTTATCCCGGTTATCTTTTGGCTTCCTACTTTAGCATTCCAATCCCCCATGTTGTTAAGCACATCATTTGTTGCCGTTGCTTCTAGAAGGTGTTGTAGGGCTTCATAGAACTGGTCAACTTCATCCTCTTCAGTAGCAGTGGTTGGGGCATAGACCTGGATTACTGTGATGTTGAATGGTTTGCCTTGGATTCGAACTGAGATCATTTTGGGGATTGCTTTTCCTACTCTCTTATTGATTATGAAGGCTACTCCATTTCTTCTGTGAGATTCTTGTCCACAGTAGTATACCTGATGGTCATCTGAATTAATTAATCCATATTAGGCTTTCATAAATTAATTAAGGCCTTATCTGAATATTGTCTAAAGGAAGGATTACCTATAAATAACCAGAAATCTAAAATCATTCTAAAATCATTCTAAAGCAAGTCTTTTCTAAAGCAAGAAATATCCCTGCATATCAATAGCAAGTTAATGGAAAGAAAATTGACCAAGTTTGCCAATTTAATTATCTGGTGTTTCTATTTCAAGCAAATTTATGATGGAAATTACATCTGAAAAACTTTAAACATAAAGAGAAAGTATTCAGTAATGCTCTAATTTGCTTTTTTCATACCTGGGTTGGGAATTTTATTCCTATAGCAATCAAAGCATTTAATGCCATGGTGATTCTGTAAATATTATATGGCATTGGGATTTTGATTGATGCAGTAGATGAAGCAATTGACCAACCTTTAATGCAGTTTCTTTGTAGCGTATCAGGAATGCCAAATTGTGTCTCTGGGGTAGCCCTCAGAGCGGAATTAAGTTAGAAATCTCTGGTAGCTTTAGTGTGGCAAAGATTTTTAAAATATATTGTAAGATGTTCATGTCTAACGAGGGGTTCCTAAGGCTTGTTAGAAAAGTTCTGCTTCTGAACTCTTGGAAAAACATAATTGAAAACAAGCTTCGGTTGTTGGGCTTTACCCCAAACAAAGCATATGAGGAAAAAAGAAATAGTTAAAGAAAACAAGAGAACAATGGGTGTGCTCAGTAGCCACTCATGGCCTAATCATTCCACAATATATTTTAAACTTAACGGTGTCACAATATAGAAGTGCATTTATGCTTGACTAGCTTCAAAGCCCATTCCTAAGAATGGGCCTTGAAAGGGTCCCCTCCCTTGGCCCCTAGCCAGGCAGCTTAAGGGGGCTTTGGGCTGCAGCTTGCAGCTGGATCAAATGGGGCGGGCGGGGGCTGGTCAGCTTGTTAGCAGGGCCAGCACAGAGCAGGCAATCAGCAGGCCGGGAGGCCCTTGTTAGCTGGCCAAGAGGCCCTCATTCGCAGGCCTTCCACGATGACTCTTTGCCCAGGGCCCTCTCCCTTACCTGCTGCGAGCTCTAGGCACTAAGGCGCATCTGAGAGCAAAGAGGCTAGAGTCCAGGGATGGAGGGCGGGAGCTGTAGGGGCAGGCCAATCAGGATGCAGCTAGATTTGCTGGCTGCACCCTGATTGGCCCTATTCCAACTTGGACAGCTAGACATGTTCCACCCCCCAGGCTGTTTCACAAATATACAGAGGAACAATGGATAAGGATATGCTGAATGTCTTTCTGTCAAAGCTTACTAAGAGTGGTTCTGCAGGTTTTACTAATTTGGTTAGAAGATCTGAGTGTGGGTATGGAACATACTCTGGAACATATATTGCTGTTGTTGGGAGGATTTGAGAAATAAATAGGGCAGTTTTTATTTTATAAACTCATATCAGAGTCTAATTCAGATCCTACTATTTGATGATAGGATCACACTATTAGTAGAAAATATTTTGATGGCCGTAATTAAATGTAAAAGAGGAAAACACAAGGTTGTTTCAGTGTGATGCTGCTTGGAGCCAATTGGTCATAAAAGGAATATCATTTAAGGCTAATGTATGAAGGCTAATATAGTAATGACTTTCAAAAAAGGTTGATGTCAAGTGTGCACAATTTAGTTTTTAAAATATCTGAACAATTAGATTTTGATCCTATTGCAACCAAATGAATTAAGTCTGCAAATACAAAAAATACACCAACCTCAGCAAGAGTAATAACCATTTCCCAGGTTCTTGGATGACAAAAAGCCATTTGGACTCCTAGCTTGACATACAGACATACATCAAAAGAATTTGCTATGTATGGCATCCTAGGTCTCAGGTAACTGGCTTCCTACAATTACAAAGTTCTCCATCCAATGTGCTTTGGAGGAGCTGGGAGGAGAGCATTATCTCAGGAGCTGACTCAGGAGCTGACTGCTAGCTCAGCCCTCTGCTGAGTAAGCCTTTGTGCTATAAAAGGCTCTTGCTTGCCAGAGGCACAAACAAAACCCAAAAGTCTGGATTAAACCATAATACTCTGTAAGGAGCCAAGAGCAAGAGCAAGACTCTTGGCTGTTGGCTTTTCACCTAAGGATCAAGCCAAAGGTTTCAGTGAAGTGTAGGACTGTTTGTGGAGCAGTTCTGATGAATCAAAGTGGAATGAAGACTGAAGAAGGTTGCATAGTGACATGTACCATCTGTGGAATGTTTGTCTTTTTACCTCAGGGGGACAATTTTTACAAATGCAGCAAGTGCAAATTAGTGGCTCTGCTGGAGGAAAAGGTCCGGGGATTAGAGAAACGATTGATTACACTGCAGGAGGAGGGAAATCTATCAAAACAAAATCAGGAGCACCTAATAAAGGAGGGTAATAATTGGAAGAATGTTACACATAGGATTAGAAGAATAAGGAGAAGGTCTGGCCCACTAATGCTCAGCAATCGGTTCCAAGGTCTGCCTGAAGAAGTTGATTCAGGAACCCAGGAGCATGTGCAATCCCCCATGAAGAACAAGCCCCAACGTAGACCAGGAAAAAAGTCACAGGCCCTCACAGGTGAGAGTTCTAGGTCTTCTCTCCCGCCGACCACACAAAGCTCAGGAATCACTTCACAGTCCCCCACAAGAAAGAGTTTTAGTTCTGTTCCCAAGGGTACAAAGAAACGGGTACTGGTAATTAGGGATTCCTAGCTAAGAGGTGTAGAGGCCAAAGTGTGTAGACCAGACTTGTTGTCTCGAGAGGTCTGCTGCCTACCTGGTGCAGGCATCAAAGATATGACAGAACAGCTGGAGAGGCTCATCAAGCCTACAGATTATTACCCCTTCCTTCTCATCCATGTAGGAACATATAATACTGCCCAGCAGAACATGGAACATATTTTAAAAGACTTTGTGGATCTGGGGGGGAAAGGTAAAGGACCTGGGAGCACAAGTTGTGTTTTCATCACTCCTTCCTGTAAGTGGCTGAGGCATAGGAAGAGAGAGAGAAATTATGCAAGTAAATGACTGGCTACGTCAATGGTGTTGACGGGAACAATTTGGATTTCTGGATCATGGTCAATGATGTCAATATGAGGGGCTATTATCAGGAGACGGTGTGCACCTCACAAGGGATGAAAAAAAGTATTTTTGGGAGAACCCTTGCACACCTGTTGAAGAGGGCTTTAAACTAGATACAAAGGGGGAACGAGATATAAATTCAGAACTTGGTGTGATGGCAAGATCTAAAGATGAGAAGATCTCAAATCTACAGGGAATGTTACATAAGCAGGGAACTACTAGCTTACAAGGAAGTTCAAAAACCAAAACCATGAGGCACACAAAGGATGGATTAGGATGTCTCTATACTAATGCACAGAGTATGGGAAACAAGCAGGAGGAACTAGTAGTTTTAGTAGAGGAAGGGGGCTATGACCTAATAGGAATCACAGAAACTTGGTGGGATAATACTCACAATTGGAATACTAAAATAGAGGGGTACAATCTATTCAGAATGGACAGACAAGAAAAGAAAGGGGGGAGGTGTAGTAATATATGTTAGGAATCTTTATACTTGTGAAGAAATACAAGTAACCGAGCATGAAAGTTCAGTTGAGTGTATTTTGGTAAATATAAAAGGAAACGAGAGTGGTATTATTGTGGGTGTCTGCTATAGACCACCAAGCCAGTCAGAGGACTTGAATGAGATACTGCTAGACCAAATTACACAATTTTCAAAAAAGGGGGAAACAGTGGTCATGGGTGACTTCAATTACCCAGATATCTGTTGGAAGACCAACTCTGCTAAAAATGCAAACTCTGTTAAATTCCTAACTTGTCTTGCCAACAGCTTTATTTCCCAGAAAGTAGAGAGGGGAACCAGGGGCTCTGCTATTTTAGACTTGATTCTCATCAATAGGGAAGAACTGGTATAGATGGGTTGGTAGTGGGCACACTTGGTAGCAGTGACCATGTGCTTTTGGAATTTTCAATTGTGGGAAAGGGAAAACCTTTACGTAGTTGTACGTATAGACTGGACTTCAGGAATGCTGATTTTCACAGACTTAAAGGTATGTTGCGTAGAGTCCCGTGGTCAGAAAGACTTAAAGAGATGGGAGTCCAAGAGGGCTGGGAGTTTCTTAAAAGTGAAATACTGAAGGCCCAATTGCAAACAATTCCCTTGAGAAGAAAAGATGGAAGGAGCCTAAGGAAGCCAAGTTGGCTCCATAAGCAGTTGTCAAATGATTTGAGGAATAAAAAAGAGTCATGTGCGAAAAGGATCTAGGAGTATTAGAAGACCATACATCGAACATGAGTCAGCAATATGACTCAGTGGCTAAAAAGGCAAATGGGATTTTGAGCTGTATCAAACCGGGATTTTGAGCTGTATCGTGTCCAGATCACAGGAGGTGATGGTAATGCTTTACTCTGCTCTGGTTCGGCCTCACTTGGAGTGCTGCGTTCAGTTTTGGGCACCCCAGTTGAAATGGGATGTTGACAAACTGGAACGTGTCCAGAGGAGGGCAACAAAGATGGTGAGGGGTTTGGAGTCGAAGACGTATGAAGAAAGGTTGGAGGAGCTTGGTCTGTTTAGCCTAGAGAGGAGACGACTGAGAGGGGATCTGATAACCATCTTTAATTATTTAAAAGGGTGCCATATGGAGGATGGAGCAGAATTGTTCTCTCTTGCCCCAGAGAGACAGACCAGAACGAATGGGATGCAATTAATTCAAAAGAAATTTCATCTAAACATCCGGAAGAAATTACTGATAATTAGAGCGGTTTCTCAGTGGAACAGGCTTCCTTGGGAGGTCATGGCTTCTTCATCTTTGGAAATTTTTAAACAGAGGCTAGATACGATCTGACAGAGAGACTGATTTTGTGAAGGCAAAGGGGTGGCAGGTTACATTAGATGAGCGATAAGGATTTGAGTGTCCTGCATAGTGCAGGGGGTTGGACTAGATGGCCCAAGAGGTCCCTTCCAACTCTATTATTCTATGATTCTATGATTCAATGTACTTTTTTTGCATCCTTTTAAACAGTGTAGCTGTACAACAGCGTCTGAAATCTTCCACTGGCCATTGTGTTGAACCAGGCACATATATCAACCAGGAAATGCAACAGAGAAACATGTTGCATTGTAGAACAGTGTAGATTTCAAGTCTCTGACTCAGGCCTTGCATGTGGTTTGCTGTAGAAGGCATAGTGCCAGGCAAAGTTGAGTTCTTGTACCATTAGGCTTGGATGGAGGGGCTGGTCATGCCCTGGATTTAATAATTTTACTTCTCATGCAGTTTGTCCCCTTCTCATGCAATTGTCCCTTTACATTCATGAGGTTCATTACTGTTGTCTGTCACTATTCACGCCCATTGTTCTCCCATTCAGGTAGCATGTGGGGTTTATCAAACTACAGCAGTGATTAGAAGGGTTGTGAATTCAAAGCAGGTTTTCTTTTTCCCTTGTAAGAGCACAACAATGGAAGATTCTTTGAGCCTCCTGACATTGTAAGTTCCATGCTGAGGATAACAGAGGTTAGCAAGAAACAGGGGTTGTGCACGTATCCTTATTTACTAAATCCCATTAAAATAGAGGCACAGTTTCAACATTTATTGAAAAGCATCAGAAATATAGTTCTGATGAGGTCAGATGAATGGGCTGCCAATTCTCCTGGGGAAGCAAAGTTCATCTGCTTTCTAAAATTGCAGATAGAGCTGTCCCTGTTCCTGCATACTTAGGATAGGTACAATTCTGGTTGTCAAGCAATTGTTAAGCAATTCTCAAGGCTGAAGAAAGTAGAGATAGAATGAGAGACTTGTTACTACCTAGCAGAAAAATGCACATTGGTCACTGCAACTGTTAGTTGCTTTGTAGGCTCAGCAGATGGTACTGTGCCATGAATAGGGTTCATCCTTGCCTCTATCTTGGCAGCAGGGGTACCTGGAAAGAGCCAGCAGAGAAACAAGACCAGCACTGTGTTCCACAGAACCACTCTACATATGACTTGAGTATAAGAGAGTAATACCACATAGTGCTTTACCATCCCACCCTCCCACACTGTGCGATTCTCTGATTTGGGGAGTTGGCATAGTCAATGTGCTAGTACCCATCCACTACTTGTAAGGACTTACATTGGAACTCTCTCTTCATTTTATGTGGGATCCTGGTAAGCAAAAGGAGTCACACTGTTAGGCCAACAGTTGTAGCAGTTGAGTGGCTGGTACCCCCCCCCCACACTGTTATGAACCATGGGCTGATCCAGAAGACCAGAAGAGGCCCCCAGAGTGATATATATGGGGAGGCAGTTTAGGCAAGGAGAGTGGTACACATAGGAAAAGGTTATCAATCTAAAAAGGTGCATAAAGCTGGAGACATTTGGTCTGGTCTGTTTTTTCTGGCAGTAAATATCCAGCGTCTCCCAGAAAGACCAAGGATGCTGGGAGATAAGAGTGAGTTCTCACAGCACGGGAGAAACAGCCTCTCCAAACCATAAAAACTGGACACAGATGTGGGGGAAGATTCAGAGCCATGTCAGGAATTCCATCAGGGGATGGTGAATAGTATGCAATAAATTTCTAGCTCAACTTTCCCGTCCCAAACAGGAGGGTGGATATGACATCTGGCTACCCCTAAGGCCTGTCCTTCCTGTTTTCTCCCACCTCAGTTGGGATGTGGTTTATCAAGGTACAGTGAATGGAATTTCTTCAGCAACACCAGAGCACTCACATCCTCCACATCTATCCACTCATTTGCGGAGTCTGGGAAACCTTTCCAAGCAACCAAATACTGTAAATGTTTCCTCTGCAAACGCAAGATGAACACATCAGACAGCTCATAGTGTGTCTCATCCCCCACTATGATTCACGGGAGAAGAGCTGCTATTGGGTGTCATTTATCTAGTGGAAGTGCTGGTTTCAGCAGGCTCACATGAAAAACAGGGTGGACCTTCCTGAATGTGGGGGGGGGGGAGTTCCACTCACACAGCCAGCTGGTTGATCAATTCCATGATTTGGAAGGGTCTTACGAAATGGCAGTTCAGCTTCTTACTGGGGCTCCTGTTCTTCAACTGTTTGGTGGCATTAAAGACCCTATCCCCCACCTTTTTATGGCTGGGCCAGCATCCATTTCTACCAACACCTCCTCCCATGTGTCCCACACCTGAAAGGCCAATCCACTATTCCTGGTGGGAGGCTGTGTGAGTCAGTGGGCAGGGGCTCAAGAGTGGGAAATGGACACGGGGGTACAACTTCAAAAGGGGACATTCCCATGCTTGGGGGGAACATTATTGTAGGCATATTCCGCTAGAGGTAATATTGAGACCCAGTTGTCCTGGTGGTAATTTAGAAAGCAATGCTCTAACACTTGGTTCTATGAAAAGGAACTACACCGTTGATTTCCGAATGTCACAGATAAGAGAAAAACAAAATCAGCAGGCCAAAATGATAAGTCTCACAGCCACTCTTGCTTGGTGTGTAAATCATATAATTTCTGGAAAATCAGAACGGGCTCCTAGGTATATTTTTCCCCGTTTTCAAATACTTTTTCAATTATTGCCACTGCAGAGTTTACAAATAAATGTTTTCATAATAATTAATGTGTGGGTCACTCCGTTTGTTCAGGAAGGTTTCCACCAGCAATCGTGCCTCCTCATGAGGAATGTTAGTGTATAATGCATTTACATAAATGGTGACTAAGGTGGCTTCACTAGGAACATTTAAATCTTTAATACTATTTATAAAGTGGGTAAAGGTAAAGGTACCCCCTGTGCAAGGATGGAAGGCTGAGTCAACCTTGAGCCGGCTGCTGGGATTGAACTCCCAGCCTCATGGGCAAAGCTTTCAGATGGCTGCCTTACCACTCTGCGCCACAAATGAGCCTCTTGGGGCGCAGAGTGGTAAGGCAGCAGAAATGCAATCTGAAAGCTCTGCCCATGAGGCTGGGAGTTCAATCCCAGCAGCCGGCTCAAGGTTGACTCAGCCTTCCATACTTCCAAGGTCGGTAAAATGAGTACCCAGCTTGCTGGGGGGTAAATGGTAATGACTGGGGAAGGCACTGGCAAACCACCCCGTATTGAGTCTGCCAAGAAAATGCTAGAGGGCGTCACCCCAAGGGTCAGACATGACATGGTGCTTGCACAGGGGATACCTTTACCTTTACTTTTACTAGTGTCCCTCAATAATCCTAAATTATTGGAGGGTAGCAACTTTTGTAAATGGAAATCTAGGTATTGAGATAGTGGTTCTGTGGCAGAGCCACATTGGGCTACAATCGGTCTGCCAGGTATTGGGACAACCTTTTTATGTATCTTAGGCAAAATATAAAAGTGAGGCATTTTCCAATGGGGTCTTATCAAAAATTAAGCCTCATTTTTAGAGATATAATTAAGTTCCAGTCCTTCCTGGACCATTATTTTAATTATTCTACCAACTGAGTTGGCCTTAGTCCAGTTACTATTAATGTAATAATACTTATTTTGTAGTTGTCTCATGACTTCCTTATCATAATCCTTATCTAAAATTACTACCCCCCCCCCACCTTTATCAGCAGTTCTAATAACGATGGTATTGTCCGATTGAAGTGTTCTCAGCTCTGTAAATTCATTTCTGGATAAATTGTTGTTGTAGTATTTATGTTTCTGTTCCATTTTTGACACATCCTTAAGAACAACCTTTTCAAAAGTGATAATCTCTGGAATTTCCTGTGGTGGTACAAACTGGGATTTACCTCTAAACCTGTCTAGGGGACTCTTAGTTACGGAATTGGTAAAGAAATTTCTAAATTTCAACAATCTAGTAAGTTTAAATAAGTCTACTCTGGTTCTAAAGGCATCATACTAGTGATATGGCACAAATGACAGACCTTTGGTAAGTACAGATTTTTCCTCCTCAGATAATTGGCGTTTAGAAAAATTGAATACTACCTCCGCCTGCCTGCCCTCCTGCCCCTGGGAAAATCCGCCTGGTAGCGGTCTGGGTGGCTAGCTTGTCTGGCAGGGCGTGGCATAGGTAGAGAGAGTGACTGGTCATCACTAGCCGAGCCCATTGAATATGCCTCAGAGGAAGAAACGTTGTTAAGATCCCATGTAACTGATTTGGATTTGAATTTTGGATTTTTTGCACTGATCCATGGGTATACATTATCTGTTTTATAATCCCTCTTGTCCCTGTTAAACTTCCTATTTTTAAATTCTTTCAACATATCGGAATATTTTTTTAGCTCAGCTTCCATTTCAGCCAATTTTATCTGGAATCTATCGCCTGCACTAGCACTTTCAAGTGCTCCTTTGATGTCTACTATTTCTTGGTCTCATTTTGTAATTTCCTGAAATGATTGATCAATAATCAGTTTAAGTTTCATATATTCATTTAAGTAAGCCCAGAATATGGCTGAGAGTGAAATTGAAATGGGAAACGAATTCCGTCCACCGGCTCTGCTTGGCATTTAGTTTGCAGGGTTTCCAAAGTGTCTTAAGGTTCTTATGATTGGTCCACACCTGGAAGGGTTCCTTGGACCCCTCCAGGAAATGCTGCCACACCGTAAGGGAGGTTTTTATGGAAGCCGTCTCTTTTGCCCAGATCACCCAATTTTGCTCAGTTGGGGTGAACTTGCAGAATAGATATGTGCAGGGGTGAAGTTGTCCCCCCTCCTCTCTTTGGAGCAAACTCTGCCTACTGCGGAGTTTGAGGCATCTACTTACATGATAAAGGGGCGGTTCATGTCAGGGTGGGTGAGCAACTGTTCAGTGGTGAATAACTTCTTGATTTCCTCAAAAGCCTGTGTGCACTGCTCGGTCCATGCAAGGGCAGAGCCCGTTTTTTTGGGTGCCTCTCCCTCCCCTTGGTATTAAGAGGGTTAGCCAGGGGGAGGGCTACCTGGGAGTACATAGGTAAGAAATCCCTGTAGAAGTTTGCGAATCCTAGAAACAATTGTAATTGCCACTGTGTGTGTGTGGGGTGGGGGGCAGGTCAGCATGTCTTTTACTTGGCTGGGTCCATTGGGATCCCCTGAGCCCAAACCCTATACTCCAGGTAATTAATTCTTGATTGGTGGAACTCACACTTGGATAGCTTTGCATACAGTTGGTGATCCCTGAGTCTCCTTAGGTTCTCATAGACTAGGGGGAATGTGCTCCTTCTCATTTGAATTGTAAATCAACACATCATCAAGTGATGATGGATACCCCCCTCCCGTACAACAAGTTATGCAAACTTCATTAATAACTTTCATGAATATTCCCAGAGAGCTGCTTAATCTGAATGGCATAATGAGATACTCAAACTGTCCTGGGAGGGTATTAAAAGCTATCTTCCACTCATCCACCTCTGAGATTCTGACCCAATAGTAAGCATTGTGCAGGTCAAGTTTGGTGAAAATCTCCCCCCCCCCCCCAAGTTCCCCAGCAAGTCTTTAAAGAGGGCCAGGGGGTAAGACTTGGTTTGATTGATGACTCTATAATCGGTGAAGAGTCTCAGAGCACCATCCTTTTTCTTGGTGAACAACAATGGCACTGCCATGGGTGAGTTGTTGGGGTGGATAAAGCCACAGGCCACAGGCCAGGTTTTTATCCAAGAACTTTCAGAGTTCCTCACACTCAGAAGGGCTAATAATATGCAACTTGGCTTTGGGGAAATACACCCTTGGAACCAATTCTATGGCACAGTCCATGGCACAGTGAGGGGGGAAGGCAGTTGCACTCTTCCTCCGAAAAGGCTTCTGCCAAGTCATGGTAGAGCGAGGGAATCTCTGCCTCCTCGTCCATGTGGACTCCCATTGCCCACAGCCAGGGATTCAGCTGGATGGGGTGGTTCCCCTCCCCCACTGCCACCCCTGCCACGATTCTTTGCACCTTCTCCCCTTTTCAGAGATCAAAAATTGGGAAGCACAAGCTTTATGCATGAAAGATAACATTTAGGCCCATTCCGCACAAGGACCAATGTTGCCAATTGGTTCCTGAAAGTGGAAACGCTATTTTTAATAGTGCAATCTTGGCGCTACGCATAACTGCCTTTGTAGTGGAATCCAGTAGTGTTTCAATTGTTTCCCACAGGTTTCCGGTCTCGCAAAAATCGCTATCCAGGAAGTGATTTTTTTCTGTGCTTTGTCCCACCCCTGGCTGTCAGTCAAACGAACAGCCAATGGGTGGTTGGTATCATGCTCAGGGAAAGCCCCTTTTCCTTTAAGAAAAGTTAAAAAAACAACACAGATGTTGCAATGAATATGCGTTAATTTGTTGCAATGGAGAGCCCCATTTAGCTGGCAGCTGGCGTATGAGCTGGCGAGTCATCGTTACCACGCTCCCCCGAGTGAAAAAAAAATCCCCCCCCCATGCACGCACATGATTTTTGGCCGAAAATAAAGTGAACTTGCAAACGGGGCTGTGTTGTGCTTGGTGACTTAGGGGAGCTTTAAAGCAGTTCTGTGGAGGGACTGTAGCTGGAGAAGCCTCACTGGGTGAATGAAGGCTTGCCTGTTCATTGCTTTCTGCTCGCCCCAAGAAAAAAATTGGCAATCGTTTCGCTGGAAGTTTGGAGGAGAGAGCCAGGGGGAGGGACTTGGCTGGAACCACAACAATGGGAACGCACAGGTCTTTTTCGCTACTATGGCAGATTGTTTGCAAGAGTGTAGCGCTTTTTGGAGGGTGAATCCACTTTTCTGGATTTCCCTTTAAGCGCTACAATGAATCGCTTTTTGCGGGACTGTTTCAGGAGTGTGGCAGATTGTGTGTGACGTTGTGCGTAACTGCAAATTAGTAGCGTTTACAATTTGCAAGCTATTGCTGCTATTGTGGTGATATTCTCCAAAAGGATTTCTTCAAGAGGGGACCTTTGACTGACTTACCTTGTTACCCTTGTCTGGAAGACACTTCTAACAATTATTACTGGAAGAACACAGATATGCCCTAAAAGGGATTATATTGACCCAGAATTTGTGGGGCCTTACTACAGCATGTCATCAGAGCTGCAGCCACATTTGAGGATTGGGATTTAAGATCCCCCAGTTTTTATATCAAAATTAATTTGACACTGTTTGTTTGCACATTCCCCTCCCACTGTCTTATTTAAAAATGAACAGATGACATTCTTATCAGAAGCTGATAACAAGGTATGGATATCTCATTCAATAAGGGGCAAGGATTTTGCACTATGATTAGAATATAGTACAGATGAATCACTGGGATGAAAGTTGTACTGAGTTCCCATAGTTTTGATCTGTGTGTACTAAGAACTTTTTGATGTGGGAACACATTTACTAGCATGCCCCCTGGGATGGAAATGGGCATGGGCGTGATGTCCATTGCGCTGCTGTAGGGAGCACTCCAGTAGATGTGGTAGAGGCAGCAGAGGTGGCAGCAATGGTGGCACAATTGGTGGCTGTGGCAACAGCAGCGGTGGTGCAGTGGCCAGAGTTTAGCTCTGGCCCTCACTGGCTGTTCCCATGCCCATTCCTCTTGCAGCCATGGCTGAGGGCACCGGTCCCCTCCTGGCTTCATGCCAGGATGAAAGAGCCAGGGCTGGGGGCAGGCCTGGCTGTGGAAGACAGGTGAAAGGGGTGGCACCAGGGCAGGAATCAGAATGTGGCAATTATGTGTTCCCACATAATCTGCAACAATCTGATTTTCAGATTTTTTAAAAAATCAGGAGTAGGAGGAATACTCTTATTCTGTGTTATGATGAGAGCCAGCTTGGTGTAGTTGTTAGGAGTGTGGACTGGTGAGCCAGGTTTGATTCCCCAGTCCCACATGTGCAACCAGCTGCGTGACCTTGGGCTCGCCACAGCACTGATAAAGCTGTTCTGACTGAGCAGTAATATCAGGGCTCTCTCAGCTTCACCCACCTCACAGGGTGTCTGTTGTGGGGAGAGGAAAGGGAAGACGACTGTAAGCCGCTTTGAGCCTCCTTCGGGTAGAGAAAAGTGGCATATAAGAACCAACTCTTCTTCTATCTCCCTAAACCAGGACAACCATAGTAGCCAAGAGATTGGGCAAAAGAGAAAAAGGTTAAAAAAACAACAACCAAGAGCCATACTTTTGCTATCTGTCATGTGCTCTGTGACCTTTTGTGCTTCTTTTCCACTTGCACTATTTAAGCCATAGTCATGTGACCCTCAGAAGTGATAATTTGGATGCTTCTCAATGTTTGCATAACCTCTGGGCTTATGGATGCTCTACCCTGCTTAAATCTCCAGAAACTGGCAGCAACAAAAACTCTGGAATAAACACCTCACATGCAAATGTGCCATTTTTTCTTCCTAAGAGGTAGATGTCTTCGTACTATAAAGACAACACAAAACTGCAGTCTGTTGCAGCTGCTGTGGAAATGCTATGAGGAATACTGCAGAGAGGAATACAAAGATCCTCTAAAGGAACAAATGTTTCAAGGTGTACAAAGGCAGAATGCAGCACATTCCATCTCCTTTTCCATTTGTCTAAATAAGTTAATTTTTCTGGGAAGGCTGCTGTAGCAGCTACATCGTGATAATAGCATCTGCTGTTTTAGGCTCATCATAATCAGAGACACCCCCTCCCCCTTGGGTTGCCAAGCAGCGAGTTGATGGCTGGAACGCCCATTGGGAACCCATTACTCAAGTCATCCCGCGGACAGGATTATTCACATTCTGCCGCCGATATTTACAGTCGCAGCTGCTGAGATGGTGTTTGCAAATTTGTGCTGATTTGATTAGCTACTTTGGTCATCATCACTCCTAAGAGCAGGATCTGGCCATAAAATTACATTCTGCTGTGCATGTGACTCCATTTAATGGCATGTCGAAGGGATATTATGTTAATACCTTGCTGAGGAACAAAGACAATAGGAATATTGGAGGGGCCAGCAAGAGGCCATATGGTACAATCAAAAGCATGCGCTCCTGATAGTCCCAGATCATTTCATACTCTGTGCAACTCCGAGGAAGTGGAAGGATTATAGGTCCTCATTTAACTGGGTAACCTCCCTGTGAAGAAGACCATGTGTAATGGCTGAGGCTTCACCCTGGTCTACATTGTTAGTATAACGTTTATTAATAATGCAGAAAATATTCATCAGAACTGCAATACACAGTAAGAGAGTTCTGGGTTAGGCATGTGTGTTCTGGACCACTCCAGTTGAATAATCTCCAAAGCAAGGCTGCTTCGGAGACAAATCGACTGAATACGGTCCGAAGCAGAAAATCCCATTGACAGACAAAGCCGAAGTGCTGTCTGAAGTGTATTTCAATGTGCTTCAGTGCACTCCGGCATGCTCTGACATGCTCTGGCGCTATGGCCAGCGTCCATTTAAATTTTAAAGGGAAAAAGACAGGGAACTAGACAGACAGCCTTACCTTAGAGATCTTTCCTGCTCTGTCTTTCCTGCCTTTGCCCGGGCTCCTCCAGGGCAAAGTGGAGGGGGGAGGGCTGGGCTCCCTGAAGGAACCCCTCCAATCATTGCAATGCATTTTGCATTTGCAATTATAAGGTCTTGTTTGCTGCAAAGTAAGAAAATGTAAGTGCAGGGGAAAGGCAGGTTTGGGGGGGGGGGTGAAACATTTCTTGGCCAATCATAGAAGGTTTTTCCCTTTTAAAAATCTTGGCCAAGCACAGAAGATTTTCTAGCTCCTTCCAGAGCTGTTCTCACTGAGCAGTTCTGACAGAGTTCTCTCAGGGTGTCAAGCATGAGGAGATGAAGGGAGGGGGATTGTAAGCTGCTTTGAGATTCCTTTGGGTAGTGAAAGGCAGGGTATAAAAACCAGCAGCTAGCCTTCCTCTTGACTATTCTTTATTTGTTGGGGGAGGGGGGAGGCTGGATGGGAGAGCCTGGGATGATGGGAGCATGGATTAAGAGTTTAGGACCCCCTGAGCTCCTCTCCTGGAGGACAGTAGGGTTGGTGCACATGAGGATCCTGCTGAGGAAGAGGAAGGTGTCCATGTGACACTACCCCCCTTGCTTTCTGAGGCTTCCCCAGGGCTAATGGATTTTTTCTGCCCGCCAATTACCAAGGCATCCCCCCCTCTGATGCGGTGTTTGGTGGGCCTCTAGTTCTCCCCTGAAGGCTGGCATTCCCAGACCACTAGTGGAGCTAGTGGTTCTGTGAGATTCCCCCCCACACACAGAGACACCTTGGCAGGCACATCTCTCCTCTCCAGGGGAACCCAGGTGAGCTCTATGTGGACTTCAGTGGGTCTCCAGTTCTCACCTGGAGGCTGACACCCAAGCATTGCTTCGGCAGCCAGCCACAGCCGTCCCCTGTAGCTCTGGCATTCAGTGGGGCATTTCCCACGGCTTAAAAATAGCACAATGGTTGCTGATTGAAAACGCTACTAATTTGCCATAACGCACGACGTCGTAAACAATCTGCAACAATCCTGAAACCGACCCGCAAAAAGCGCTTCGTTGTAGCGCTTCTAGGGGAATCCAGAAAACTGGATTCACCCTCCGGATAGCGATACACTCCTGCAACCAATCTGCAACACTAGCGCTAAAGACCTGTGCGTTACCATTGTTGCGGGTTCTTCAAAGTCCCTCCTCCCGAGCCTGTCCTCCAAACTTCCGGCGAACTGTTCGCCATTTTTTTTTTCTCCGAGCGAGCGGGGATCTACGAGGCAACGGGACAGCGACTGGCTTTCAAGCACGATCACTTTCGGAAATTCTGCCCGGACACCACAAGAGTTTTTCACAAGCACAGTGGCACACACCGTCACGTTCCCAAAATTTGCCCAAAGCTTAAAACCCCGTCTACCATCGGCCAGTCCTAGCGGAGTCAACGTACAGGGAGCATTTTAAAAAATTTTCCTCTGAGCGTGCCAACGAACATTCGCCGCTCGCAGTCTCCTGCTTAGCTTAGAGGGGTTCAATAGACGTGATTCGTGGTGATTTCATGAGGGGCGGCTTATGTGTAGTGGGTCTTTGTGTGGTTCCCAGTGCGTGCTTGTGCTTGGGTGCGGACAACCCCTTCCATTGGCGGCTAGACCTCCGGCAACCGGAGTTGCCGTCCCCCGTTCATTTTAAAAAATTTTCCTCTGAGCGTGCCAACGAACGGTCGCCGCTCGCAGTCTCCTGCTTAGCTTACAGGGGTTCAATAGACATGATTCGAGGTGATATCATGAGGGGCGGCTTATGTGTAGTGGGTCTTTGTGTGGTTCCCGGTGCGTGCTTGTGCTTGGGTGCGGACAACCCCTTCCATTGGCGGCTAGACCTCCGGCAAGCGGAGTCGCCGTCCCCCGTTCATTTTAAAAAACATTCCTCTGAGCGTGCCAACGAACGTACGCCAGTTACATGTCATGTTTGGTTGATTTATGCTGTGGCTGGTGAATATTATTGGGGAACTGCCGAGTACTGCCGCACTTGCTCTCGGTTGAACACCGGCATGCGTTTGTGTAATGGCGGACATTTTCCTAAAATGGCTCCCGCTGCATGTTCAAACTGCTCTTCTCGCGTGTAAACGAATACGCGCATGCGTTAAGTCAAACAACAAGGGCGCCAATCTGGCCATTAGGAGCAGATCCTGTTCCCGCGCGAGGAGTTTTGAACGTGACATGTGACCTGATGTGGCCAATGTGCGTGTCCCCTGCTGCCCTCCACCAATCAGGAGCCGGCTAGTCCCTTTGTCTTTGTGTGCGGGAAGGTATATGATCCGTTGCACCCTGCACCTCCCACCACCATTTTGCTCAGCTACTAGCAAAAGCAACATGGAATCGTCTTCTCAAGCCTCGTCCGTCCCTGCAACCGGCCGTGGCCCAACTTGGAGGGACGCGGAGATCAGGGACCTGATCGGGATTTTCTCGGAGGAGAAAATCCAGGACGCGTTCCAGTCCTCCCACAGGAATAGGGAGGTTTTTGAACAAGTGGCTATTAAGATGCGCGCCCTGGGCCACAACAGGACCGGCCTTGAATGCCGGTCGAAGACCAAGACAATGAGGGCAGAGTACATGAGAGCCGTGAACCATAACAAGGGTTCCGGCAACGAAAAGGTGACCTGCCCCTACTTCGAGGAGCAGCGCCAGCTGTACGGGGACGGGGAAGGATCCGGCAGGCCGAAGCGCGTCGGCCGGAGCCTTAAGGTGGTTCGGAAGCCGGCTGCCCCGGTCGAGGAACCACCCGCTGAGGAGGATCCCGGCGAGGGAACCTCCTCCAGCTTTCGCCCTCCACCCCCCGTCCAGCAACGAGCCGCGGAATCGGTAACGCTGGACCTGATCGCCATCGTTCCTGGGGAGCCAGAGGAGGCTCCTGAGCAAACGCCCCTTGCCTCCGGTAAGTGATTTTCTTTTTATTTTATATTTCCTTTTAAGCAAATGTGTGTTCTGACGTTTGGGCATCGTTTTCTCGTGTGTTCGTTGCAACGCATAATACGGTAGGCTGTGGAGAGCTTGCTGTGGTTACTATTTGAAACGGTTTTAATTTTATAATTTTATAATTTAATTTTTAAAAGATTTTAAAAGAAGGTAGGCTGTGGAGTGCTTGCTGTGGTTACTATTTGAAACGGTTTTAATTTTATAATTTTATAATTCAATTTTTAAAAGATTTTAAAAGAAGGTAGGCTGTGGAGTGCTTGCTGTGGTTACTATTTGAAACGGTTTTAATTTTATAATTAAATTTTAATTTTTAAAAGATTTATTAAGATGGTTGGCTGTGGAGTGCTTGATGTGGTTAGTATTTGAAACGGTCATGTTTAACCAACAGCCCCAAAATATTTGCAGCATGCCTCGCCCATAGGCCTTCTGCAGTACTTTGGCTCACAACTTTGGGAGCTTGCTTTGTGGTTCATGGTGTATGCTTGCTCGTTTTTCACTATTTTCTGCTTTTGTCCACAGAGACACAGTTGCCAGGGACGGGGCCCCTAGAGTCTCCAGCAGCACCTGACGTGGATAGTGATTCGGGGGCATCAACTAACATTGGTAAGTATTAGTAAAAATAGGTGGGGGGGGCTGTTTTAACTGCTTTGTGCTTTTCTGTTTGTGCAGGGCAGCAGCACTGCTAAGAGAAAGAAGAGAGTCCCTCTGCGTTGCTGGTGTAGGCTTTGAAGCTGGCTTTGCCACCCTTTGGTCCTAGATCTGTTTTTTTTCCTTTTTTTGCAGATTTCATACCCGGAACACAGGAGGAGGAACAGCCTAGGGTGCTTGGACCTCCTGCCCGGCGCAGGCGGATACAGATTCAAGATGGTGAGCGTGCATGACCTGTTCCTTTCGAGCCATAGCTGCAGGACAATGTCGCTAGGCACTAACCATGTGCTCCCTTTTAATTGTTGAGAGTCCTGCTGTGAAAGTAGGCAAAAGTAAAAGCACACCATGGGCAAACAAACAATAGCCATGTGCTCGCCGGGGATTGTTTAAATTCTTGGCAGGAAAACACGGGGACAAAAAAGAACACCATGTCCACCATGGTGTGTTTTGACTTTTTGGATGTTACTAACAGTTTTGTTTCTCATTTTTTGCCAACAGAGGTTCTTTCAGATGAGGAGGAGGAACCACCCCTGGCTCCAGGCAGCCCACCACCTAGAGGTGCGCTCCCAGCAGAGGAGAGGCTTACGAGGGAACGCGGCAGGCTGAGGCGCGTCTCCGTCTTGACAAGCGTGGGAGAGAGGCTCCTTGAGCACTGCTATGAGGAGTCACGGCGTGCCGCGGCCGCTGACCAAGCCATGCTCACACTCATTGCCCAGGAGGGGAGAAAATTGAGGGCAGTCCTTAGAGAGACAAACCAAATCCTACGCGAAGGCGTGGAGGAGGTGCGTCTGATAAGGAGACTCATGGAGAGGGCTGTAGCGGTCATGGAAAGGGCCTACCCTCCACAAATCGCCCCCCCACCACCACCCACACCAACACCACCACTTCCAGCACCCACCCCACCGACTCCCTCTCAGAATGCCTCCACCCAAACAAGAAGGAGGACTATTCTCGGAAAGAGAAAAATAAAACCAGCAGACAAGTACTCCCCCTCCTAGTTTTGCCCACTTTTTCTATTTCATGTTATCTGTGTTTTGTTGTTTGTTGAATAAAGTTTATATTTTTGACTCTGTCTCTGTGTACCCTACTGTAGAATCTGCAAGGCTGAAAGCGGCCTCTCTAGTGATTGTGTATATTGTGGTACTGCTGTGTGGGTTGGAGGTTGGAGGGGTGTTAGTTCAAGGAGTTTTAGGAGTGTGGTGTGGGGTTAAATATGTGCGAGTTTAAGAAGTCACACTGGAGTCTTGTTATAAAATTTGCAATAACATTTTATTTTAAAAAACATTTTAACAGGGGAAAAACATTAGGGAATGACGGTTAGGGAACGAACGTGCGTTGCTCCGATCGACCACCCCGTTTTTTAAATGTATCAAAGCTGCCCACCAATAAAATTATTCCTTGGAACATAAGTGGATTGATCCTCCGGTTTGACAGGGGTCGCCAATACTTCCTGGCTACCCGCCTCCCCGAACTTTCCCCATTCAGCGCTTCCGTATTGTGTTTGTCAATTTCAGTGGGGAGTTAGCATTTAGGGCTGTCAAAGTGCTTTTGGACCAGAGAATCCCCGTTTTTTTGCTGGCAAAGTACACAAACCGCACAAGACAAGGTTAAACAAAGAACACAAAACTTTATTCAACAACAGAGTAGGAAAAACAATTAAACACGCCTCCTGTTTCTGTAGATGTGGGTGGCTATGGCGTCCCGAACCTTGCACCCCTCAGCATATATCCTTTTTCTCCTTGCTTCAGGGATGTCCTGTGTATCCTGAAGGACTACAGGTTCAGGTTCGTCCTCAGGGAAGGGGATGTTATGTCCCTTGTCCTCGCATATGTTGTGCAAAATCACACATGCGATTATCAGCGGAGTCACATTGTCAATATGTACATGGAGTCGTGACATTAAACAACGGAACCGTGACTTCAAACGTCCAAAGGCACGCTCCACTACATTCCTTGCCCGGGAGTGACTGAGGTTGTAGTGGCTCTGCACGTCCGTCCTTGGCCGCTTGTAGGGAGTCATGAGCCAGCGTCGTAATGGGTAGGCTCCGTCCCCGAGGACCAACGCCGGCACACGCACGCCCTCAATGGTGGCGGTGGGGTTTCCTGGAACAAAGACCCCTTCGTCCATGGCTTTCCTGAGGTTGGATTCCCTGAAAACAAGGGCATCATGCCTCCTGCCACTCCACCCCACCTCGGCATCGATAAACCGGCCGGAGAAGTCCACTGTTCCTTGCAGGAGAACAGAGCAAAAGTCCTTCCTGTTCCCGTACTCTTTTATGCTTCCCCCGGGGGCACGGATAGGGATGTGGCTTCCATCGACGGCCGCAAAACAATGCGGGAATCCAAGCCTGGCAAACCCGTCCATACTCTGGAATAAGGGAAAGAAAAGAATATAAGCCATTGCATGTCAGCGTGGGGTGTATCGCGTCTTCGTTGCTGACCTGTCAAACAAGAAAAAAAATTTAAAGGGCAAAAGGGAATAGAATGACACTCACCGCTCCAAGCCGGTCTCCGAGGCACACGACTTTGCTGAACAATTCCGCCTCCATGGCGAGGCAGAACTCCTTAAGGATATCGCCAACCGTAGTGACTCCGAGTCCGAATTGCTGGGCTACTGTCCGGAAGTACTGAGGGGTGGCCAAGTACCACAATGCGGCAGCCACCCTTTTTTCAACTGGAACGGGGCGCCGCATGCCAGTGACTTGCCTCTCCATGCGTCCACGTAGAGCCTCCACGAGTTCAAAAAATGTCCCCCTCGACATCCTGAAGTTGGCAATCCAGTGGTCATCATCCCAGCGAGTCCACACAAAATTCTCCCACCAGTCAGAGGATCGTTCGTCCACCCAGAACCGGGGGGGGAACCGGACCTCTGCCAGAGCTTGCCAGCGTTTCTTGGCCGCCATGGTTACCCTTACAGAACGTCTTCTGCTGCTGGTCAGCGTTCCGGCCACCCGTTCTCGGTACTCCGCGATAGCATACGTCCGACGCGACAAGGCGGTATTCATGCGCTGGACCACCGCGAGCATGTAAGCCAGCAATTGAAAAATAAGCCTCTCCATTGCAACGTTGACCTGTGCTGCGGGCAGTAGGCTACGCAAACAAAAGAGTGAGGCCGACCGCGTGTCTGCCCAGGTGCATATAAGCAGGTAACCTGTGGGCGTGTACTGTGGGCGGGGATTAACCAATCAAACATGTCAATGCATCTGGTTCCTAGAAAACAATAGAAAACACGTTCCAAGGGCGCCAATGATTGGACGATAACGCGTTGCTACGGGGTTTCCTGGGTTTTTTAAAAAAAAAGGGAACCCCGACAAGTTCGGCTTTAGGGTCGAGGTCAAAGGTGTGCCTGCAGTTTGATTGACGGGCACGGGAGGCCAGAAGCGCTAAAAAGGGACCTCCTTTGTAGCGATAAGACGGAGAACCGGAAGCCTGTGGGTTACGAAAGTGGCGAGAAGTGAAAGTGCCAAATTCCGCAAAAACCGCAGCTGTGCGTTACGGGCACGGCTAGTTACATTTCGCTACTTGAAGTAGCGCTTTCACAAACGGCAACCAAATAGCAACTTTGAGCTCTGTGCGAAATGGCCCAGTGTCTCTTTTCCCCAGGGGAGGGGAGGCGAATGGGAACTGTTCTCTGTGTGAAGAACAGCAAATCCTGTTTATTCCTGTCATCTCCTGCCTGGAGGGTGGCAATTTGCATGCTAGACCTGAGAGTGGGACAGAGTCCCCTCTCTGCTTTGGCAATTTTAAGGTTTCCACTATCTCTGTGGTCTAGGGGGGGTGTTGGGGTTTGAGTTAAAGGTTCCAAACTTTAGGTGCAGCTTCAGTAGCCTCTTCTCTGACTTCTTCCCAAGTTTCAAGAAGATTGGAGCAGGGGGTCTAATTCTAGGGGCTCCCCATCCTACCACCATATTATCCAATAATGAGAAAAAATTAGATATAATAGAGTTAAGATGGGGCACGATTGAATACTGAAGGATTTTCAAGCAATTTCCCAAAAGGTAATTACAAATGTGGCACATGTGGGGTTTGTAAACATTTGCTACCCATCTTAACACCGACCGTGGCGCCGCGGGTGCCACGGACTAAATAAAACGGTAAGGCGTTCTGAGGCGGGATGTGTCCGGGATGAGGAAGTGTCCGGATTGGACCCTTCCTCCGGACAGACAATCGGAGGAAATCGCAGGCGAACAACACAAACCTCTGCGGAGCCACCGAAAGGGAAAAAAAAAAAACAGCCGACAAGCCCCGACGAGCCGCATCAGGAGCCGCCAAGGAGCACCCGTCCTCCAACGCGTGCTCACAGCGCAGCTGCCGGGCCCTCCCTGCCCTCATCGCCGCAAAAAAACCTTCCCTCCGAGGAGCCACCGAAAGAAAAAGAAAAAAAACACCGCCGACAAGCGCGCGTGCGCACAGCGCGGCTGCCGGGCCCTCCCTGCCCTCATCGCCACAAAAAAACCTTCCCTCCGAGGAGCCACCGAAAGAAAAAGAAAAAAAACACCGCCGACAAGCGCGCGTGCGCACAGCGCGGCTGCCGGGCCCTCCCTGCCCTCATCGCCACAAAAAAACCTTCCCTCCGAGGAGCCACCGAAAGAAAAAGAAAAAAAACACCGTCGACAAGCGCGCGTGCGCACAGCGCGGCTGCCGGGCCCTCCCTGCCCTCATCGCCACAAAAAAACCTTCCCTCCGAGGAGCCACCGAAAGAAAAAGAAAAAAAACACCGTCGACAAGCGCGCGTGCGCACAGCGCGGCTGCCGGGCCCTCCCTGCCCTCATCGCCACAAAAAAACCTTCCCTCCGAGGAGCGACCGAAAGAAAAAGAAAAAAAACACCGTCGACAAGCGCACGTGCGCACAGCGCGGCTGCCGGGCCCTCCCTGCCCTCATCGCCACAAAAAAACCTTCCCTCCGAGGAGCGACCGAAAGAAAAAGAAAAAAAACACTGTCGACAAGCGCACGTGCGCACAGCGCGGCTGCCGGGCCCTCCCTGCCCTCATTGCCGCAAAAAAACCTTCCCTCCGAGGAGCCACCGAAAGAAAAGGAAAAAAAACACCACCGACAAGCGCATGTGCGCACAGCGCAGCTGCCGGGCCCTCCCTGCCCTCATCGCCCACAACTGGCCACACCACGGCCGCCCGGGAGCAGCCTGCGCCGCCAGCCGACGCTCCGGTGCCCGCATGCAGCGCCGCCCGTGCCTTCCACGACGGACCCTCTACTGTCCCCACTCACGCCCCGCCTGCCTTCGGAAGCTCCGACCACGCTTGAACTCCCGCGGCTACGTGCACACACCTGTGCGTGTCATTTGTTCTACAACAAATCCCCTGGGGGGCCTGGGGGCAAGCCTCACCCCGCCGCTGCAGAGAAGGGCCTGCGGAGAGCCTCACCACCGCCCACACAATACGCCGCAAACAGCCTGGGCCCTGGGGGGGAGGGGCCGCAGAGAGACACCTACGGAGATCTGGAATCTCCGCCCATGCTTCCGCCGCCGTGGCAATGCACCCACACATCTGCGCGTCCTTTCTTCCCACGAGGAATCCCCTGCAGGGGCCAGGAGCGAGCCTCACCACGATTACTCTGCCCGCTGTGGGAAACGGCCCGGGGAGAGCGTCGCCGCCGCCCACACAATAAGCCGCGACGAGCCCAGCCCCTGGAGGGGGGAGGGGCCGCAGACACACCCAGACGGAGACAAACAGACATGGAGAGCTACAGACTGTGTGAGAGAAACACGGGCAGACACCACACAGAGAAGGACAGGGAACAAGGAAGGACAATACGAGGGGAGGAATGACACAGAAGGACATACTGGCCTTGGAGAAACCCATGGAGAAGGACACACAGATCTTCAGATTTCCATGGATGGGAGACACACAGGAGATACAGCCAGGACTCGGTGGCTGTGTGGGAGGATAGGGGCCAGCCACACAGAAACACAGGGTGCTGGGAGACTTTGACAGATCCATGCAGAGACAGAGAGACACAGCCAGATAACAGATTCAGGAAGACAAGATGCCAGACACACTACAAGCTCACACCCTTGCTACCCCACTCTTCCTAGCACCTCTGCTCTTCACACGTCACTGTCTCTGCTCCTAGGGCTGGGAGAAGCCGCGCCCACTCTCTCCCCCCCTCACCTGTCGGGGCCACCGAGCACAGGACCCTTTCTTCTAGCGCCCGCTGTCTGCCAGCCACAGCGGGCTTAAATTCTAGTTAAGAAATATAGGGAAACAAGTAATTGTTTTTGTATCAGGACCAACCAGTTTATTAATTGTTCAAACAAAAATGTATTATACTGTATTAAATGTCCGTGTGCAAAACTGTACATTGGTATTAGTAGTCTGGTTCCAGGTTCTGGTTCCAGGAATACCAGTCCAGATTCAGACACTGAGTAATGGACGCTTCGATGGTGATTCACTTTGTAGAAAAAGGACACAAGCCGGAAGATTTGCTATTCTTTGGAGTTGAACAAATCTCGACTGTTGGACACCATAAGATGGACATTTAAAAGATCTTGAAGCAACATGAAAGTTTTTACATTTATTCACTTGACACTTTGAGCCCTAAGGGTTTGAATACGAACTTGGAACTTGCTTTCTTTCTGTGACTCAGCAGCTTAGGCACAGGTGTTGCAAAGCGAAGTTGTGATAATCTGAGCTTAAGTTGTTTAGGCCAGTGGTCCGCAACCTTTCTAAGACTGCGATCGGCGGTGGTGGGGAGGGTGATTGCGCAGCCGCATGCGCGGCCCTGCTTCCCTCTCCCCCCCCCCACAAAAAGAAGCTTGCCAGGCTGCAAGCTAATTGGCCGCTTTTGCGGCCGATTTGCTTGCGGCCTGGGAAGTTTCTTACTGCGGGGGGCCGGGGCGGGGAGAGGGAGCTGCAGCCCGGTGCCGGGGACTTCGTGGCCCACCACTGGGCTGCGGCCATGTGGTTGGGGACCACCGGTTTAGGCAACTCATAATCCTGTTGGGGTGATTCTTGACTAAGTTTTATTATAGTTCAAACCTTGACTAGCAGATAAGAGTTTATGGCCAGTTTATGGCCAATTTAGAGCCCTAGAGATTTTCACATATATTTGGAACTTTCCTGTTTCTTGAGGTGAGTCTGTAGCTTTAATAGATATAGGTGTGACACGGAGTGAGTCTCTCAGCTTGAGTGTAATTACCACAAGCAGTTCACAGCTCAGGGGGAACAGTCTTTTAACTAAGCCTCCCCATACCTTTGAGCTAAAGGCCAATATATATATTGTTAAAATTTGAGTGGAGAATAATAGGTAAGTGGTTACTACTGAGTGTTATAATTTTCAAACTCTAATGGATTTATGAATTTTAAAATGTTGTTATTTTATTTCAGATTTTAGAATTAGTGAAGGACTAGATCCACAGCACATACAAGTTGGTAAGACTTGGTCATTTAGCATTTTCATTTCATAGGCAAAAAACCCCAATCTTTTGATTAATACTTACATTTTGATTTATAGGATACCAAAGGAACAATGACATTTGATGACTTTAAGCTCATAGAATAGTAATAGGAGGTATGTGGTGCTTAAAATTTGGGTAACCAAGTTGTAAAGAAAAAAATATGTTCTCTTTTGTACTTATGTAATAATTACTTACAAAAATGGACTAATTGTATTCTTTTATATTCAGGAAACAACCACTGATGAAAATGCTACATTGAAAATGGTACAAATCAAGAGTCCATTTTGGTTGTTTGAGTACTATTAAACGAAGAGATAAGATAAACAGTATTTTCACCTTTATTCATTGTTAAATTGTTTAACTGTTAGTTATAGCCTAGGGTAGGCTCTTTCTTCTGCTGTTATATTCATTTTGAACCATCCTCTTTTCATGCTAGTCTCTTAAGCAGCAGGGCAGAGAGGGAAAGGAACCTGTAAAGTTAAGTTCTCATGGGGCTGGTTAAACAAAAAAAATCAGAGTCCAGTAGCACCTTTAAGACAAACAAAGATTGGCTGGCTAGTTTGTTTTTTGGCTGGGATGACCGGAGCTCTCCTCAGTTCATGAGAAAACTACCAAAATCCAAGCAGACGGCTGATTTTTCAAATTGAGATTACTGGGGTACATGCATTTCTAGGGAAAACCACCAAAAATCTGGGGGTAAAAGCTAAGTTTATTCGGTTAGAATCACCTGTGCTTTCCTGAACACAGGAAAAATTATCAAAACCTGAACATTCTGAGCTTTGCAGATCCCGCCTGAGTCCAATGTAGCCCTCAACACTCAAACTCCAACTCCTGCTGCCGCAGGGCAGTTTAGTGCTACTCTGCTTGTATGGATTTTAGCGGTAGGGGGATTTTCCCGGTCTTTCCTATGGCTAAGAGGAATTGCCTACGTCTTCCTACGTTGGCTAATCCCTAAATATTGGGTACGTTTGAGACATCCACCTGCCTGTCTAAGCCTAAGAATCCTCACTTCAGTGTCCCTAGTCTTACAAAACAAGTCTCCTGCAGGAGCCAAAAGACAATGAAAGAGTAGAAAGAAGAGAAAGGCCCACTCTTTCTGTAAGCTCACTTTCAAGAACACATTCACATCCAAACAAGTACCTAGAGTTTGTTCCGGGCTTTTCCTTTATGTCTGGGTTACTGGAGAGTGCAGTGCGTCCATCTTACTCCTGAGTAAGCCTGGGCAAATGCCCGCATGAGCCCCCAAATCTGTTACCCAAATCACACTTACACGTGTCCTGTAACACATATATTAAGCTTTGGGGAATTAGCTGAGCAGTAAAAAGTGGGTTAACTTAGTGTTAAGAATTGATTTTGCCTGTGTTTATGAGGCTGATTATGCCCTTAAGAACTCAAGGTAGACACGTTGGCAGAAGACTGTTTCTACCTACCAAGAATTGTGGAGCCAGTGAAGATTGTTTTTATCCTCATCAGTATTCTCCTTCATGACCCACCCCTGCCACTCCCCCTTCTTCAGGGCTACACTTTCTATTATGAGGGGGTAGGGTTTATACCTACCAGAGAAGGACCATCATGGCACTGGTGCCATTTGAGAATGTCTGAGCATATAAACATCTGTCATGTTTGATACCTGTTGGCTAGCCATCCAGCAGCAATCTGTGTCCAGAACTGGATGTGGCTGGCATTGGCAAGGTGGGGTAATGAAGAATCTCTGCTCAGCCTCGGCATATGCAGTTAATCTCTTGAATGGGAGCTAGCAGAGAAGCATAGTCAAAGGTGCTGGAATGAAAAGAGAGGTATGGAGGGTCAGAGAACTCTTCGGTGTAATTGCAGCTTGGAAGGAGTTGAGGCTTGTTCCCCTGCTGGAAACAGCCATGGATCGCTCGGTGAAGAGAGGGGGGAAAGTTGACACCTGGTGGCGCCAAGCAGGAACTGCAGCTAACTTGGGCTTCAGATAGTCAATCCTCCACTAACAGTCTGATTGGATTCAGGCCAGGGATAGTTAGTTGTAGTCCTAGGATTGTTTCCTCTGGGGGTGTGTTGTCTGGGGGAGCCTCTCTGTTGAGGGTGATTTATGGCTAGTGCCCAGGGGGAGGGGCAGAAGTTTTTCATCTGTGTTAGGTTAGGGAGTGGGATATTTGTGAGAGAGGTGTATGTTGTATGTGAAGTGTTATCATCACAGATCAGTTTTACATCATGAACACTTGGTTCAAACAGCATCAACATCACCAGTATACTTGAACATCACTAAACAGACTACACAGGAACCAAATGGACTACATATTATGCAGCCGACAATGGTTCAGTTCAATCCTTGCTATCAAAACATATCCAGGTGCTGATTGTAGTTAAGATCATGAACTATTACTGGCTAAAATCAAAACAAAACTCTGCAACATCAAGAGAATATCCAGATTAAGGAAGTTTGATGTAAATAAAATTCTACTCATGTATGCAGTAAAGGTGAAAAATCGATTTCATCTATTGGATACAACAAGAGAAGATGTCTGATGAACTGTGGCAGGAAATTCAATCAACTGTTGTTGAAACAGCAGCCAAACATATACGACACCAGAAACCAGAAAAAAAGATCAAAATGGCTCTCAAATGAAACTATAAGAATAGCTGAACGTAGAAAAGCAGCAAAAGCTGCAGGCAACAGAGAGGAAGCAAGAAAATTAAATGTGGATTTTAAAAGGGCAGCAAGAATAGACAGTGAAGCTTCCTGGAATCAGAAATGCAATCAAGAGGTTCCAAATGCTGCTCACAAAAGCATTATCAAAGATAAACAAGGAAAGGAACTGAATGACTAACAGAGCATCAAGAACAGGTGGTAGGAATACACAGAAGAATGGTATGCACTCTCTTCAAAATGAACAAGAAATAGAAATAGAACTTGAACTGGCCATTCCTGAGGAGGAAGTTGAACAAGTCTTGAGTCAACTGCAAAACAACAAAGTCTCAGGGATTTACATCATACCTGTGGAACAGCTGAGATGTATACCAATCAAAACCATGACAGCTTTGTGCCAGAATATCTGGGAAACAAATAACTGGCCAGAGGAGTGGAAATGATCTGTTTTCATTCCACTACCAAAAAAGGGTGACTCTAAAAACTGTTCCAGTTACCATACAATAGCCCTAATTTGTCATGCTTGTAAGATCCTGCTCAAAATTATACAACACATAGCAACAATAATTGAATGAGAATTACAAGATGTTCCAGATGGCTTTCAATGGGGCATGGCTAACCTGTGATGGATTCTGGAAAGGTTATGGGAATATAAGAAGGATGTCTACATCTGCTTTATTGACTACAAGAAAGCTTTTGATTGTGTGGATCACAACAAATTGTGGGAGGCTCTGCAAAATTGGAGGGTCCCAGTGCATTTGTTCAGACTGATGCTCTATGCAAATCAAGAAGCCATTGTATGTACACCATTAGGTGACACTGACTGGTTCAAAATAGAGAAAGAAGTGCACCAAGATTGTATTCTTTCCCCCTTCCTGTTTAATTTGTATGCTGAGATCATTATGAGGGAGATTGAACTCAAATAATCAAACACTAGAATTAAGATTGGAGGAAGAAATATAAATAATCTTCAAGATGCTGATGACACTACCCTCTTGTCAGAAACTAAGGAAGTCCCAGAATACCTGATCACAAGTTCAATAAAATAAGTAAGAAATTTGGCCTTTTATTAAAGCCTTAAAAGACAACAATAATGACCACTGCAAAAACCAGACATATCACAATACCAATTGATGGTGAAGAGATCAAATACATTCCAGAATTTGTTTTTCCTGGATCACAAATTGATGTGAGAGGCTATTGCAAGATGGAAAGAAATGTGAAATGGCTCTCGGTCACTCAGAAATCATTCATTCATTCATTCATTCATTCATTCATTCATTCATTCATTCATTCATTCATTCATTCATTCATTCATTCTTTAGATTTCTATCCTGCCATTTTCTGTAGACTCTTGGTAGCTTACATTTAAAACAGTAAAAACTCCCAATACAACCAATCAACTTCTTAAAAACATAAACACAAAACAGCAGCATAGTCCCCAATCCTCCCTGATCTTCAGCCAGTCACCATAGTGTGGGGGTTTTTTGATGGTACACTGTCACCTGGAGGAGGAGTCCCTGTTGTTCCTGCCCCCAGCCTAAACCAAAGACCTGGTGGAAGAGTTCCATTTTACAAGTCTGTGGGACTTAGATAGCTCTGTGAGGGCACTCAGCTCTCCAGGGAGCTCATTCCAACTGGTCAGGGCCAGGACTGAAAAGGCTTTTGCCCAGGTTGAACTGAACATGGAAAATCTTCAACCAAACAGTTACTTATCATGGATGCTTTAGGCTAACCCTGCATTGAGCAGGGAGTTGGATTGAAGTAATGACAGACACGAGGCTTCCTTCTCTCTCTGTGCTAGCCTGCTCCAGAGCTTGATCTTTCCTGCCAGGTTGTTCAGGATCTTGGTAGCCCTCTCAAGCAGGCTACGCTTTTATTTGTTCTTCAGCTCAGGAGAACAGACTTCACAATACACATCAATGGGCACATAGGTTTGCAGAAGCTTGGTTACGTAAACATTCAATTGTTATCAAATTTCAAGATGCTCTATAGCTTATCTTCACACAGGAAGGTTTCCTACAGGGTCAGCTATTAGAAGGAGAAGGAGAAGGAGAAAGAGAAGGAGAAGGAGAAGGAGAAGGAGAAGGAGAAGGAGAAGGAGAAGGAGAAGGAGAAGGAGAAGGAGAAGGAGAAGGAGAAGGAGAAGGAGAAGGAGAAGGAGAAGGAGAAGGAGAGTTTGTTTTTATATGCCACTTTTCTCTACCCGAAGGAGGCTCTAAGCAGCTTACAGTCGCCTTTCCTCTCTCCACAACAGACACCCTGTGAGGTGGGTGAGGCTGAGAGGGCCCTGATATCACTGCTTAGTCAGAACAGTTTTATCAGTGCTGTGGTGAACCCAAGGTCACGCAGCTGGCTGCATGTGAGGGAGCACGGAATCAAACCCGGCTTGCCAGATTAGAAGTCTGCACTCCTAACCACTACACCAAACTGGCAGAAACCCTGTCTTTCTGATAATTACACAGAGACCAGAGACTGACCTTTTGATCCTGCCCCAGCACCTGGGTTTGCCCAACAGCTAAGAGCAGAGACAAAATTAGGCAGATCTCTCCATTGGACTAGATGGCCTCTAAGACAGTGGTCCCCAACCTGCGGGCCGCGGCCCGGCGCCGGGCCGCAAAGGCCATGGCGCCGGGCCGCGGCTCCCTCTCCCCGCCCCCCCCCCCGCAGTAAAAAACTTCCCAAGCTACTTACTGCCGGAGGACGGGGAGAGGGAATCAGGGCCGGGCCGCGCCCGCGCAGGCCGCGCCCGCGCGGCCCGATCAGCGGGTGCGGCTCGTGGGTGCGGCCTGATCCGCAGGCGCGGCTCGCGGGCGTGGCCCGACATGTGGGCGTGGCCCGCGCGGGCGCTGTCCCCGCGGGCGCGGCCCGATGCCCTGCCGGTCCCCAGCCTAATAAAGGTTGGGGACCACTGCTCTAAGACACTGTCCAACTCTATGATTCTATGGCTCCTAAGCTTTGTTTCTATTTATGCCTCTCTTTGTTCCTAGTGGAAGTTATCATTCACCCCACAGTACTTTCCTCTGGTGCTATGTTCTTTCAATTCAATGGAAGACATGGGTCTTACATTAAT
Source organism: Paroedura picta (assembly GCF_049243985.1). Classification (NCBI taxonomy): domain Eukaryota; kingdom Metazoa; phylum Chordata; class Lepidosauria; order Squamata; family Gekkonidae; genus Paroedura; species Paroedura picta. The sequence continues at coordinate 102,889,248 of NC_135371.1, read as the reverse complement.
AAAAACTCTTAATATTGGAATGTATCTGCTGTGAAGGATCACCTCCACTATAGAAAAGATGCAACACAAACAAAAGCAAGATTTAGAATTTAAGCCTGTGCTTTGAGTGCTCAGAAAATTTGGCATCCGCACAAAACAAAAACAAAGCCCAAAACCTGAAAGACTGTATAAAACCAGTAAGAAATAAATGCACATTTATTGCTGAATAATTCTGATTGTGTGAAAAGGTACATTAATGTCACACCTGAACATGTTCAGTAGGGCTGCAAGCAACAGCTTTAGTAACTGGCCTACTTCTAGGACCTGGCCAGTCAAGCTGGTTGCTATGGCAGCCAAAGAGGTGTGCGTGAATTCTGGCTTTGGTTCACACAGCTCTCTGGTTCATGGTGCTTTGCAGAGGTGAACCTGTGCACAGAAGGACATTGCTCCATTTCCGTTCACTGCAGTGTCAAAAAGGGAAGGTTGGCTGGCACAGCTTTTCTGGGTTCTTCCAGCATAAACTGGAAGAAAATTACACTTCTTTATTAGAACAGGGAATAAATCTTTTCATTGGCTGTTGATGTTTAAAATTTTTTCTATTAAGTACGTTTTTCTTTCCTTCCTTCCAGTGGCTCATGGAGGACATTGCTTCAACTGGTGAGAGAGAGTGACTAATCCACGGTGACCCATCAAGTTTCATGGTACAGTGTAAATTCACTTTATACCTCCCTTTTCTCTAGAGTGGAGACACAAAGTATCTTACATTATTTTCCTCTTTTCCATTTTATTTTCACAATAACCCTTTGAGGTAGAATAAACAGAGTGAGTGATTGGCACAAGGTTATCCAGGAAGCTTAATGATACAGTAATGTTGGACTAAGATTTGGGAGTCCCAGATTGGGAGTCCAACTTTCTAATTGCCACATCACATAGACATTTTACAATGTAAATGCACTGGGAATAATAGCCTTTCAAACATTCAGCACTCATAGGGTTAATAGCAGCAGGGTTTGCTTCTTCCTCAGAATCCTTGCTTGGGTTGTATTAGATCAGGGCTATGTCAACCAGGCCTCCAGTAATCTGTTAGGAAGAACACATGGTGGGAGGAGGTATTTGAAAGTGGGAGTGGGGGCAGCACCTTGGGGAAAAGAAACACATGCCTGATGTTCTGGAGAAGCTAACAGATAAAAGAAAATCCAGTGTTTGTAGTGGAAATTAGTTCATTAGAAGATTACATTTAGATTTTAAGGAGGCTATTATGGAGGGAGATGAGTTGGTATAATGAGTGCATATTTATTTAAATAATAATTTATTTTAAAGGCTAGACATTTGGGAATGTTACCCTGGGAAGAGGAAGCTCTCCTTTCAGTTTTTTTCAAACCTCAGGTTTTTAAAATTTCTTAAATCTTCACCAGCATTTTGCAGCACTACATGGCCAAAAAACAAAAACAAACAATCCCCCCTCCCATAGCGAAGAAGAAGAAGAAGAAGAAGAAGAAGAAGAAGAAGAAGAAGGGCCATTCCGCACTCGTTCAAAATTGCACAATGGTTGCAAATTGAAATCGCTACTGTTTTGCAGTTATGCACGTCGTTGACAATCTGCAACACTCCTGAAACCAATCCGCAAAAAGCGCTTCGTTGTAGCGCTTTCAGGGAAATCCCAAAAAGTGGATTCACCCTCCAGAAAGCGCTACACTCTTGCAACCCATCTGCAACACTAGCGGGAAAGTTCTGTGCATTACCATTGTTGCGGTTTCTGCAAAGTCCCTCCCCCTGGCTCTCTCCTCTGATCTTCCGGCGAAGTGATCGCCATTTTTTTTTCTCTGAGCAAGCGGAGATCAACGCACCGGCAAGCTTTCATTTACCCAGCGAGGCTTCCCTGGCTGCAGTCCCTCCCCAGAGCTGTTTTAAGTCACCAAGCACAAAGCAACACACAGCCCCGTTTGCTGGTTTATTTTCCCTTTATTTTTCACTGTATTTTTGGCCGAAAATTTCGCCCGTGCGGGGGGCGGGTATTTTTTTTTCACTCAGGGGGAGTGTGGCAACGATGAAACGGCAGCTCAAACACCACCTGCTAGCTAGATGGGTCTCTCCGTTGCAATGAATCAACGCAGATTCGTTGCAACGTATTTTTTCTTTTTTTTTTTAAACCTTCCTTAAAGGGAAAGGGGCTTTTGGGGAGCATGATAACGGCCGCCCATTGGCTGCTTGACGGCCAGGGGTGGGACAAAGCTCGGCAATATCGCTTCCTGGCTAGCGATTTTTGTCAAGACTGGAAACCTGTGGGAAAAGATAGAAATACAACTGGATTCCATTACAAAGGCAGGTATGCATAACGACGAATTCCACTATTTCAAATGGCGTTTTTTTGTTCTGCAACCAATTTGCTACATAGATCCTGGTGCGGAATGGCCTAAAGAGTTGGTTCTTATATGCCACTTTTCTCTACCCGAAGGAGTCTCAAAGCGGCTTACAGTCGCCTTCCCTTTCCTCTCCCCACAACAGACATCCTGTGAGGGAGGAGAGGCTGAGAGAGCCCTGATATCACTGCTCAGACAGAACAGCTTTATCAATGCTGTGGTGAGCCCAAGTTCACCCAGCTGGCTGCATGTGGGGGAGTGCGGAATCGAACCTGGCTCACCAGATTAGAAGTCCGCACTCCTAATCACTACACCAAGCTGGCCATGCTGCTTAATCTCATTGAATTTTAAATTTACCTGAACACTCAAAGGCAACCAGACAAGTCATATGTGTGTGTGGGGAGATGTGCTAGGGTTGAGAAGAATAGCCTGGCAACCAGCAGGAGACCAGGGGCGGAGGGAAGAATCTGTCTTACTATACAATGATGTCACTTTCAGTGTGACCTGGGAGTGCTAGCATCACACTTGGGGTAGTATTCTAGCACCTGATGCTCTAGCCTGCTTGCAACAGCAAAAAAACCCAAACATTTTATTGGAATGCCTTTTGGATTTATTCCCTCACCTGACTAGCTTGAATTTTGACTGGGGTTACCAGCCTCAAGCTGGATCCAGGGCAGAGTCTGCACTTACTTTCTTTATTCCATTGTCAATCCTGTTGAATTCAGATCGCTTTGAACTCGAGTCTTCCTCTCTCCCCCCCCCCCATTGAAACAGGAAAGTCTTCTGCACGTGATTAGGGAGGCTCAGAAGGTGGGGGGGGGAGCCAAGCCTCTTTCTTTCTTTTCTTGAAGGGGGCGGGGGAGAGGAGCCAGGCAGGGAGCCTCTTTCTTTTCTTGGAGGGGAGGGGGAGAGGATTGAAAAAGGCAGAGGAGGGAGGAAAAATCCAGGAACGACAGAAGTTGAGAGAAATTATGGGCTTCTCCTTTAAAGCAAGTATGTCACATGACCAGGTGTAGCCTATCAGAGGTTCTCTACCATGGAACTTTCTTTCCCAAGCTGGATATTCAGGATTAAAAGCAGTCTGAGATATTGCACAATAAAGGTAGGGTCACTCCGGATCAATCCTTCTTGCTGCAGAAGGAAAATTTAAATCGCCCCAAATCCAAACGGAAATTGCATTCTGTGTAGAGGGCAGGGACTGAATCGATCTGGGGTTGGAATAAAAGCTCCGTGCAGTTTACACCCTGGAGTCTTCCTGGAATTATTAGAGTTCCAGACTACAGAAATCAGTTCCCTTGGAAGTAATGGCAGCTTTGAAGAGCAAACTCTGTAGCATCACTTAAATGCTGAGCTCTCTCTTCTCTCCAAACCCTGCTTCCCAGTCACCACCTCCAAAACCCCAAGGATTTTTCCCCACCTGCAGTTGTCAACCCAAATTTCAGACCTGATTTCAACATTTTGGTAGGATACTTCTATGTTGCCAGCCCCACTAAATACACGTCATAGCTATTTTCTTCCCATGATGGTGGACAAGGTTTCATTGAAGTGGCATGAGGTTTCTTTATTTCTTGTGTGCTTGTGAAAGAAAGCTGTGGGCACCACTGTCCTCCTTAGTAGGTTGCTTGGCTTTAAGTAGCAGTCTTAAAAAAAACAGCTAGCTGCATCTGCTTCAAGGATAGAATGGTGTTTGCTTTATGTTTATGTTTGGTTTATATTTCTTAAGTATAAGAAAATAAACAAATAAATAAAATATGTATTTTTTAGTGAACAACACAAGACAAAGAAAAGGGAGAGAATAAACTTAACCCAGAAATTTCAATAAGGATCAGAAGATTAAAGAAATCCAAAATGAAGGGCCTAGTAATTCTGTGTCTCAATATATATTTGATAACATGCTTGTAATATATTGAGATACAAAATTACCAAATCGTTAAATTTAGATTTCTTTAACCTTCTGGTTCTTAATTATGTTTTTTAGTACTAGGATCAAACACATTTCCTTCTCAGGATTTTTAGCATTCTTCACCAGGTTAAAGGGCAGAGGAGAGATCTCTGAGACAAAGTGCATAGCCAAGATACCAAGTTTCTCTTCTGCATATTCGCTTTGCACAGCTTGCTTGCCCATATGAAGCAATTCCCCCATCTCACCCACATTAACATTTCCTGATGAGCCAGTGTGTTAATTTTGTGCTCCAGTGTTCTCTGCTCATGGGCATCTGCTGGCAAGGCGTCTGCCTTCCCTTCTGTTAAACAAGACCAAGTTATGGGACCCTCTGCTCTCATTCATTTAGGACTTCATTTATTATCAAATCTTTCCTGAACAGGAAAGCAAGCTTTCTAGAATGCCTCCCATATTATCAGAGCTCCCAAACTCTTGATATATATATATATATATATATATATATATATATATATATATATATATATATATATATATATATATATATATATATATATATATATATATATATATATATATATATATATATATATATATAACATCCTTCTAACATAAAAGAGTTATGAGTGAAAGAAACAAGAAGAATTGTTGTTGCATCAGCTGTGTTATTAATTTCTAAACTTTTGAAAACAGGAACTAGGATAGCCAGCCCCCCCACACCCCCAGTCAGGGAGGAGGTACCTCACTTTCAGGTTACCCCTTTCCCCTCTACATTCTCCCCCCCCCCCGGAGGAATGCCAGAAATTAATGTAAAATGGCTATGTGATATGGACACGATGTAAGCACATTGAGGATGTTAGGGTGGCAATGCTCTGTTTTTTGGTCAAAACTCTATGGTTAGAAGCTAAGGGCCATTTTACACCTGGAAAATAAAGTAAGACACTTACCCTCTGCAGACGCCATGTTTTTGGCATTTTAAATGACATTGTCTGCATCCAGTGTCCCAGCAGCAATCCAGCAGCTACAGCCTCCATTTTAACATGCTAGCTGGGGAATCCACAAAACTGGAGGAGGAAATTTGCGGGAGGAGAACAACCAGCAGCCAGTAGCAAAATAGCTGTGCATAACAAAGAGGCCAGAAGTAGCATGATCTCCATCTGCAACGCCCGCCCTTGTGCCCGCCTCCCTTTCCCTTCTCCATGGAATTGGGCTTTTTTGGCGGAGGGAGCAATCTTCTTGGAGTAATGAATACACGTTGCTCCACAGAGGCAGAACAAAAAAAAAAAATCCCACCCACCAGTTGGCTCACAAAGCATGCCTCTCAACCCCCACCCAAAAAAAATCAGGAAAAATTCTTTTGATCATCAAGTATCATAATTCCAAAACAGGGTGGGATTAAATTATGCACTATGCAGTTATGATTATATGCATAGGCATAGCAATGGAGAAGTTTTACTTAAACAAAAAAAGATTGCTTGCACTTTAAAGCTGGGAGAAAGGTGACTGGCTGGCTACCATGATTGACAGGCTCATGGGTATAGTGAGTCCCTCTCCTCCACCATTTGAATCAGCTGTGTGGAGTGCCAAGAAGCATCAGAAAGTGAGAGAAGAATCCCAGAGAGCAAGGAGGTGAGAAATGGCGGGGGGGGGGGTGCGATTATGTATAGTGTTAAGCAATTGCAGTTGATTAACACTATGTTTTTAGAGGTGCGGAAAGGCATTAATTCTAACATAGGCATGCTGCATTCGTTTCTGCTCTCAGAAACTGCATTCTCACCATCTCCTGCTGGCAGCTCTGAGGGACCCGGCAGCCCTAACAGTAACCCAGCATGCAAGAATTATTTTAAAAAGGCAAGTGATCTAGTCGTTCTAAGCAGCATTACACACTTCTAAATCCATGCAAATCAATGGGCAAGTCTGGTTATGATGTTCTTAAACACTCAGTTTGTTTGAATAAATTCTTTTTAATCACTCAGAGTTGACCTATTACTGCTTGATTAATGAGAACTAGTCAGATGTAGCCATAACAGTGTGGATTGGGGTTTCAGAGAGCCAGATCTGAATCCTCTGTCAGTGGTCTGAAGCAAAGTGACAGAAGTTGTTGGACAGGACAGTTAGGACAGCCCTGGGACGAACAGGGCTGGTGCAGCCTTTCCAAGCCTCCCCCCCAGCAGCCCTACTGGCCTCCTATCCCAGCAGCGGTTAGGGGCAGAGCAGTGGCGATTGCCCCCACTCTCCCAAGAGGCTGATATACTTCTGTCTCCATCAGGGGTGAGGGGCAAGCTGGCTGCATTGTCACTCATTCTCTGTCCACATACCCCTTGCCCTTTTATTTATACAGTGCAAGGTGTTACATATGTTTACAGCAGGTTTTCTTTACCAGGGTTTCATGAAACCCTGAGGTTTCTTGATGGCCCTGGAAGGGTTCCCTGAATGGGTGGGAATTAATTTTTATATGTTATTTAAATGTGTTAAATATTTATCAGGTGATATGACCATATATGGTTATGTCAACCCACTCCCCTCCTCCCAAAATGGCCAATGATGGACCTGGAGGGGGTGGGGAGGGGCTTGGGCAGACATGTACACAAGTATGCTTCTCTACTGTATTCTACATGATCATGCCCCTTCTGGTGTTTCTCAAAGCCTGAAGAATGTTTTAGGAGTTTCTCAACAGTAAAAAAAAAGTGGAGAAAGGCTTGTCTACAGTATAAGAGAGGCTGGTTCCCCCAATATTTCTCCAAATTTCTCATTTTTCCACTGGAAAAAATTTGGAATAAGTGAAATGTGTTGTAAGAAAAGGGTTTTCTCATACAAAAAAAAAAAAAAAGAATTCATTCAAGGTTCTTTCCCAGTGTTCTTCCCAATTTCCTCACTTTTTCATACTATACATTTCAAATATGAAAAACATATTGTTTCTTTTCACTGTTCCTCAATTTTTCCTCATTAGAAAAACCAAAAAAAGACCTCTGTAAAAATGGGGGAAGACCCCATTTTATTCCAGTTTCCCCCTAGCCCCTGTTCACATCTCTAGGTATGTTATGCTGAAAGTTCATGATTGCTCCAAGGTCACCCAGCAAGCTTCTATGACTGGGTGGGGATCCAAAGCAGAATTTCTGAGATAATAGTCTGACACTCCAACCAATACACTGCATTCCAAGACCATCACAATTGTTAGCTTCATTGGGGTGAGGTTTGGGTATCCAGAGATTCAATGCAAAGCATGCCAGGAGCACCTTCTTCTCCAAATAGCCTTTGGCAAGATTGCTCTTGATATCTCTCATGACGTATTAATTCCTTTGTAGTATTTACAGTCCAAACATTGAATGAGTATGTAAGACTGACTTAAAAGAGCACTTTGATATGGTAACAGTGAGAGTCAATTGTAAAACATACATACATGTTGACATGAAGCTGGAGGATTCCTTTAAAGTGATACTGAGCCCAGTCACCAAAGATAAGCAAATCACCTGAACTATTGGTGGTATAGGTTTGTCGCTGATTAAACAGGTTTTCAAGCCTATGCATTCTTCTGAAATCTTACTTTTGGGTTAATCTGCTGTAATATGTCAGACTGCCTTTGAAAGACATTTGGAAGTTTCAGTAGATGCAGAATGCAGTGACCCAAGTGATGGTTGTGAGGTGCCTAAATCATGTAATGCTTATTCTAAGCAGGTTGTACTGAGTATCCATTAACCTCCTGATACAATTCAAAATGATGGGTTTGACTTGAGAAGCTCTGAACAGGGTCATGTTGTAACATGATTGGATACTCCCCTATATAAATAAAAACTTGTGGAAATCTCTTAATAGGCTTTCATTGGTAGGGTAAAGACATGGCACACAGTAAAAGGGCATATGGGTCACTTGTAGAGCATATGCTTTTGCATTCTATGTTCAATCTCTGGCTAGGGGTATGCAGAAATACAATTTTAAAAACTTGAGTTAGAATACTGAATTTTGGAATTTTGTGTTAGGAAATTATCTGACAATTATTTCCATTGTTTTCGGCAGGAAACAATTTTCTGGGTGTAACTTCTTCAGCTGAAGCATATTTTTGCCCCTCACTCAAGATCCTGAGGAAGTTAAACTTCTGGCTGCAGAACAGGCACTCGTGGTTGTGAATTAGGTTGTGGTTGTGAATTAATTTGTGAATGAGCTTTTTTGCTCGTTTGATAGAATCCTCAAGTGAGGGTAGTCTGGGAGGGGTGAGGTGGGTTTTTATCTTTTTACAAAAATGGAACAAGTGGGTGAGGGGTGCCTAAACATAGCATCATTGCTTTACTTCACCCTCTTTCTTTTAGCATTTCCCCCCAGCCTGGCTGATTTCACAAGCTGGAATTAGAGCGGGAGAAAATATTCTTCAAGCATTAGATTAGAATAAAAGCCACAGGCTTTGGCAGGGTTTAACTCCTCTGAATCACATGTTCTGGTTTTACTTAAATAAAAATAGACCTTCCCTTCCCTACTTTCTTTACATATGAGTGGGAGGAATTGTCTGTCTTTTAAAAATCTCTGCTAAGGTTTACACTAGCTGAGGAAGAGGGGATTTCTATAAAGTCACTGCAGAATGGATGTAATGTAGGTGCCCCATCCAGCTTCTGATAATAACTGAACTGCAGTATTCTAAAATAATTGAAATATCCAAGTTGACTTCAAGGGCAGACCCATGTCAAGTGTGGCCCTATCTGTGCACACAGCTTATTTTTGATTATTCCTAAATTTGGAATCTATATGGTTTTACTCCGAATCTTGTGCCTGCACTCCATACCATTATATAAATCCATTTATCTCTTGGGAATCAGAGAGTATCTAGTGATCTATGAGTTCATTGGTAATGTTGGAATTCTATTATTATTATTATTATTATTATTATTATTATTATTATTATTATTATTATTATTATTATTATTATTATTATTATTATATTTCCCACCACTCCCTGAGAAGCTCATGGTGGGTGACAACAGTCTTCACCCCATTAAAATACCCATTAATAGACTTTAAAAATCCCAACATCTCATTCCCTCCCCCCGCTACCAAAGCGGCAGGGAAAATGTAGAGGAATGAAGTAACTTCCAATTCCGGGGGGGGGGGGGGGTAGGGCGATGGCTCTAGTCTGCTGACCCCAGCCTTAACCATAGACCTGTTGGACGAGCTCCGTTTTACAGGCCCTGCGGAAAGCTGGCAAATCCCGCAGGGCCCGCAGTTCACTTGGGAGCTCATTCCACCAGATAGGGGCCAGGACCGAAAAGGCCCTGGCCCTGGCCCTGGCCCTGGCCCTGGCCCTGGCCCTGGCCCTGGCCCTGGCCCTGGCCCTGGCCCTGGCCCTGGCCCTGGCCCTGGCCCTGGCCCTGGCCCTGGCCCTGGCCCTGGCCCTGGCCCCGGTTAAGACTAGGCGTACTTCCCCAGGGCTGGGAAGAAGGCTAGAGAAACTTTTTATGTGGTTCCTGAATTTGCTAATAGGAACAGCAAGCAAAGAAGAATTCACTTCCCTTCTCCATGGACACCATTTTCTGTCTCTGGTTCTTATCTCTGTTGAGGAGTTCACCCAGCATGTGATCAACCATGGCTGGCGGTGGGGAGCTTTCCAAAGATGCTGTGGGAAGGAAGATGAGTTTGCTAGCACTTGATGGAAGGAGGGGGAAATGCACAATCATCCCCCCTTAAAAATAGTGGAGAGGGTCCTGCTAAAAATGGTCAAGTAGTATGCGATTGTATCTGGATGAATCGCGAGGGGAGGAGAAGCTTGGAGGAAGGAGACAGCAACCTGCAGCCATTGTGGGCTCCCAGCATTTCTCAGTTTTTCACTGCTGTACTCAGCCTCTTTGCCTGTCCTCTTCTCACTCTCTCCTTCCTCCAGCCTTTTCCTCTCCTGTAATTCCTCCAAGCATTGCTCATCTTCTGCCTCTTCACAGAGCCCATCCCCATTCTCTTTTTACTTCATCCTTTTCCTTCAGCCTCCTCTTCCACCCATGTCGACCACACACAGAAAACCCAGGTAAACAGTGACCAGAAAATGAAGGGAGGGAAGTCAATGCAGAACACATGCTCCCAAACAGCCCCTTTCCCTTTAAGAAAGGTTTTTTTAAAAAAAAACACACCCATTGCAACGAATCTGTGTTGATTCGTTGCAACGGAGAGACCCATCCAGCTGGCAGGTGTGTTTGAGCTGTCGTTTCATCGTTGCCACGCTCCTCCCGAGTAAAAAAAAAAATCCCCTCCCCTCACGGGCCCGATTTTTGGCCGAAAACAGTGTAAAAAATAAAGGGAAAATACATCAGCAAACGGGCTTCTCTGTGCTTAGTGACTAAACAGCTCTGGGGAGGGACTGAAGCCGGGGAAGCCTCTAAACAGAGGCTCGCTGTGGGTTGAGCCCCGCTCGCTCGGAGAAAAAAAAAATGGCTAACGCTTTGCTGGAAGATCAGAGGAGAGAGCCAGGGGGAGGGACTTTGTAGAAATCACAACAATGGTAATGCACAGAACTTTCCCGCTAGTGTTGCAGATTGGTTGCAGGAGTGTAGCGCTTTCCGGAGGGTGAATCCACTTTTGGGGATTTCCCTGAAAGCGCTACAAGGAAGCGCTTTTTGCGGATCGGTTTCAGGTGTGTGGCAGATTGTCAACGACGTTGTGCATAATGGCAAATCAGTAGCGTTTTCAATTGGCAACCATTGTGCGATTTTGAAGGCGTGCGAAAAGCCCCTAGATTATATCAATTGAGGAAACAGAATGGAAAACAGCGCAGCTGCCGGGGACTTCCTGCCCGGCGGCCTGACGCGGCGAGAGGCGCAAAGCGCCTCTCACCGTGTCAGGCCAACGGCCAAGGAAGCCCCCGGCAGCCGTGCTCCGCCCGACTGCCGGGGGCTCCCTAACCTAGCGCCCGCTGTATTAGTTGCAGTGGGCTTGATTACTAGTTATTTATAAAGCAAGAGGAGAATCAGCATACTGGTTGCATCAGCCATTTGGAATACTTACAATGGAGAAGGCAGAAGTGGCCTCTGAGGTTTTTAGGTGGCTTGGGCACATTTGTTTTTGTGCAGCTTCATTCTCCATTTATATAGCTGTCTCAGAAGCACAGAATGCAAAACTAGGTAAGTGTGATACTTAAAACCTTTGCCCAGTCCTGGTCATCTAGTTCCAAACAAGGGAGATTTCCCTTCCAGCCTGTGCCCTCCCTCCCATATTAAGAAAAGGCTATTGAATCAGCTCACAGAACAAGCGCTGCGCTCCACCACTGATCCACTGGAGGGTGCGTGACTGTTTGAGAGTGGGAGGCGGAGGAAGATTGCTCCCTGCAAGCTGGCACTGTCAGCAATCAGCTGACATTAAAACAAACACCCTCTATGCAAAGGGCAGGCTGAGCATTTGGTATTTGTAATTAAAGCTTCTGGCTGGCTCACATGAGTCACTCCCAGGGTTGCTTTACCAGCCCAGCATGCATAACAACATCCAAGCTGAAGGCTGCAAGGCCTACTTATAATTCAGACCGGTTTTTCAGGGCTGCAGCCAGTGCACATTCCTCCCCTGGACTTCCTCCTGCTTTGACCTTCACTGAAAACCTTATTTTTCAAATAATCTTCTAAACTATAGTTGATTTAATCTTGCAGCTCAGTAGGAGAGAGTAAATGCAGCACTGCAGAATGGACAGCCCAGAAAAGTGGAAATAACACTCAGCTGCTCCCAGTTCCTTACTGACATTAATGATTTCTTGAAATTCAACTGCAGGAAGACGACCCCTTGTTGGTAAACTGTTTATATCCACTTGAGTCCAGTGGCTAGCCTTGGATATCAGACACCTTCCATAACACTAAAGTGGGCCAGTGCTACCTGGAGCAACCCTGCTGTGCTTCTTTTGTCTGTTCCTGCTCTTTGTTTATGCAACTCTGGCCTTACTGAGCAAGGAACATGACGTGGCTCATTCATATGATCAACACAGAGAAGGTACAGACATTTTCCAGGCATCCTTTCAAATAAATCTATGCTTTTTGTGAAATAATATGAGTGATATATGGATCAAGGTCTGTGATGGCTAATGAAGCCCCCATATAGAGAGGGTAGTGTGCCCTGCTATTTACTACCTAAAGGAGTCTCAGAGTGGCTTCCAATCACCTTCCCTTCCTCTCCTCACAACAGACAGCCTGTGAGGTAGGTGAGGCTGAAAGAGCTCTGAGAGAACTTTGACTAGCCTAAGGTCACCCAGCAGGCCTCATGTGTCTCAAAACGGCTTGCAATTGCCCACCCTTCCTGTCCACACAACAGGTACCTTGTGAGGTAGATGAGGCTGAAAGAGCTCTGAAAGAACTGTGACTGGTCCAAGGTCACCCAGCTAGCAGCATGTGGAGGAGGAGTAGGGGATCAAACCTGGTTCTTCATATTAGGGGCCAGCACTCTTAACCACTATACCATGCTGGCTCAGGTAGATTAGCAGGTAGAAGAGCAGTGTCTCTGGAGGCGAGTCCTATTAAGTAGTCATCAGATGGAAGTGAAGAACATAATGCTATATCCATTCATCACCTCTTCAGTCTGTCTTGTCAAAAATCTAGTGAGGTGTTGTGGTTTGAAGCATCAGACTAGGCCCTGACAGACTCTAGCTCCATGCAGTTCACTGGGTATAGCTGTGCCAGTCCCTCCCTCTCAGCCTGATCTATCTCACAGACTTGTTGAGGAAATAAATAGGGAGCGAACCATACTTGAAGCTCCTTGGAGGAAGGGTATGATAAAACAAATAGATAATGGATACACCCATTTTCTATTTTTCATTCCTCAAGTCCAATACATCCCTGATGGCCAGGACTGCTTTATAAAAAGGAGTTCATATAGGTTGATGTGTGCTCTCTGCTGTGCCAAACACCGGCTTCCCTTGGGCCAGTTGCTCTCTTTCAGCTTAACAGGTTAACCTTGCAGGCTTATTGTGAAGGTAACTTTTAGGACTTGGGTATATGTACGGCACCCTGAACTTTTTGAAGGAAGGGTGGGTTAAACATATGTCATAGTTCTGGAATGTTTCCAGGGTGATGGGGGGGGGGGGCTTTTCTTGGCTGACTTTCTCCAAGCTCTTCCTTCTAACAGTGGGCTGTGAGCAGTCATTTCCTATCCTTCATTCCCCAGCCTTGCGTGCCTTTTCCAAGTCTGAGTGAGGCCATTTGGGTTTGCTTGTTTAGGAGACCTTCTTCCAGCTTGAAGGGCTTTGTGTTTTGCTTGAAAGGCAAATTAATGAGTATGCAGCTATGTATACACCTAAAACGGCGGCATTGCCGGTACAGCCAGGATATGAATAACCTCCTCATTAAGCTCCTGCCTCATGCTACAGAGGCACATAAAGAGACACCAACGTCACATCGCAGCCACATACAAAGCCTTCTCCGTGCTGCATAAATCATGCATGGCCACATAATCTATTATAGATTCACAAAGCCGTAATCGCTAATTATACCAAGGCATCTTTAGTTTCCTATGGGATCTGGCTTGCAGATCTGCAGGCACAGGCGTTCGCTGGTTGCACATGCAGCCTGCTTGTAATTTAATGACAATTTAATTTTATGACTCTTATTCCTTGCTTCTGCACTGCATCACATCAAGGAGAGCACACCTGGGTTTTTTCTATGCTGAAGCAAGCAGGAGAGGTTCTTGCTGCTGGAGCTCTTGGGAAGCATTTAAGTCTAAATGGGTGCCACAGAAGAGACACCAGTAGCTTTCAGTGTGCCCTTCCTGTCTTTCATCAATTCATTCTGCTTTGAGAACTCACAAGCAAATATAGCATGAGACCTGATGCCATTAATAAGGTGTTTAGGTGTTTACCCTTTATTGAAGGAGATATTTTAACCACTGGAGGATGCCTGTGTCAAAGTGAAATCAAGTACATATAAAAGTAGGTCTACTCATATTCAGATACTTGCATTTATCACTTGAATGTGTGAAACTGCTGCACAAGGAAGAATGCTCATGGACCCTTTCTCCTTACCTCTGCATTTAATTACCTGTGGACCAGTGTCATGGGACAGTTGCCATTTGCACTGAACATTTGAATTCATCCTTACTAACCTCAAAATCTTCAATTGAAAGCCCAATCTCTGCCCACATCTGTTTAGAAGAAAAGGACCTGTATGGCTATTAAAGAGAAGGCACCAAGCATGACTATCTGGAAAGCTTTTAAAGTAAATTCTATGGGCATTTCTGCACATCAGTTAAAAAAGCGTTATACCAGCTGAATGGCAAAGTGCTAAATTTTTCCATGCTTCCGAGCTCCTCCTTACCTTTTCTGCTGTCTCACCTTTGTCTATGCTTTTTCATGCATCTCACCCTCCCCAACCGCTGCTGGAAATGGTGGAAGAGAGCAACGTGTCTTATACACGTTGTGCTTCCACCTGTCAATCAATGCAGGCAACCAATCCCCTTTCTCCATTTTTAAAGGTCCTGTGATGCTCATTAATTTTTTTAAAGCATACTTTAAAATAACTATGCATAGAATCATGGATGCATAGTGCTTTTTGAATGCCACCCATTATGGGATCATGAGTCCTTTGAGATATTTAAAATTAATATCATTTCTGATTGGGGGGGGTTGGGGGAGAAAACTTTAGAGAGGCATGCTTTGTTTCACAACTTTGAAAAAAAAATTATTTATGGCATCGCCTGCACTTGTGTCCACCTATTAGTTGCTCAGGGAAATTAGCCATTTTTAAAAAGAAATTCCCAGCCCCGGGAACAAGGGAGAGGGAGACAGGTGCAAGGGTGGGACGAGGCAGGTGACTCTAGCGCATTTGAGCCTCCATACCTTCCCTCTGCTGGTTGCCTGCTGGTTGCTCTCCAGTGTTGTTGTTGTTAGGTGCGAAGTCGTGTCCGACCCATCGTGACCCTATGGACAATGATCCTCCAGGCCTTCCTGTCCTCTACTATTCCCAATCCAGTTACTGCCCAGATGCTGGATGTGGGCAACATCATATGGAGGGTCTGGAATATAACGACTACGTAAGGTAAGCATTTCACTACATTTAATGGGTGCGGAAATGACCTATGTTATAGTTAATGTTACTATTTATTTATTTAAAATATTTCTGCCCAGTCACTCAGCTTCATCTTCCAAGGTGGTTCTCAATATAAAACCATAATAAATTAATTAATAGGCAATAAAATTACTAATTAAAACAGCATACCCCTATATTAGCTCAGTAGTGAGGTAGTTCCCACTCTTCCTTTACCTTTTATTATTTCTTTACCTCAAACCTCTCCTTCTTTAGATTGTAAACACCTTGCAGCATGATCTGATTTTTATTGCATATGTTATTATGTAAAATATCATGTATGCAGTTAATGCTGTATAATTAAATGCATGTCGTGCATACATAAGAGAGGCAATGAATGTTCCTGATTTATTACTAGGAAACTGAAAATATGAGACAGTGACTTGTCTCAAATTGCTCAGTGAGTTCATATAATGAATTGGGATGAAAACTGAAGACCACCAGATTCAACCCAAAGTTTCCAATGAGCAGCAGCCAAGAATACAAGTGAGATGCAAAAACTTAAAAGTAATACTGAGACCCAGTATGGTTTTGCTAAGTCAAAACAAGAAGACTAATTCTATCATAAGGTAAATGGTTTAGCATTTTCAGTACATCAATATGCAGAATGTCAGGTTAGATGTGACCCTTCATTTTAAAGGTTTACTATTACTGATCTTGGATAAATGAAGAGAACTTGGAGGTCTGTTGTAAATCTGTGCTTCTATTATTGTATTTTTATCCTTTTTACCTAAACTTGATGATTGCCCCATTAAAAACATAGCACATATGTAGAAGAAGAAAAGTTGGTTCTTATATGCCGCTTTTCTGTACCCAAAGGAGTCTCAAAGCGGCTTACAGTCGCCTTCCCTTTCCTCTCCCCACAACAGACACCCTGTGCGGTGGGTGAGGCTGAGAGAGCCCTGATATCACTGCTTGGTCAGAACAGCTTTATCAGTGCCATGGCGAGCCCAAGGTCACCCAGCTGGCTGCATGTGGGGGAGCGCGGAATCAAACCCGACTTATCAGATTAGAAGTCCACACTCCTAACCACTGCACCAAGCTGAAACTAGCCATCAGAAAGCATGGACACACAAGAACCCATTAACGTCCCTTGTGGTAAATCAGACTATTGGTCTATCAGAGTCACTATGGGCTATTCTAACTGGCTATTCAAGGATTGCTGCCTTTTCATGGCGAAGGGGCTTGCATAGCTCAGTGAAGCTATGAGCTATGCCATGCACGGCCACCCAAGACAGACAGATCATAGCAGAGAGCTCTGATAAAAGATGATCCACTGGAAAAGGAAATGGCAAACCACTCCAGTATCTTTGCCATGAACACTCTATGGACAGTTCCAAAAGGCAAAACGATATGACGCTGGAAGATGAGCCCCTCAGGTCGGAAGGTGTCCAATATGCTACTGGGGATGAGCAGACGGCTAGTACGAGGAGCTCCAGAATGAATGAAGCGACTGGGCCAAAGCCGAAAGGGCGCTCAGTTGTGGAGGTAACTGGAGGCGAAAAGACAGTCCGATGCTGTAACGATTTTTATTCCACTAGAACCTGGAATGTCAGATCCATGAATCAATGCAAGCTGGACGTGGTTAAACAAGAGATGACAAGACTGAACATCAACATTTTAGGAATCAGTGAACTAAAATGGACAGGAATGGATGAATTTAATTCAGATGACCATCAGGTATACTACTGTGGAGAAGAATCTCGCAGAAGAAAGGGAGTAGCCTTCATAATCAATAAGAGAGTAGGGAAAGCAGTCTTGGGATACAGTCCCCAAAATGACAGAATGATCTCAGTTCGAATCCAAGGAAAACCATTCAACATCACAGTGATCCAGGTCTATGCCCCAACCACTGCTGCTGAAAAGGATGAAGTTGACCACTTCTATGAAGCCCTACAATGAGCCTCTTGTGGTGCAGGGTGGTAAGGCAGCAGACATGCAGTCTGAAGCTCTGCCCATGAGGCTGGGAGTTCAATCTCAGCAGCCAGCTCAAGGTTGACTCAGCCTTCCATCCTTCCGAGGTCGGTAAAATGAGTACCCAGCTTGCTGGGGGGTAAACGGTAATGACTGGGGAAGGAGGAGCTTTACAAATACCTAAGGAGAGAAGGGAAGCGAAAGGCAAGGGAGAAAGAGAAAGATACACCTAATTGAATGCAGAATTCCAGAGAAAAGCTAGAAGAGATAAGAATGCCTTCTTAAATGAACAGTGCAAACAAATAGAAGAAAACAATAGAAAGGGGAGGACCAGAGATCTTTTCAAGAAAATTAGAGATATGAATTCAAGAAAATTAGAGATATCAGTTTCATGCAAAGATGGGTATGATAAAGGACCAATATAGTGGGGACTTCACAAAAGCAGAAGAGATTTTAAAAAGGTGGCAAAATTATACGGAGGAACTATACAAGAGCGAGCTTAACATCCCTGATAACCATGATGGGGTAGTCACTGACCTGGAGCCAGACATCCTGGAATGTAAAGTCAAATGGGCCTTAGGAAGTCTGAGCAACAATAAAGCTAGTGGTGGTGACAGCATTCCAGTTGAACTATTCAAAATCTTAAAAGATGATGCAGTAAAAGTGCTACACTCAATATGCCAGCAAATTTGGAAAACTCAACAATGGCCACAGGATTGGAAAAGGTCAGTTTACATTGCAATCCCAAAGAAGGGCAATGCCAAAGAATGTTCAAACTACCGCAACATTGCACTCATTTCTCATGCTAGCAAAGTTATGCTCAAAATCCTACAAGCTAGGCTCCAGCAATATGTGGACTGAGAACTTCCAGAAGTACAGGCAGGATTTCGAAGAGGCAGAGGAACTAGAGATCAAATTGCCAACATACGCTGGATCATGGAGAAAGCTAGGGAGTTTTAGAAGAACATCTACTTCTGCTTTATTGACTATGCTAAAGCCTTTGATTGTGTGGAGCACAACAAATTGTGGCAAGTTCTTAAAGAGAAGAGAATACCAGAGCATCTTATTTGTCTCTTGAGAAACCTATATGCAGGTCAAGAAACAACAGTGAGATCCGAGCATGGAATCACTGACTGGTAAAAAATTGAGAAAGGAGTTCGGCAAGGCTGTATACTGTCGCCTTGCCTATTTAACTTGTATGCGGAGCACATCATAAGAAAGGTGGGGTTAAAGGAGTCACAAATTGGGATCAAGATTTCAGGGAGAAATATCAACAACCTCAGGTGTGCAGATGATACTACTCTAATGGCAGAAAGCAAAGAGGAACTAAAGAGCCTATTGATGCGGGCGAAGGAGGAGAGTGCAAAAGTTGGCTTGAAACTCACCATCAAGAAAATGAAGATCATGGCATCCGGCCCTCTCAATTCCTGGCAAATCGATGGGGAAGAAATGGAGATAGTGACAGATTTTATTTTCCTGGGCTCCAAGATCACTGGAGATGGGGACTGCAGCAAAGAAATTAAAAGACGCTTGCTCCTGGGGAGGAAAGCTATGGCAAATCTAGACAGCATCCTGAAAAGCAGAGACATCACCCTGCCAACAAAAGTGCATTTATTCATGGCTATGGTATTCCCAGTTGCAATGTATGGCTGTGAAAGCTAGACCATAAGGAAGGCCAAGCGTCAAAGAACTGAGGCTTTTGAACTCTGGTGCTGGAGAAAATTCTTGCGAGTCCCTTGTACTGCAAGGCGAACAAACCGGTCAGTCCTAGAGGAGATCAGCCCGGATTGCTCCTTAGAAGGCCAGATCCTGAAGATGAAACTCAAATACTTTGGCCACCTCATGAGAAGGAAGGACTCCCTGGAGAAGAGCCTAATGCTGGGAGCGATTGTGGGCAAAAGAAGAAGGGGACGACAGAGAATGAGGTGGCTGGATGGAGTCACTGAAGCAGACGGTGCAAGCTTAAATGGACTCCGGGGAATGGTAGAGGACAGGAAGGCCTGGAGGATCATTGTCCATGGGGTCGCGATGGGTCGGACATGACTTCGCACCTAAAAACAACAACAAACTGGCAAAAGCCTTAGCTGTTGTAACTGGCCTTTCACATCACATAGTAGGGTTGTCAAGTTTACATTTGCAACCACTGGAAGATTTTGGGGTCAGGACCTTGTAAGTACCCCTGTTCCCTTTTCTTTTGCAA
Organism: Paroedura picta; assembly: GCF_049243985.1. Taxonomy (NCBI): domain Eukaryota; kingdom Metazoa; phylum Chordata; class Lepidosauria; order Squamata; family Gekkonidae; genus Paroedura; species Paroedura picta. The sequence continues at coordinate 102,869,874 of NC_135371.1, read as the reverse complement.
GGCACAGGCTGTCAGCAAGCCTACCTAGTATCTGCTTCTTTTCTCTGGAAACATGGGATTGAACCTACTACCTTATGCATTCAAAGCAGATGTTCTGTCACTGAGCCATGGCCTCTCCCCTCAAGCTGGGAGCCAGCCTGGTGTTGTGGTTAGGAGTGCAGACTTCTAATCTGGTGAGCTGGGTTTGATTCTGCGCTCCCCCACATGCAACCAGCTGGGTGACCTTGGGCTTACCATAGCACTGAGAAAACTGCTCTGACTGAGCAGGAATATCAGGACTCTCTCAGTCTCACCTACCTCAGAAGGTGACTGTTGTGGGGAGAGGAAAGGAAAGGCGATTGTAAGCCACTTTGAGACTCCTTTGGGTAGAGAAAAGTGGCATATAGGAACGAACTCTTCCTCTTCTTCTTCTATATGTCAGACAGAGCTTTTTCATGTCCTCATAACTCCAGACACTATTGAGAAAGTTCATTTTATCTGCAGGGAAGCACTGGGCAATGAGACATTTAAGTTATCTGCATGTAGGTGAGAAATCTGCTCATTGTTCTGCAAAACATTCTGCAGGCATGTTCAGTAGAGCCAGAACAAAGAAATCCTTTTTCTATTAACAAGAAAAGCTTCTATTCTGGGACTTTCTGACAAATGTCTGAGTTCTGAAATTCCTCTTTGGTGTGCCATGTCTTACCACTTGCCTTAGTTTGTGTCCTGGTGCTTTGCAGTACATCATATGACAATGGCTGTGAGATATTTTACTTTGGAATGGGTTGTGTATTTGGATATTTTCATGAGTATAACACCCAAAAGGTTGTTGTTGACAAATCTCACAAAATCAGAAAAGAGCTTTATTTTGGAAAGGTGGCCCTTTAACAGAAGCTAAACTGAGCAGCCAACAGTTTTGCTGAAAATCATGCTTAGACATAATATTAGTATCAGATGTAGCCAAGGAAACAGAATACAACTGTACTTCAAGGCAAAAAACCCCCTGTAAAATATGACAAAAATATCTCTTATAAAAACAGGAACATGCATTAAAGAACTCCCTAGCCTATAAATGAGATTCAAAATGTGTCAAAATGTATCACGTATTCAGTTGTTTCTATTTGTAGTTCCAGTAAAATCAGAAAGAAAATAAAATAAACAAGCAAGGTACAAATAGGCAGACATTTTGGGACTTGTCTTAAATAGAGGGCCCCATCACTGTCAAATGGCTGCCTTTTGCTTTTAATGTAATATTAACAGCATGCTTAAAGGAAAAGTACAGTGAGCTCCTACAGAACTCATTTTGACTGAAAGAGAGGGAGGGTGGGGATTATGGTACTCAGCTGGCACTGATGTAGCAGATGAGACTATTACAGAGTTCCCTTGAATACCTTCAACTAAAGGGCTTCTGTCTAAAAAGAACCAGGAATCAGTGAGCCAAAGTATCAGTCATTACACAAAGCGTCAAAGAAAGAATGCGGCCCATTATATGTTCTCCGGGGCCTCCTCTGCCAAAGAATCCTCTGAGGAACACTGGGGATCAGATAGTATCTCAGTCGTTCCTTCCTGTTCCACCTGCTGGCACCAGCACCCTCTTTTTTATTTTTAACATAAATGAAGTAACTGACACTTCCTCTCACCTCACCCTCTGCCACATCCTCTGTTGCTCGGTAACCAGTGAGCATGTGAGGAGTTTTAGAGAAGGAAAGACAAGGCCAGGAGTCTTTCGTTGTGTGAAACACATTGATGCATCTTGTCTCTCAGCGCTTTTGGCTGTGTGCAGAGTGGAACTCAAATAAGTAGGCCTCTTAAGAAAAACATTTGAATAACTAGGAGATTATTAATGTTTAACTACATCTAATTTTTATATTCTGGTCTGTGACCATCTAAATAAATAAATAAGCAAACAAGCAGGTTAGGTTAGGTTAGCAAGGACAAGAATATCCAGTGTTCACCATTGCTTTTGATAGCTCAAAATAAGCAGACATCATATATTGGGACATAGGTTATGTGCTCCTTGTCCTGATTCAGTTCACTCTGCCTAGTAATCCAGGAGCTCCCCTTCCTCAGTCTAGAGTTGCCAGTTCTGGGTTGGGCAAGACTTGGAAAATTTGTGGGTGGAGCCAGGAATGGGCGGGATTTCGGGAACGGAGGGACCTCAGTAGAGCATAATGCTATGAAGGCCACCCTCCAAAGCAGCCATTTTCTCCAGGGAAATAATCTCTGTTGCCTGGAAATGAACTGTAAAACTTGGGAATCCCCACATGCCACCTGGGGACTAGCATTCCTACCTTAGTCTCAAGCATGGCTTAAAATCACTAGGGCAGAGGATGAAGTATCCCTGATAGAAAGTTACACCATTACAGAATCACAGAATCACAGAATCATAGAGTAGGAAGGGGCCATACAGGCCATCTAGTCCAACCCCCTGCTCAACGCAGGATCAGCCCAAAGCATCCTAAAGCATCCAAGAAAAGTGTATATCCAACCTTTGCTGGAAGACTGCCAGTGAGGGGGAGCTCACCACCTCCTTAGGCGGCCTATTCCACTGCTGAACGACTCTGACTGTGAAATTTTTTTCCCTGATATCTAGCCTATATCGTTGTACTTGTAGTTTAAACCCATTACTGCATGTCCTTTCCTCTGCAGCCAATGGGAACAGCATCCTGCCCTCCTCCAAGTGACAACCTTTCAAATACTTAAAGAGGGCTATCATGTCCCATCTCAACCTCCTTTTCTCCAGGCTGAACATTCCCAAGTCCCTCAACCTATCTTCATAGGGCTTGGTCCCTTGGCCCCAGATCATCCTCGTCGCTCTCCTCTGTACCCTTTCAATTTTATCTACGTCCTTCTTGAAGTGAGGCCTCCAGAACTGCACACAGTACTCCAAGTGTAGTCTGACCAGTGCCGTATACAATGGGACTATGACATCTTGTGATTTTGATGTGATGCCCTTGTTGATACAGCCCAAAATGGCATTTGCCTTTTTTACCACTGCATCATACTGCCTGCTCATGTTTAGCTTACAATCCACAAGTACCCCAAGGTCTCGTTCACACACAGTGTTACCTAGAAGCGTATCCCCCATCCAGTAGGCATGCTTTTCATTTTTCTGACCCAGATGCAGAACTTTACACTTATCTTTATTAAATTGCATCTTGTTCTCATTTGCCCATTTTTCCATTGTGTTCAGATCTCGTTGAACTCTGTCTCTATCTTCTGGAGTATTTGCCAGTCCTCCCAATTTGGTGTCATCTGCAAACTTGATGAGTAGTCCCTCCACCATTAGATACAGTGGTGACAAAAAAGGATTTGGGTTTTACAGGGAACTTTGGTAATTAAAATTATCAATCCCTGTTTTTGGTTGTTGTCATTGTTTTTGTGATGTGGCTAGTCCATTTTTAAAAATGGAGTACATAGTAACAATTATTTGAGGGGGGGAAATCCATGTATGGTCGATAAAAAAAAATAGCCATGTCTTTCTATATTTATGCTGTTTTAATTTTCAGGCAAAGTAGCCAAGGCTTTAGAAACCAGTATTTTATACTGGTATATTGGTTCTGGCAATAATTGTACTGGCAATAATTGCTTATATCCAAAAATAAAAAGGTACTACATTTAAAAATAACTGGGAAGGGTAGATGTAGTCTCCTATACAATGTAGAAGTTTAGAGAATGGGATATACTTACTATTTCAAGGCAGATTTGTGCATATCTCAAACTGTATCTGCACTAGTGCCAAATTTTGTGTTTGTTTCTGCACCTAATTTTGCCTTTCCAGCTGCAGACCTGAATTGCAGAATCACTTACCTCACAGTTAAAGATTCCCTGGTTACAACAATTTCATTTTTAAGGTGGATTCTAATTCAGGGCTGCCCAGTGGAGAAGTCTTTGCATTCATATCACCCCACCCCACAAGCCACCATTGTGATTGGTCTGTGCATGCCTCATTGCCATTCTCCCTCCCCTCCCTCCCTACCCCTCCCTCCATCCCAAAACATCTCACTTTTCTTTTTTTTTTAAGTTGATTGCAATACAATGCTATCTATAACCACATTCTCCCTGATGTGATCAGGGCTCTCTGGAATTTTCAGCAGAGAGGTGTTCTACCAGGCATACGATTGAGCCTGGGAAATTAACACCAAAGAAACACTGGTCTCTCTGCTAACACAACGGCGATACGCTATCCACAAGATATCAACCCACCCAACATATAATTTAATATAATAGAATCATAGAGTTGGAAGGGACCTCCAGGGTAATCTAGTTTAACCCCCTGCACCACTACATGCCACCCACAGTGACCCCAATTTCGTGCCCCAATGATCCCCCCACCAAAAATCACCAGAATCCAGCTTGACCTGGGAAAAACTGACCTACCATCACTCAGTGGTGATCAGCAATTCCCTGGGTATGCAAGGAAGGGCCACAACAGACAAACACTGGCACATCCCTTCTTGCCCACCAACTCACAATCTGCCTAACTTCATAAAATCAACATTTCTGTCTGATGACTATCTATCCTCTACTGAAAAACTTCTAAAGAAAGAGAACTTCCCACCTCCCAAAGAAGACTATTCTACTGAGGAATGGTTCTAACTGTGAGGGACTTCTTCTGGACATTTAGCCAAAAATTCTCTTGAATTAATTTTAAGTCTCTGAGGCAAAAGAAAACAACTCTTTTCCATCTTCTATATCAGGGGTAGTCAACCTGTGGTCCTCTAGATGTTCATAAACTACAATTTCCATGAGCTCCTGCCAGCAAATTCTGGCAGGGGCTCATGGGAATTGTAGTCCATGAACATCTGGAGGACCACATGTTGACTACCCCTGTTCTACATGACAGCTCTTCAAGTATTTGGGGAAAATTGAACTACCATCCCACAGTGGTGATCAGCAATTCCCTGGGTATGCAAGGAAGGACCAGGAGAGACAAACACTGGCACATACCTTCCTGCCCACCCACTCACAATCTGCCTAACTTCATAAAATCAACATTTCTGTCAGATGACTATCTAGCCTATACTGAAAAACTTCTAAAGAAGGAAAACCTACCACCTCCTGAGGAAGTCTGTTCCACTGAGGAACAGCTCTAATGGTGAGGAATTTCTTCCAGATGTTTAACTGAAAATTCTTTTGAATTAATTTCGGGGCCAATTCGGGCGTTTCCGAGCCAGAAACGGTCCGAATCGGCCCTCTGGCTCCCCCTAGCGGTCCGAATCGCCAAGATTCGGCGATTCAGACTGCCGAATCGATTCGGGCCGAATTGATTCGGCTGAGTTGGAGGCTTCAGATAGCCATTGCCTGAAGCCTCTCTGGCTGTCTTTTTTTTTTTAACTTTATTTTTTGCCGCCTAAAATGGCGGCGGGGGGAGGGGGGGAGTGAGTGGCCAACCAGAATGCCTGTAGCTTTTCAGCTCAGGCATTCTGGCCACTCACAGAAGGGTTTTTATTTTTTAAATCCCCTTGCTTTGTAGCTTGCCCAGGAGGAGGCTACTTAAAGCAAGGGGCTGCTTGCTGGAGCTCACTTTGAGCTCTGGCTGGCTGGCTGTGCTGCTCCTAAACTCCTGCTTGGTAGAGCAGCCTGCCTGCCTGCCTGCCTCCTGACCTGGACTTCTGGTGGACCTCTCTGGACCTGGCCTGTGGACTGCGCTGGAGAAGACATCAATAGTTTGTTTTAGGGTTTTTTTTTCTCCTTTTCTATTTTTCTCTTTTTTCCCCTCCCTCTTCTCCCTCCCTTTCTCTCCTCTTTTGCCTTTGGGTTTCTGTGGGTGGGGGCCTGGGGGGGGATTGTATTTGCTGTTTTTATTGTGTTAACTGTTTGCTGTTTTGTTTTTTGTAAAAGTATTTTGGGGGTGAGGGTTGGAGCTTGTATTGTAAAGTTGCATTGTTTCTGGTTGTTTTTTTTGGGGGGGGTTGGTTGTTTTGGGTTTTTTTCCACAGGTTTCCTCAGTTGCCACCTTTGGGCTTCATGCCCTGGGTGGCAGCTGGTTGTTTGATAGTTGTAGGTGTTTTTTGGTGGGGGGCTAGTTTTAGTTTAGGGGGGGTTGTGTTTGTTCTTAGGTTGGTTTAGCTGAGGGCCTTGCAGGGCCAGTTTTTGCCAGCCACCTTTGGGGGAGTGCCCTGGGTGGCTGCTGCTTGTTTGTTGGAAGCTGTTTCTTTGGTAGAGTTAGCTTGTTTGGTTAGGGCCCTGCGGGGCATGTTTTTCTTGGTAGCCACCTTTGGGGGAGTGCCCTGGGTGGCTGCTGGTTGTTTGTTTGTAGAAGCTGTTTGGTTGGCCTAGGCTAGGCTTGGTTTGATTTGGCAGTTTGGGCCTTGCAGGGCCACTTTTGCTTGGTTGCCACCTTTGGGAGAGTGCCCTGGGTGGCTGGCAGCTGGTTGGTGTTTTAGAGATTGTTTGTTTCCTTCCTGGGGGGAATTGCTGCGTTCTTCTTGGGGTGTCCAATTAGTGACCCTTTAAATAGGCAGTAAAATCCATAGTGTTAGGAGAAATTATAAAATGCAAATAATTTTTTAGAATAGATAGTTTCTTTCCTAAGTAAACTAGGTAGCCAGATAGGATTTTTATAAGAGAACAGTGATTTGGGTTTTAGGTTAAAATAGTATTTTCTTAATAGTTAAAAAAAATTAAACCAGCAGGGGCTGTGCCTTATTGAAGGCCAGCTTTCCTGGTAGAGACAGGAATTGATTTAGAGGCCAACAGGTTTAGGGGTTCTTCTTAGCAGATCAGGTGGGGGCTTGGTGCACAAATCTGCTCCAGCCTTCCTTCTAGCTAGTAACACTCAGGTAGTTTAATACACTTTAAAAGTCTAAAAAGGTTTTTTTTCTAATTTTTCCCTGCTGTAGGTTAGGTAGGGCCAGTTAAACTTAGCTAGGACCAGACAGGTTCCTTTAGTTTAACAAAAAGAGGGGGGGGGGAGAGAGAGAGAGAGAGAGAGAGAACAGAAAAACTCCATAGAAGTTAGGTCAGCTTAGGGTCTAAAAAAACTAAACAAGTAGCTGGTGGGAGGGTTTTATAAGTTTCAAGGTTTCCTTAGAAACAGGTGTTAGGGCAGTTAGTGGTAGGGCCTCAAATTTCCCTGTCTCTTAGATTACAGAGAGTAGGAAAAGTTTGTCCAAGGGAACATGAGTGGGAAGAAGGAAGGTCAGGCTAGGGGCCCTGGGGGAAAGGCCCTACAGAAAACTAGAGGGGTGGAATGGAGTGAGAGGGGGAAGGAAGCGTCCTTCCCCCACCTGAGAAGAGGCCTGTCTTGGGTCGACCTTCCACCACTCAATAAAGAGTGTCCGCAAGGGTCTCTTTATTGAGGCGGCTGCCGGGGCGCCCCCTTCTAAGGTGCGTCAGGCAGGGGTCTTTGCTGGCACTTCTGCGGGGCCTGCTGATCAGGCAGCCCCTCGTGCCGCTCCTTTTGCTAGCGAGGCATGTGGGCGTCAGGAGGAGTTGCCTGATCTCTCCCTCGGGGTGAGCCTTGGGGACATGAGTGGCTTGTCCTTCATGTCCCCAGGCATCACCTCGGGGATGCAGAGAGCCCTGGAGGAGATGGGCGAGGGACTGGCCCGCCAGTCTACTCCCCTTTCTCCTCCAGAATCCAGCAGGCTTCAATTGGGGGGGAACAGGAGCAGATGGTAGAGGTGGTGCAAGAGGGAGAGATGGAGGTGGCACCCCCTGCCCCGCCATCTCGACCCCTTCCTCCTCTCTCACCTCCTTCTGTCCCCACTTCAGGACACGGTGTATCTGGCCCGAGCTCCTCACCGGAGGCAGCTCAGAGGACTTCGCAGGCTGCAAGCCAGCCTGCGTCGTCCAAAGGCTCCAAAGTCTGGAATTACTTCCAGACAGTGGAGGGAACCCACCTAGCAGAGTGCCAGCTCTGTAGGCAGAGGGTTAGTCGTGGAAGGCAAGAGCGTCACTAAACGACTAGCGGCCTCATGAACCACCTGAAGAAGCACCACCAGGCTGTCCTGCTTCAGGGGGAGAGACAGGCTGGCAGTGGGGTGCCTGCGCAGGCACAACCTACCAGCACGGGGCTGGAGAGTCTACCTGGGACCTCCACCTCGAGAGCTCTCCCTAAGAGTTCTTCTCAGGGGGTGGGTGGAGTTAGAAGAAGGCAAGCGACCATGGTGGAGATGCTTGCCCGGGCTGGCAGTGGCATGCCAAAAGGGGGGTTTGAGGCAGGGTGTAGGGCCACGAACCATGACCTAGCTGCGCTCATGGCCGTGGGTGGGTACCCCTTTCGTCTGGCCAACGACATGTACTTCCACCGACTATGCCGTCACATATCCACCTGGTACACGCTTCCTAGTCGTACCACGATTAGCAGGACAGTGTTGCCCTCTCTTTATAGGGCAGCCAGGTGCCGCATGGAGGTAGAGATGTCCCAAGCTTCAGGGACCGTACACTTCACGTCGGACATATGGACGTCTTGTCATGTGCAGGATGCGTACATCTCGCTGACTGTGCATTGGTGGGACATACGGGAGGTGCTGGGTGGGGTTGAGCCTGTTAGGCAGGGTGAGGGCTGCCGGGCAGGCTATCGCCATGCTTTGCTGCACATAGAGCCCTTCGATGTGCGGCACACGGCAGACAACATCGAGGGCACCATTTGTAGAATGGTAGATGGGTGGGTAGGTAGTGGGGGTCACCAAGGGCTTCTTGGTGACAGATGGTGCCCTCAACATGACCAAGGCGGTCAAGGGCATGGGCCTGAAGCACATCTCCTGTGCGGCCCACCTTCTCCACCTCGTGGCTAAGGATGCCCTTGGGATCGGCTCCAAGGGAACCGGTTCATCCACCGAAGCCATTGACTTCTGGCATCTCATCGAGAAGTGCCGGAAGATCGTGGCACATTTCTCTCACAGCTCATACGACGTCTCGAGGCTGGAGAGAAAGCAGGTCCTGATGGGCGTGCCGCAGCACTGCCTTATCAGAGATGTCAGCACGCGCTGGAACTCCACCCGCGCCATGCTTGAGTGCTTGGTGGAGCAGAGGAGAGCCTTAGACGCCCTTGTCCAGGAGACGAGGATGTTTATGCCTGGGGAGTGGCTCACCCACCGAGAGTGGGAGATCATTTCTCAGACCGTGGAAGTGCTTGGGCCCTTCAAGACTTTCACGGAGATGCGCTCATCTGACACGGCGAGTTTGGGTCTGGTCGTGCCCATGATCCACAAGGCCCATGTGGTGCTGGCCCCCTTCCTGGACCCGGCTCAAGGATGTGCAGACGCTGTTCCAGCCGTGCGCGCGCTTGCGAGGAGGCTTCTGAGAGGGCTTGACAGCCGCTTTGAACCCCTCTGCAAGTCTGTGCCATACAGGCTCGCCGCCATGTGTGATCCGCGCATCAAGGGCAGCTTAGCAGAGAGGAAGAGGAGCCTTCCTGAATGGCGCAACCTGCTCATTCAGAGGCTTGCCTGGAGGAAGTCCAAGGAGGCTGAGGTGTCAGGTCAGGCAGGGGAGGAAGGAGCCAGCACGTCCGCTGCTCCTCCCCCCCCCCAGCCTCTGCTGGCACATCAGCCACTGTGGGCCACCCCAGCGAGAAGGCTGAGCAGGGCAACTTCTTGCTGGGGTTCCTCCAGCCCACTCCTTCTCTTGCGGGCAGCGGGTGCCCGAGGGAGGACAGTGCGTCTAGGATGGTGAGGGCTTACCTCGGTGAGCCCCAGGAGTCCAAGAACGCCTGTCCCTTAAGATACTGGGCCAGGATGAAGGCGGTCTGGCCGGCCCTCTCCCGCCTGGCCCGTGTCTACCTTTCGTGCCCACCAACGAGCGTCCAGAGCGAGCGGGCATTTTCTCATGCGAGCAGCACCGTCTGCGAGTATCGCTCCCACCTGGCGCCCGAAAGAGTCCAGCAATTGGTCTTCCTCAAGGTCAACTTGCCGGCTCTTGGCCATCCAGAACTATTCTTGGAGGAGGACTGAGGTGAGCACAGAATTGCTGCGACTGCATCCTCTCTGAGGGGCTTTACGCACCGGGATCTTTGTAGCAAATTGGTCACTGAATGAAAAATCGCCATTTAAAATAGTGGAATTCGTCGTTATGCATACCTGCCTTTGTAGTGGAATCCAGTTGCGTTTTGTAGCGTTTCCCACAGGCTTCCGGTCTCGGCAGAAATCGCTAGAAAGGAAGCGCTATTGCCAAGCTCGTCCCGCCCCTGGCCGTCAAGCAGCCAACGGGCAGCCGTTAGCATGCTCCCAAACAGCCCCTTTCCCTTTAAGAAAGGTTTAAAAAAAAAAAACAGACCCATTGCAACGAATCTGTGTTAATTCGTTGCAACGGAGAGACCCATCCAGCTGCCTAGTGTGTTTGAGCTGTCGTTTGATCGTTGCCATGCTCCCTCCGAGTGAAAAAAAAAATCCCCCCCCCCTCTCACGGGCCCGATTTTCGGCTGAATGAATGTGTAAAAAATAAAGGGAAAATACATCAGCAAACGGGCTTCTCTGTTCTTTGTGCTTAGTGACTGAAGGGGAGGGACTGAAGCCGAGGAAGCCTCTAAACTGAAAGAGGCTCGCTGGTGCGTTTATCCCCGCTCGCTCGGAGAAAAAAAAAATGGCGATCGCTTCGCCGGAAGATCAGAGAAGAGAGCCAGGGGGAGGGACTTTGTAGAAACCGCAACAAAGTTAACGCACAGGTCTTTTTCACTAGTGTTGCAGATTGGTTGCAGGAGTGTATCGCTTTCCGGAGGGTGAATCCACTTTTGGGGATTTCCCTGAAAGCGCTACAAGGAAGCGCTTTTTGCAGATTGGTTTCAGGTGTGTGGCAGATTGTCGACGACGTTGTACATAACAGCAAATCAGTAGCGTTTTCAATTGGCAACCATTGTGCTATTTTGAAGGCGTGCAAAAAGCCTCTGAGTCTGTTCTGGGTGGCGGGGATGAAAAACGCTCGCCCAAGGTAAAAATTCAGACAGGACCAGTGCCCTGGCCAATCTAAATTGCCCCCCCCCACCCCACACACAGAAATTCTGCAATCACCAGAGGGCCAGAGATTAAATCTGGGTCCCTCAGTCATGCCACCCATTTGGAAAACTTTTCCCAGTCCCAAAGTGAGCCTTAGAGCTCATGTTAAAACCAAGAAGTAACTGAGCATTTCTCAGTGGGTGCCCAGGAGGAGTTTGTTGTTGTGCGCGCACCGATTTGTCTTTTTGCTGCTGCCAGGGCTGTTCTCCCAGAACAGCTCTGTCAGGGATCTCTCAGGATGTGGCCTGAGTAGAGCAGTTGGATTAGAGGTGGTTTAAGGCGGTGGCCTGTTAGGTTGTTGGATTCCCCACCAGTGTCCACTGCGCCGTGTGTGGACTTCTGGGGGGGGGGAATGTGTCTTTTTGCTGCTACCAGGGCTGTTCTCCCAGAACAGCTCTGTCAGGGCTCTCTCAGGATGTGGCCTGAGTAGAGCAGTTGGATTTGTGGTGTTTGAGGGCGGTGGCCCAAGCGTAGGAAGGGAAAGGTGACTGTAAGCTGCTTTGATACACCTTTGGGTTGTGAAAAGCAAGTCTTCCTCTTGCTTTGTATTTGTTAGAGGGGGGAGGCTGGATGGGAGAGCCAGTGATGAGTCCACAGCATGGATGGAGCATCCAGATTCGCCTCTGAGCTCCTCCATTTGCTTTCTGAGGCTCTCCTATGTTAGTGTGTAGGCGCCGTGAAGCTTTACAGCTTCACTACGGGTTTCTGGGGGGATCTCCAGGTCTCCCCTGGAGGTTGACATCCCTGAGCCACTAGTGTTCCTAGTGGTGCAGGGATATCCCCCCCACAGGCCAGTGCAGGGCCCCCCTCTCCTCTGCAGGGGAACCAGCAAGTAAATTGCCAATTTCCTTGTTCTGAAATCATTTTTTTCTCACGCTTTTGGGAGCCCATAGGATGGGGCCCCTTGGTCCAATCTTCATGAAACTTGCAGGGGAGCTCTGGGGGGGGGGTCTTCCCTCCGTCCCCTGCAAGTTTCAGGAAGATTGCACCAGGGGGTCCCATCCTGGGGGCTCCCAAGGAACATTCCCCATAGAAGTCTATGGAGAAATATGTTCAGCCTAAAGAATCTGACACTCCACTGTAACCAATGGAGCGGATAGGGGCACCCTCTTTGGGAGCCCCTAGGATTTGACCCCTTGGTCCAATTTTCTTGAAACTTTCAGGGGACTCAGGGAAGACCCTCCCTGAGCTCCCCAAGACGTTTCAGGGGTGCAACTTGCACCCCCTCCCTCCCAGCCCCCGGGGAAGGCGGGGGAAGGCTTTCCAATGCAAGTCAATGGAGACATTGACTTGCATTGGCCCCGAATCGTCCGAAACGATTCGGGAGGCTCCAATGCAAGTCAATGGCCTCCATTTACTTGCATTGGCCCCGAATCGATTCGAACCGGTCCAAATCGGGCCGTTTCGGATCTGAACCGGTCCAAATCGGGCCGATTTGGATCCGAAACGGTCCGAATCGGGGCCTCAGCGCACAACCCTAATTTCAACCCATTGGTTCTGGTCCACCTCTCTGGGACAACAGAAAACAACTCTGCTCCATCTTCTCTATGACAGCCCTTCAAGTATTAGAAGATGGTTATCATGTCACCTCTTAGTTGTCTTCTCTCCAGGCTAAACAGACTAAGTTCCCTCAACCTTTCCTCATATGACTTGGTCTCCAAACTCCTCACCATCTTCATAGCCCTCCTCTTGACACAATGCAGTTTCTCTACATCTTTCTTCAGTTGTGATGCCCCAAACTGAACACAGTACTCCAAGAGAGGTTTTACCAGAGTGGAGTAAAGCGGTAATATCCCCTTACGTGATCTGGACACTATACTTCTTTTAATAAAGACCAAAATCCCATTTGCCTTTTTATCCACCAAATCACACTGCTGACTCTTGTATGTTCTACTAAGACTCCTAGATCTTTTCCCACATACTACTGCCAAGACAAGTTTTACTCATCCTATAGTGATACATATAATTTTTTTCTACCTAAATTAAGAACTTTATATTTATCATTATTGAAATTCATTTTATTCATTGTAGCCCAGTTTTTAGCCTGTCAAGATCATCCTGTATTCTGATTCTGTCTTCTGGCATGTTTGCTGCCCTTCCCAGTTTACTGTCTGCACATTCCTTCATTCAAATTATTTATAAATATGTTAAACAACACAGGGCCCAGGACAGATCCCTGAGGCACTCAACTCATCACTCCTCTCCAAGAAGATGATGACCCATTTACAAGCACCCTTTGGGTATGATCTGCTTACCACTTCTTGATCTACCTACCAGTAACGGGATCCATATCGCATTTTACCAATTTGTCAATAAGTTGGTAAAATGTGATATGGATTTTAATTTAAAGCATTTATTTTAATTTCAAATAAAGCATATATATTATGCATATATTTTAATTTAAAGCACTTAATAATTGTTTATCAATGTAAATCAAATTCTTTATATGCCTTGTTGTTACCCATCCTGAGCCAACTGGGAAAGTTACTTTTCTTCTACTTATTATTATTCTTTAAGAAATGTCTTGCTTGTTACGATGCAGTAGTGTTATAACACGATGTGTTAAGCTTTAATTCTCCTTTAATTCTGAAAATTTGGCGGGGGGGGAGGGAATTGGTTTTAGTCTATTCTCCTTCCTCCTCACAAGTTGACTCTACACACTTTCCCCTCATCTGGCTACCGGCCAAAACATACAGTGTCATGCCTGGAAGCCTTAAGCATTCCCAGCTCTGTTTGAACTGCCAGGGGCTTGCTTTGTACCGCCTATCTCTGCTGCAGATGCCTCATTGACGCTCCCTGTTGAAAATGTCCATCCCTGTGAGGAACAATAGCAAAATCTATCTCAGATGAGATCATCTCCTTAGGACAGAGCAAACAGTTCATCTCCTCACTGCTTAACCATTGTGTCAACAGAAAGGGCTGACTTGCAACATGAAATGAATGTGACTTTGGCAACATAACCTCTGGCCTCTCGGTTATCCAAACTGATGTGAAATTATTAGCCTTGTGGCTGTGGCTGTGTTTCTTACCACATTGACCACTGGGGACTGTCAATGGCCTTGGGAGAGGCTTGCCTTCTTGGATGCACCTCTGTCCGACAACAGAGCAATTGAAAAGATATTTGAAACGAGGGTTGGTATAGTTCTTCCACATGCACAGGAAACATAATCCTTCGTGTCTCAGCAGTGCTGCTGTCAGAATATTTTTGCTCACCATTCACTACAGAAAGAAAATGAGAAATTCAATAGATGAATGTAGGATACACATCCCCTTCAAAACAATGTAGAAGGAATGTGCCCTATTGTTCCCATCAAATGGTTTGAGAACTCTGTTTCTATTTTGGTTGGCTTTGTGGACCAGAACTAAGCTGGTGAGGGGCTGAGTTTCAGCACATATTTTGCTTTAGTCTTAGGGCCAAACCAGACAAGATGATGGAAGATCCATGATAAAACTTATAGTATGTTTTTCCTTCTTAACTAGCAGCTGCAGGAGGGCCTGATTCAAATTAGAACCAAACTGCAAGGGGAGGGGGAGTTAACTGTACTGTTTTCACTCAACCTGCTCCCTTGAGCTGCTTTGTCAATGGAGAGAAACATGCAGGTTGCCTGTATTGTATTGTATATTTCCCTCAGTGGCCAAATGTCAGCTCCTGGAGTAGAAGAAAGTACTTGAGACTGGAAAAGCAGTGAAGGAAAAGAGTTAAATCTCCCTTCTCCTGCTTTGTGGTCCCAATCCAAATCAGAGGCTCTTGTAGCAGCAGTTTATGAAGACAAAAACACAGGAGAGCTCTAGTTCAAGTTCTTCTGAAGTTTATTTGGCTGTCAGATAATTAACAGTTTCTACAAAAAGTCAATAAGCAGGTTACAAGCTAAAAAGACCAAAATGAGGCTGTCATACTTTGGACACCTCATAAGAAGATTATCTGGAAAAGACAGTAATGGTAGGAAAAGTTGAAGACTAGGGGAAAAGAGGAAGATGAGATGGACTGACTCTGTAATGAAAGCCACATCTCTCAGTTTGCAAGATCTGAGTAAGACTATCGATAATAGATTTTTTTTGTGAATATTAATTCATAGGTCACTTGATGACATTTAGCATATGCACACACATATAAGAGAGGGGACACAGTTTAGTGGTAGTGTGACAAGATAGCCCAGATTCCAGGGATACTACCAAAGTGGGCTTCACTGTTTCAAACAATTTTATATTCTTGCTTTTGAATCATACCCCCTCCCCCCCATGGCTGGATTAATATTTCAGTTCATACGTATGCATTTTTGTAAGTGTGTATGATAAGCAATCACACACTTCTGAGTATTCCCTGAAAGTTGCACAACACTCCATTGTAAGGAAAACCACAGTATATTGTGCCACTTTTACAATGGGGCATTGTGCCCTGGATAAGCACAATGTAACCAGAGACTATACAGCATAGCATTTGTTGACCTGAATTTTCTAATAAACATTTCAAGTCTCTTCCTGTTTTTTCTTCCTGTTTCTTTTCAGGCTTTAAACATGAAATCTGGTACTCATATTTATGCTTTAGGGTTACAATCTTTTTCCTGATCCTGGACTGCCAATTGAATTCTGGGCTGTCAAGCAGGTGTTAGCAGTCTACAGACCCAGTCAGAAAACAAAGGAGATAGCCTTATTTTGAACCCTACTTGGAGCTGCTAAAGGGCAGCGGGATATATGAATTCTGAGAGTCCAGGGAGCCTGGAGGGACTGTTGAGCCAGACAAGGCAACTTGCTAGGATAGCAACAGAATACCTGTTATATTTAAGCACATGTATATGTTCATCTGAATGTAAAGGAACCTATGTAGGGGGTCCCTTGGTGGCTCTCATAAGCCTGGTTCTGTTACCCAGTTTTGTATTCTGATTAACTTAATTTTCTTTTAAAAATCTGATGGGTGTTTCTGTTGTTTGAAATGGACCTTTTATATGCAAAGGACTTGTTCTCTGTTATAGTGTACTTTGCCAAACACTTTGCTTTGATCTAGCAAACACCATTTTGGTATCCATTAAAAAAAATTAAAACTACCTAGAACCAAAATTTCTGCATAAAACCATTACTCGTCACAGAATCTGAATTAAGTTATAAATGGAGATGTACTGAATTTGTTAAACTTAGGATTTCAAAAGCCAAGCAGAAGATTTAGGTTTCCTGTGCGAATCTTCTGTTTGGCTTTTGAAATCATGTTTTTTCTTTTAACATGGGTTGAAAGAATGTGATTGTTTACATAGGCACCCTGATTTTGTTGGTTTTGCATTCATTATGGGTCATGTAGTAGAAATGCCAGGGGGGGGGGGAGGGTGCTTCAACAGCAGGAGCAAAGTCTAAATCTCCCTGTTTGGAATTTACCAAATTTGGCAGGCATATCATTGTTCAGAGTTGAAACCTTGGCCTCTTTCCCTATGACACATTTCCATTCGGCTTTACAAATTGCTTCAGCAGATCTACTGGAGGTATCCTGGCATCCAAGAATGCAATTGAACAAGCTGTGGTACAGGAGGCATATATTTATTTATGTAAGGGGGAAAAATATACCTCTTCTCTACTGAAAATCTGAGAATTCCTCATTTTTTTTTTGTTTTCACTGGAAGGCAGCCTTATTTCGAGACTAGTTCTATAACATACAAGATATACAGGGTATTTCAGGTTATTACTAAAAGTGTGGCTCTTTTTTTAAAGATGAAAGGGAAAGAATGTCCAGATAGACAAATCAATAGGGGAGTTTACCTTTCTCAGATTTCTCCCCTCCGTTCTGTCTGACAGGCCTCTATCGGCATTTTTCTTAGTAAACCTTTAGCTGTAGATTCTGTGCCTGGGTGTTTAAATACTACAGATACATTATTTACAAGCAAAAAAAAAAAAATCCTGGCAGGCTTGAAAATACCACAAGGTACCAAGCAAAGTGGGGGCCTTATGAATTGTTCATGTCCTCAGAACACAATTTTCTTCCTCTGCAACAAGTTTATTACTTCAAGTTATTATTTTTGTTTGTTTACTTTAAAACAGAATAGTAATAACATTTGTGCTTTCCACACATTCAGGGTTGCCAAACCTCCTCCTACCTTCCTCCCCACTTATCTCAAGATATTTGTTTGTCAAGGATAATTACACTTTATTGTTATCTTAATGTTAGTGGAAATGTAACAGTTCTCCAGCTCCACAAAGACCTGCAGCTAGTGGGAAAACTGTAAATAAGGATCTTGCCAACTGGAAAGCAGCTGCATCTTGGCCTATCAAAACTCTATGAAGGTTCCATTGCAACATCTCTTTCTAGTCAGGCAACCTTCTGCCCGGAGTAGCCTTCTCTCTAAAGCAGGGGTAGTCAGTCTGTGGTCCTCCAGATGTTCATGGACTATAATTCCCATGAGCCCCTGCCAGCAAACGCTGGCAGGGGCTCATGGGAATTGTAGTCCATGAACATCTGGAGGACCACAGGTTGACTACTCCTGCTCTAAAGCATCAGTTGCCTTTAAAAGCATTTGTGCCTTTGTAATAATAGCAGGAACCAAATGGGGATACTGGAAAAGGGCATTTTAATTCAAGAGGGTATATATATGTAAAACAGGGAAAATAGTTGTGGGGTTTGGGGGAAAGCAGACAAACAAATGGATGCCCTACAGTATTTTTAAGATGCTGAAGGATACAGCCTCAGGACAAAAGAAGTGATAGCACGTACAGGTATCCCAGCCCAAGCATAAAGGGTTCCTGGAGAGGAATACAGAAGTTCTGAAGACATGTTATGTGTGCCATAGAATAAATTTCCATCGCAGGAATATGAGGGTGGGGGGAGCACTTTATCTACATGTGCCACAGTTGCAACCTGAGTTAGTCACTCCCTATACTGGACTCTGGGGAATGGTAGAAGACAGGAGGATCATAGTCCATGGGGTTGCGATGGGTCGGACACGACTTCACACCTGACAACGACAACAACATAATGGAACTGGGGAACCCTCAAGTCACTGATGGTTACTTACAGGACCCAAGGTGGGAACCCAGTCCCAACTTGTGTTCTCCATATTGTATGAATCATATATAAGCATTCTAAGGTCTCTTAAATTCTATCCCCAGTTTCCATGAATGCACTCCTCTGATTTCCCCCTTTTTTCTCAACCATACTAACTACATTTGGAAGATATTACTGTTCTTTTTTTTAAAAAAAGAAATGTGTGTGTGTGTGTGTGTGTATTGTCTCAGTCTTCCTTCAAGGAACTCTGCATGGCTTAAATATCCTCCTCCTGTTTCATATTTCATCTCCATGACAACCCGTGAGGTAGAGTAGGCTAAGAAATGGTGATTAGCAAAAGTTATTCAAACTTCATAAGAGTAGAGTTTTGAAACCACACCTCTCTCCCCTTGTCTAAAACGTGAACTGTGACCCTAACTGGTGCTCCTGTTTTTGCATCAGATAAGAAGATTTGATTCTTATATGCTGCTTTTCTCTACCCGAACGAGTCTCAAAGTGGCTTACAGTCACCTTCCCTTTCCTCTCCCCACAACAGATACCCTGTGAAGTGGGTGAGCCCTAATATTACTGCTCAGTCACAACAGCTTTATCAGTGCTGTGGCGAGCCAAAGGTCACCTAACTGGCTACGTGTGGGGGAGTGCGAAATCAAACCTAGCATGCCAGATTAGAAGTCTGCACTCCTAACTACTACACCAAGCTGGCTTTTTAAAAATGGCATATCATGTCTAATGGGTGTGAAATAAGACAGAAATGAGATTTAGAGTGGTGTTTTTAGAGTTTTAGACTAGGATCTGAAAAACCCGGCTTGAAATCACCATTCCACCTCAGTGCTCATTGTGTGACCTTGTGTCAGTCACTCTCTCCCTCAGCATAATGTATGAAAATGCTTTTGAATTATAATGTAAGAAGAACCCTGCTAGATCACCTGGCCACAGTGATCCATGCAATAGTCACATCTAGGCTTGACTTCTGTAACTTGCTGGCCTTCCCTTATCCTTGACCTGAAATTGCATCTGGTATAGGACGCAGCTGCTAGCACCCTCACAGGGACACTGTGGAGTGCCCACATCCAACCAGTACTGCACCGGTTGCCACTTGATCCTGAATCAAATTTAAGGTTTTGGTACTGACCTTTAAGGCTATCTGCAGTGTGGGCCCCATATAACTGAGGGACCTGCAGGGTTCATTGCTCTGAAAGTGCACTCACTCACACTCATTGAATATCCCACCACTCCCATAACATGGCTCGTGGCAGATTACAATCATAAATATACATTAGAATCCCCCTAAAACAATAATAAAATACCTATAAAAATCCTCCACTCAGGCAGCAAGTCCATCACCCACCACCCAGGCACCCCCCCATAACAGACCTTAGGATGGCACAGTTCATTGGGAGCAATTACGGGGGTGACTGATGACCTGGCTAGCTACCAAGGGGGCCAGTTCTAACTGCCCTGGCCTCGAGCAAACACCTGGTGGAAGAGCTCCATCCTACAGACTCTGTGAAACTGAGAAAGCTTTGTCGGGGTCCTCAGGTCTCCCAGGAGCTTATTCCACCAGGTTGGGGCCAGGACCAAAGGATCCTGGCCCTAGTTGAAGCCAGGTGAGCCTTTTTCAGGCTAGGGAACTCTAACAAGTTCATACTCGCAGAGCGAAGAGCCCTGCGGGAGACATAAGGAGACAGTCCCAGACGGTGGATGGCCTTAAAGGTTAACACCAAAACCTTGAACCTGATCCGGGCCACAACCGGCAACCAATGCAGCTGTCTCAGCACTAGCTGGAAGTGGGCCAAGATGTTCCTGTGAGGACTCTAGCAACTGCATTTTGCACCAGCTGCATTTTCTGGGTCAGGGACAAGGGTAGGCCAGCATAGAGATTTGTTCAACATATTTATAAATGATTTGGATGATGGATTAGAGGGGTACTTATTTATTTATTTATTTATTATATTTATTTACCGCCCTCCAGAGGCTCAGGGCGGTTTACATGGAACATAAGAACAGTACATGAAACAGTCTATAACATATGAATAACTGTACAATAATATTAATAACTAATAGTTGTAACCATATAACAATATAACAGTATAAACAATATAAACAATGCAACAGTGCAACAGTGCAAACAGGTCTAGAATATTCTGGTGGAGTTCTGAGAGGGAGGGGGGGAGCAGGGGCCCTTCAGTTGCTGTTGGTTGTGCCTGGTCTCAACCAAATGCCTGGCGGAAGAGCTCCTTTTTGCAGGCCCCGCGAAACTGTTTAAGTTCCATCAGGGCCTTGATCTCCTCCAGGAGCTCATTCCACCAGGTGGGGGCGAGAACAGAGAATGCTCTGGCCCTGGTCAAGACCAGGTGGACTTCCTTAGAGCCAGGGACCATTAGCCTGTTGGTAGCGGTGGAGCGCAGAGCTCTTATGGGGGCATAGGCAGGAAGACGATCCCTCAGGTACACTGGGCCCTGACCACGTATGGCCTTGAAGCAATTACCAGAACCTTTAGTCTGATCCGGAATTCAACTGGCAACCACTGCAGTTGGTGGAAAATGGGCTGGATGTAGGACCTCAACGGTATTGCTGCTCCCTGTGGGACTTATTAAATTTGCAGATGATACTAAATTGGGAGGAGTAGCAAATAAAACCAAAGACAGAATCAGAATACAGGATGGTCTTGATAGGCTCTAGAAGTGGGCTAAACTGAATAAAATGTAGTTCAATAGAGACAAATGTAAAGTTCTGCATTTAGGTAGGAAAACCCAAATACACCAATATAGGATAGGGGAGTCTTGTCTTGGTAGTAGTATGTGTGAAAAGGATCTAGAACTCTTAGTAGACCATACATTTACCATGAGTCAATAGTGTGACTCAGTGGCTAAAAAGGCAAATGGTATTTTGGGCTGTATCAAATGGTGTTCAGATCATGGGAGGTGATGGTACCGCTTTACTCTGCTCTGGTTCGGCCTCATTTGGAATACTATATCTAGTTTTGGACACCCCAGTTAAAGAGAGATGTAGACAAACTGGAGTGTGTCCAGAGGAGGTCAACAAAGATGGTGAGGAGTTTGGAGACCAAGACATATGAAGAAAGGTTGGGGGAGCTTGGTCTGTTTAGCCTGGAGTGCAGACGACTGAGAGGGTATCTGAAAACCATCTTAAAGTACTTAAAAGGCTGCCATGTAGAGGATGGAGAAGAGTTGTTCTCTCTTGCTCTGGAGGGACAGATCAGAAACAATGAGATAAAATTAGTTCAATAGAAATTCTGTCTAAATATCAGGAATAAGTTCCTGACAGAGCAGTTTCTCAGTAGAACAGGCTTCCTTGGGAGGTGGTGGGTTCTCCATCTTTGGAAATTTTTAAACAGAGGCTGGATAGCCATCTGACAGAGAGGCTGATTCTGTGATGGCTTAAGGTGGTGGCAGGTTACAGTGGATGAGTGATAGGGTTGTGAGTATCCTGCATAGTGCAGGGGGTTGGACTAGATGACCCAGGAGGTCCTTTCCATCTCTATTATTCTATGATTCTATGATTCTAGAGTGAGTTAAGGAAGTCCAGTCTGGAGGTGACTGTTGCATGGGTTACTGTGGTCAAGCAATCTGATGACAGATGGGATGATAGTAGCTTTGCTTGGCGTGGGTTGAAAAATGCTGTGCACATTACTCCCATGACCTGGGCCTCCATAGAAAGGGAAGCATTCAGAATCACCCCAAAGTTTCTGGCTGAGGCCAAGATGTTGAGTTGCCGAACAGCATCAGGCCGAACAGCACCGTCTCCACCCCATGACCAATATGGAAGCCCGATTGGTATGGCTCAAGTGCTGAAGTTTCCTCCAAGAATGCCAGGAGCTGGTCTGTAGTGGCCCTTTCAACCACTTTACTCAGAAATGCAGGAAGGGAGACTGGACAGCAGTTTGCTGTGTCGTGTAGATCCAGAAATGGTTTCTTCTGTAAAGGGCGAACCACCATTCCCTTCAGCACCTCTGGGAACTGCCTGATAGTCAGAGAGAGGTTGACCATCTCTCCCAGATGTATCATGGCAGGTGGGGTCCCCTTGACCCTTCCCCTATTCTGCCATCTTATTGGTTTATTCTGACAATGGACACAAGATTCAGGAATGTTTCTTCTGATTAATAGCTTCATTTGTTTGCCTTTCTCATACACCCGCATGTCAGCCCTCCTTCTCTCTAGCTCTCCTTCTCCACCACCCTTTCTGCTGCTCCTGATTCCCTTCTATCTCCCCCTTTATCCACACCTTCTTCCTCTTGAATAGGTGTTCCCACCCCTCTTTCTCCCCAGGCGTCCACTTCCAGTTGGGTAGCTAGCACTAGTAAGTATGCCTTTCTTCCCTTACAGGCTCCTTCTTGCTGTACCTTCTCTGGAGCCCTAGGGGTAGGGTGCGCCACTAGTCTTCCCACTCCTCTATGTTGCCCAAATGGACTTGCTGAGGTTTTCCCCTGGAGTATTCCTTTTCTGCCCTCCTCAGGTAAGTGTTCCCCTCGTCTCTTGCCATCTTCCCCATCCCACGACTCCCTCCTCCCCTACATGCCTTCCGTGTTTGTCCATTTGTTCTGCACATAGTTCTTTGTCTCCCGAGTTCCCGTGTTCATCTGTGACTCTGTTGTCATTCTGCTTGTTGTCCTGTGGTTGCCCTGCTCCTTTGGCCCCATCAGCTGAGCATCCCCTGCTTCTGAACTCGGCCTTGGTCCCACAGGCATTTTGTGGTCATCCCCGCTCGGTGGGGTCATCCCCGCTCGGCGGTCTGGTCATCGTCACTTCCTGCCTGCATTTGGGTCTTCGCAGCCCCTTCCTTTGCCCTAGTCCAGAGATGGGAGCATCTCCCGAGCTCAAAACCCTCACTGACCCTAGCAACTTGCCCATTTCCCAGGCCTCTCTGGGTCTCCAAAATCCTAGTCAGAGACTCTACCTGTATTCCCTGTTCAACCTTCTCTTAGGATTTATATAGAGCAGTTGCTTTGATGTTGGGCCATAGCTGCTCATCAGGCACATGCCTACTGTAAATAAAGTGCATACATACACCACATTCAGCTGTAACCTTTTAAAATGTTTTCTTAAGCACCATACACATCAAGACCTGTCAGATGAAGATAAGTGTTGTTTTACATTATGAAACAGTTGTTCATGGATTGAGTGCAAATGCATTTGCTAACTGGAACGCTATACACAAAGCATTTGGGACACTTGGTACATAATTTTAATGAAATGCAGATTTTAAAATGCCTGAACACCATCACCCAGGTGCACACTTTTTAATTTATAAACTATGCATATTTTAAACTTAAAACTGGCATATTTTGAATATAAAATATGGCTCCTAGATGCAGTAATGCTGAATATTACTTAGCAAAAATTATTAGATGTATTACCAAATTAAGAAAGATGGGTATATCAGAGCACTGGTATAGTCCAGCATTAAGTGCAAATTCAGCAGCACTTATATACTGTGAGAAACCAGGTGTGGTACTTAATGGCCAAGCTGGAGATAGTCAGCAGATTTTAAGAGTGATGGAGGTACTTGACAGAGGTGTTGTTTCCAATGATGTACACATCCACTTGCTGTCTTCCATTGATGTCTCCGGTCAAACACGTTTTCCAGATTTTTAAAAACACAGAATCCTGCAAAACCTGTTTACCAAAAGCAAAAGTGGGGTGAGTAAATGCAACATTAGAAGCAGTCCTCTTTCAAACTGCATTCACTCCCTGAAAGAAAATAAAAGGCCATATCTGTCCCTGTATCCTCTAGAAAGGGGGATGGTATGTGGACATCTGGATTACAACCTCAAACCTCAAATATAGGTAGTATAGTATAATGTTATAGTGTCACTGAGGATCTGAGAGATCCAGATTTGGATATCCTCCTTCTGAATCCCTCAGGTACAAATCCCTCCCCGCCAACATGGATATTTGCTGGGCCAGTCATTCTACCTCATAGGGTTGTTGTGAAAATATAAAGGAAGAGAGGAGAATGAAGTTAGCTGCTTTGGGTTCCCATTGGGGGAAAGCTCTGGGGGGGGGGGATTACATGAAGTGAATAAATAAATAAGTGCAACATGGAGTACTGTGGACTACAGGCACATGGTAAAGTCTGGATAATTTAATCTGTGCATCTGATTATTTCACCACATGTCCAAAGAACCAGCCAGACACCAACTGTCTATTTTCTTGTTCTATAGCTCGGCTGTATAGATAACCTATGTGCTAGGCTTGGCTGTACCTTAATACTCACCCCAAGCAGACTCCATCCTGACCTGTTCTAAATTACTATGTTGGCCTCCTGTAAACTCAGTTAACCTCTCCATATCATCTGGGGAGTTCCCAGGGGCACTGAAGGGATGGTGGTGGTTCACCTTTCACTGAAAACACCATTGTGGGATTCGCAGGACCCATATGACGGAGGCAGCCTCTCCTCCGAGCACATGAACCGAATGCCCCGCCGATCCCTGAGGGGCACCTGAGCCAATTTCCTCTTGGAACTTTCCTGAAACTTACCTGGAACCTTTCTGGAACTTTCCTGCCTCCAAGCCTGCCAAAATAGCCAAGAGAATTCTTCTCCTATGCAACAGCAGCAGCGCGGCTAATATTAGCACAAAAGTGGAAACAAGTGTTGATGCCTGAAATAGAGGCCTGGATAAACAAATTAGAAGACCTCGTTTCGATGGCTGAACTAAGAAGCCTACTCCATGGGGAATCCCTGGAAGGTTTCTGGCAATGATGGGAGTGTTTGCTGGCCTGCAAAGGAAGATATACTCAGGAGCAGTAGCAGAATAAACAACAAACGTCAAGAAGAGATGTTAATGCTATAATGAGATATTCCTAAGATTATCTATCTTCTCTTGGTCTTCTTAATCTTCTATTTTTGTATTCTTGTATTAATAACCAGATAGAATAATGAATTAAACAAAAAAAAGAGGAAGTAAAATTTACTGCCAGTTAAAAGGGGGTGCAGTAATATTTATTTAAATATGGTTCTCTTTTCCTTCCTATATACAGAGACGCACATAACAGTTCAATTAAGTGGCACTTTAGATGCTCAGGTAAGTATGAATGAACCAAATCTGGCTTGTCTTTTTCTCTCTTTCTCTTTTCTACATCACTGGGGGCAGCACCAGTGGCAAGTGTGGAGCAGGGAGGTTGCCAGACAACAAGGATATTTCACAATCTTCTTCTAAGAAGCAAAGAAGGAAGGAAGATATACAAGCGAAAGGGAAACCAAAAGATACCCAGTACTAGACTTAAGAAGAATCTTTTTCCATACTAGGACCAAGAATGAACTCAGCTAATTAAAAGGACAAAATGGTGAGGTATATGAACTGAAATGAAATGAATTGAAGACTCCGAGATATTTAATAATTTTATTCAAATTTAGTCTAAATGCACATTTTAATTTCTATAATTATTAAGAAAACAAAATAAAAAAATATTTTTAAAAAAGAAAAGAAAGTAAGCCCCAATATTTCAAGTGTAGATTTCGGCGTTCTGCTGGAAAAAATTCTTTCCCCTTCTTCCAACACTGACATAGTGCAGTAGTCTGTTGCTGATTGGTCAGGGCATCAATTAAAAGTTCCCCGTTATCTTCTGATTCTGATGCTCCACCCCACCCTGCTCACTCAGGCTGCAGGAAAAGAAAAATAAACAAGCAGCCTTGTGCTCCACTTGCCCCTCCCCTGGCTTGCTCAACAAGAGGCAGGAAATCAAGCCCTCTCTGGCCTTGTGCTCCTTCGATGCCAGCTGGAGCTTCACAGAAACAGGAAGTAGACAGGAGACCGGCCATAAAGATGGCTACAGATCTGCTGGAAAATCCGGCTTCGGAGTGATCAGATTTCAGCAGGATCAAGAACAGGGGAAAAATGTAAGTGCAGATAAGAATCTAGGCTGCAGTTTCCTATCTCTCATTATGTGGTATGATTTCGCCACAGTGAACAAGATTTCCCTCACAAGAAAAGACTAAGGAGAAGTAGGATTGAGCAGTTCAGCCCTCTCTTCATCACATGCTACAATTTCACTGGCTTGTCCCCACCATAGTCCTACCATACCCTTACTCTTTTTCTTACTTTGAACAACTAAAGAATGCTTTAGTTTAGCATTTCCTGCTAGCCTAAGCTCATACTGAGTTTTAGCTTTTCTAATACTGTCCTTACAAGCATTGGTTATTTGTTTATATTCCTCCTTGGTTATAAGGTCCTCCTTCCATTTCCATTATTCTTTTTTATTAGATTAAAAGCCCATTTTACATATAAATAAAATGGGCGCTAGCGAGGGGAAACGTAGGGTCGCAGGAGCCTTGGCGGCCAGGCGTGGTCGGCGGGGCTGCGGCTTTCCTTGTCTGGGTGGGAGAGTGACCTTTCGGAGGCTCTCTGGGAGTGGCGGTGGTCCTTGTCACGCGTCGCCAGTGGCCTGGCCAGTCCACGGGGCCGGGCGGGCGTCGGGGCAACGGCAGCCATCAGGAGGCGAGGTCGGGGGCGGCCGAGTATGCGGTGCGGTGCGGTGCGGTGCGTTGGCGCAGCCGTGGAAAGCCAGGTGCGGTGGGCCAGGTGTGGCGGGCCAGCCACCGCGGCCCAGCGGCAGCGGGCCAGCGACGGTGGGCCAGCCGTGGGGCTTGCGGCAGAACGGCTCATCGGCAGAGTGGCGGTTAGTGGCGGCAGTGAGGCATTCCTCAGGGTCTGCCCGCAGTGGTGGCTGCGAAGGCCGGGGACAGGCCGCGAATCGGGGCAGCGGCGACATGTAAGTCGCGGGCGTGGGGTCATGTTGGGAAGGGGGCATGCGGCGGTGGGTGGGGACGGACGGTCGTCGGCGGGGTGGGAAGATCGCGGCCTGGGGCAGGCGGGGACGTTGGTTGGGGTCGGGGTGCGAAGCAGGCAGCTGGCAGTGGGCGTGGAGGGGGGGTTAGCAGCGATGCTTGTTGTAAGGTAAGAGCAGTGGCTGGGCCGAGGGAAAGTATTTTGTTGTAAGGTAAGAGCAGTGGCTGGGCCGAGGGAAAGTATTTTGTTGTAGGGTAAGAGCAGTGGCTGGGCCGAGGGAAAGTATTTTTTCCCGAAGTCCAGCTGTGTGGGGCGAGCCTCCTTTCTGGCGGCCATCCAGTAAGGATGGCGGCTTGGGAGGACTGCAGAGTCTGCGGCGAGGCCTCCGGGGAGATGGGCCAAGTGGCCAATAGGGAGGTGCGCTTTGCAGTCAGAAGCAGTCAGAGACAGGGGCACATGGTGGAGACTTTCCTATAGAATTGCTGGGGGTCGGACACAACTGAATGGATAACATCATCATCATCCTAAGCCATGGCCATTAATAGGGAAAACTCACAAAAACACAACCTGCACTCCCAGGTCCTCTATCTTTTTTTCCCAGAGCCACAAAGACTCTTTTAATATGCTTCATGCTGCACCAGGCAGGATCATTTGTTCCCACATGAATGTGGAGGAAGAGATAATGATCCCTTTATGAGCTTCATGAGCCTTTTCAGCCTTTCCGTGACATCCATCAAGTTGAGTATGATTCTGGTGCCTCCCTATCGATAGAGGCCCTGTTCACTAAAGAACTAGTCCACTTGGCATTTTTCCACCTCTGACAGGTTTGGCTACTAGCACCCTATCTGTCCTCGGGTCACCTGGCCATAGTGATCCATGCAACAGTCACCTCCAGGATTGATTTTTGCAAGTCATTCTATGTGGACCTTCCCATGTCCTTGACCCGGAAACTGCAGCTGGTACAGAAAGCAACTGCTAGACTCCTCACAGGAACATCTTGGAGGACCCATATCCAGCTGGTGCTGAGGCAGCTGCATTGGTTACCCCTTGCATTGTGGATCACGTTCAAGGTTTTGGTACTGCCCTTTAAGGGCCTTTCATTTGATGGGTGTGAACTTGTTGGTGATCTCTGGCCCTCAGGAAATATACCTGGCCTCAACTCAGGCCAGGGCCTTCTTGGTCCTGGCCCTGATCTGGTGGAATGCGCTTCCGGGAGAACTGAGGGCCCTGTCGGAGCTTTCTCAGTTCCACAGGGCTTGCAAGATGGAGCTCTTCCACCAAGCATTTGGTTGAGGCCAGGGCGATTAAGCTCTGGGGCCCCCTCCGAAGGGACTAGAACAATTGCCTATCCCTCTTCCAACTGCTCCCTGAGGCACAAGGCTCTTGGCATTCCATTGAGCGGGAGAAAGGAAGAAGTTTCTTCCACCATTGAGAGGGATCATTGTTTTATGGGGAGTTCTATTGTGGGGATTTTACTGAGTTAACCTGAGTGGCAAGCTATACATCAAATGAATCAATAAATAAAATAAAATAAATTCAGTACTGTATTTAGCTCTAAGTCTGGCTTCCTGCATGTTCTTTGGGTCAGACTGCAAGCTAGCCCCCCCCCCCATTTATCCATTTTGAAGAAATAGTAATAGAAAGAATTTGATAGGGAATCTTATGGTGATTTTTCTGCCGGTATGGCCTTTGATGGTGGAAGGACAGGCCACATCATATGGCCCCCTAGAGATGCAGTTGTGTAGCTGTTCCCCTTGGCTCTCCAGCCGCTCCTCTATTTCTAGTTGTTGAAGATTAAAATGATCAGAACAGAGAACATTATGAATTTAGTATTCTGTTCTCTCTGATATCATTAAGTGTGGGCAACTGCAGCAAAACTAGAGGCCAGTTGTTACAGAAGAGCATTATTGTTCTTTCACTCTTGTTCTGAATCAGGAACATCAGCAGGCAGCCATGAGTCATGCACACGCACGCACACACACACACACACACAGCCTACCTCTCCTGCCTGCCAGATTTCCACTGTTTTTTCTTTCCCCCTTTTCTCCATCAGGGAGAAGATTATAGGCCTTCTGTGTCCCCTAGCTACATTCATTTTCAGTCTGGACTGAGGCAAAATTGTTCAAGCAGATCTCTTATTTATTAAGAGAACTGAATTTGTTGATTAGATTAAACCTGGAATATAGCGGGCAGCAACAGAAAGCATGAAGGATACACAGCCAGAGATGCATTTTAGAAACAATGCAGAGATTCAGTATGGAGCAGCACAAATAGTAACTGGTCACTTTGCATGGAAAGGATGGTTCCTTTGTTTTTTGAAAGTTTTAAGGCTCCTAGCTTACTGTAATCCTTCCACAGCAGCTCCTAGGATTGAGCATATGGTTCCAAATGTTGCCATGAGAGCATAGCTGCTTACCCTATGCCAGAGTCTGGATGCAGCATTGGCCCAAAGACAGGTGCGGCAGCAGAGTGGGAAACATCCTGCCTTGCCTCATCTCCTTTTCAGGGTAGTAAAGGGGCTTAACTGGTTGGCTTCGTGCCAGGCATTATATTAGACATAAGGTGCCATTTTATAATATGTAAATGTCATCTCATATAGGTATGTTTGTATATCCGTAGACAACAAATCTGCATAATTTTAATTAAAACCCACATATTGTTGTATAATAGATGGGTCCTGAGTTTTATAATGTTTCCATATCTGCTAGAAAAAATGATTGTTTCTGGTACTATAGGGTGTGTTGCTGATTTTATATTTCATAAGCTTTAGGATTCAGCTTGCAGAGGCAGCTGCTGTTAGTGTGTGTTGGGGCCAGGCTATGGGGAGGGGCCAAGGCTCAGTGGCAGAAAATCTGCTTTGCATGTCGAAGGTTTCAGGTTGGATCCTTGGCATCACCAGTTTTAAAAGCATCAGATAGAGGGGATGTGAAAAACCATGACCTGAGATCCTGATGAGCCACAATTTGGTAAAGTAGATAGTACTGACCTTTGTAGACCAATGTTCTGGCTCAGTTATGGTTTTCAACCTCCAGTTGGGGCTCATAGTTCTCTTGGAATTACAACTGATCTCCGGAATACAAGGATCAGGCTTCCTGGATGAAAAGAGGGCTTCAAAGGGTAGACTTTGGCATCACATCCCTGCATAGTTCCCTCCCTTCCACAAACATCACCCTCCCCAGGCACCACTCAAAGTTCTGCAGGAATTTCTCAGAGCTGGCAAACCTCGACTCAGTATAAGGCAGTTTCATGTGTTTATATTGAGGTTGCCAGTCAATAGGAGATGGGGGGAGCACTGGCAAATTATGCAGTGTGCCATGACTTCTGGAGAAACTTGGAAGTGATGTCATGTCACTCTAAGAATTGTCCGAATCTGTGGTTTAACCATAACGTTTCTACCAATTCCTTGAATGATGTGATGTGTTCTCAGGCAGTGATATTACATCATACATGAAGCTGGTGGATTTTATTTTATATTTCTCCTACTGCCCAAAGGAACAGCAGCAGAAAGATCAGGTTGGCTCATGTATTCAGGATATAGAGCTGAAACTGAAATCCAGTAGGCAAAGAGCTCTTTCAACTCTGTTGACTGTCAAGGACAAAAGGCCAAGCTTCTAATATTTATGTCTGAGGGGGTAAAGGTAGATCCCTCATTGGGAGATCATTGGTGCACATCCCTGCTGTGACTAAAGAGGGCTGTAATCTCTGAGCACACAGACTCCAGGGTAGTTTATTGAACCCAGAATTTCTGGATTTCACAAACAATGTGTCAATTTTAATGATGCTATCCCTATGCATTTGGAGACTGAAAGCTAATCCAGAAGATGTCCCGTAAGACATTAGATGCAACTCCAAACTGCAGCTGTTTTCACCACATAGAAATGTAGGGAACTGGGGGAACTGTTTCAACTCTCCCCCATATTTAAAAGAAACCAATCATATGCAATGTTGACCAAATGGAAAGAAACATGGCAAAGATAAGTGTCACGGTGGTAAAGGGGGGGGGGAGAATAGAAAATATAAAGGGAAGATATATGGAACAAGAAATTAAAGAATGCTTAGAACCAGGGACACTGAAGCAATCCTGTCCTGCCTGGTTATATATAGCTCTGCCCAATGCATATTGATCTGACTCAGTACATTGTGACTTATTTCCAGGTCACTGTGAGTAAGATTACACCAAGATACTTATTTTTCTCAATTATCAAATATTCTAATTGTCAACCCAGCAAATTCTGATGATACTTCAACCCAATAATTAGAGCCATGAATACACTAGGCATCTTTCTACAAACCTAAAAAAAAGATGAAAAGAATACCTGTAACTTTAAGAAACTGATCAGTAAGTGGCAATTGCTAGATAGCTGTCACATAGCAGGTTTGATTTCCATCATTAAAAGGTAGGGGGAGGAGGCAGGGTCTTTTCCAGAGCTATTTTGGCCTCTGAGGGAGAACTCATTGGGGCTAAGCCTGATGGCAACCACTGGGTGACCTGCTACCATTAGATTTCCATGACTCAACCCTGGCTGCTTTCTGCTGTTCAAAATTAGCCAGCCCATTAAGCCAGTGTGGTGCAGTGGTTAGGTTACGGCCCTAAACTAAGATTTTGGATATTCACGTTTGGTTTCCGAGTCTTATTCGGTGACCTTGGGCCAGTCACAGACTCCTAGTCTAACTGAACTCATAAGGTTGTTGTGAGAGGAAAGTAATGCAAGCAGCTTTGTGGAAAGTAATGTAATGTAATATAAGCAGTAATAATGTAATGTAAGCAGCTTTGTGGAGAAAGGTGGGGTTTAAATGAAGTAAATAAATAATCAATATATCTGAAGTTGGGGGGGTCAGATGGTGAGAAGGAAGGGGGGAAAGGGGAAATCATATGGGAAGGGAATAGAGGGGGAAATGAGGTGCTCTGCAGATGTCCTTTCTGATTCCGTACTATGCATGCAACAGGGTCACAGTTTATTTTTATTCATTGTTTTATTTATATCCTGCCTCTCCAGCATGCTTGATCGGAGTGGCTTCCAACACTATTACATAATTTATACAATACATAAAAACATACTGCATTATAATTTTAAACATTGTCATAAATCAATCATGACAACTGTATAGCCGAACACATCACAGCTTCTTGGTTTTCAGTGGGGGGTGTCCTTATAGAGGAAGCCCATCTAGTGTTAACCAAAGCTGTCTAGATGTTCATTGGCCCTAACCAAATGGCTGGCGGAAGAGTTCCTTCTTATAGGCCAGTGGCCCCAAACCCGGAAGAGGGAAGCATGGCCACAAGCACACTGGCGGCACATGCGCGTTTGCGCCCAACGGGGCTGCAAAAGCGCACATGGCAGTTTCGCACATGCATGCATGTGCAGAGCCACCGAGCATTCGTATTTGCGGCGCAGCAGTTTTGTTTAAACACCCATATGCGGCAGGCCTGCGCATGTGCGAAGGCCTCAGCGCCGGGCCGTGGCTCCCTCTTCTCGCCCCCCCGAAGCGAGAAGCTCGCTAGGCCTCAAGCAAATTGGCCGCCAAAGCGGCCGATTAGCTTGCGGCCCGGCAAGCTACTTGTTTTGGGAGGGGGGGAGAGAAGCTTGCTGGGCTGCAAGCTAATCGGCCGCTTCGGTAGCCGATTTGCTGGCGGCCTGGAGGGGCGGGGAGAGGGAGCCGCGGCCACCGGCATGGTGGCAGCACAAACGAGCATGTGCATTTGCGCCCCCGCTGAACGCAAACGTGCATGTGTGGCAAGTCCGTGCATGCGCGTTTGTTCTGGGGCTGCCGCGCGTGCGCAGGGCCCCAGGCCGCCCTCTCCCCCCACTCTGGCGCAGCGGTCCGTGGCAGCCGGAATGTTGCAGACCGCTGGTTTGGGGGATATAGTCCTTTGTGGGGCCCTGACTGTTCATGGTCTTCAAGGTAAAGCATACCATGGAGAGGAAAAGAGTGAAAGCTGAAGACAGGGGCCAGATAAAAGCACATTGGTTGGCAGGTAGGAAGGAAATAATAAAACAGGGGAAGCTGATGATGTGGGCGCTTCCAGAAAAGATGAAATAGAGAGGGGTTCTAGGAGAAAGGAAGGTGTCCCCACACATGATAGTCCTCCGTATTGTGTTCAATGAGACATGCTTCCAAGTAGTGTATACAGGATCATGCAGAAATAGCAAAAGGAGTTTAAAACCTGCCCTGATTACACAATTCATCAGGGGGGGGGGGTCTTCAGGTTTGCTTTTTGGGGTTGATGAACTTTAAGGACTACATGACGAGTTACTACAGTCACTGATGTATAGCTCCTTGCCACAATTTTGTTCTTTATTTAGGGGATTTCTTCGTGACAACAGTTTGAATATAAATCCAAAGCATACCACTTTTTTGATCCATTGGACTCTGCAGCCCAACTGGATAAATAATGACTGGAGAATCCTCTAGGGAAAATCGAGGTTTTTGTGCATGGTTGTATTAAGGACTGGGGAGGAATTATTGGGACAGCTCAAGAAATACCCCAAATGAATTTGAGAAGTGATGGGGCTAATATGGAGGCTCTATATCCATATGGGGCTAATATGGACTCTATATCCAGCCCTCTGGGGTGCTTTCAGTAGATTTAAAATGTGCACCTAATTTACATAACATTAATAGTTTAATTCATAAAGCATAAGAATGGGATGAAGCAGGTGCAATTCACAATTACTGGACTGATGAAACTATGACTGACAAATGGAGCCACCAATCAGAAAGAAGAATTGGTTTTTATACCTCGCTTTTCACTACCCTAAAGAGTCTCGAAGCGTCTCACAAGGAAATAATGTGGCAACCATCATTTTAGTGCTTTATTTAGATTTAATAATTTGAGGACACCTGCCTTTTTTATCACTCCCTCCCTCATGGTGGGATGCATAATGTCCCCATGCTGGGTGCAAGTGGGGTGATTTCCAAAGGCTTTACAACTTCACATCCTGCAAAATATGACAGGAGGTCTGGCAAGTGTAGGTGGTGGGGTAGGAAAGTCTGTGCATGAAGCTCCCAGTGAAAAATGGACACTTTGGCTGTACTAAGAGGCATTTACATAATGACAGAGAAAACTATTTAAATGCAAATAGCCCAGTGAGATGGTTGGAAAATCTGCAGCCACTCAAGCAGCCTGGTGTGATGTAAAGACAAGGCTGGGTAAACAAATGCAGACTCCATTTGAGAGTCCATTTATTGCAGGCACAGTTTTGTTCCTCTGGCAGCTATTCTTCTCCTTGTTGAAAATAAAAAAGGAGCCTCATTTTAAATTATTGCAAAGAAAACATCCATCTGTACTGTAAACTCATTTAATAAATCCACCCGGTGCAATGTGTAATGTATGTATTTATCAAATGCTTTTAGCTGGTACGGTAATTGTAGGTGCTGTGGAAACAGTAACAATAAATGCCTACCTTGCCCTAGTCCTTCCCCCCGCCCCCAGTCCTTTTAAGCAATTGGGAATGTCCCAGTTTCGAATTACAAGGTAAACCCAGCATTTGACTGGAGCCAACCAGATAATTTGATGGTTTTTCCGAATGTAAAGTGTTAGAAGAATAAAGTTCTTCCTACAATAGACTCTGGGATGCATCATGCAAGGGCAGACCATGTGTTGGTGAAAGAATAAAAGATCTGTATTGCAGTATAGTTGAAAATAGTCCTCCCGGGGCAAAAGCACCTCTCAAGGGCTGAACAGTCCAGCATCTACTTTTAAAGCTTATTCCTATCCGTCAAACCCCCAACCCATTCCCTCTCCGCCCAGGGGCAGAGTTACCATCTGATCTCCTTGGAATGCCTACTTCATATAGTGACATCATCACATGCACATTAAAATGAGATTATAATAATTTAGGGGTGTGTTATACTATGCATAACATCTTACAGAAGCTCTCTTGCTTCTACACTTTTGACCTCTAATTAATTTCCTGGAATGGGCTGCCCATTATAAACTGGCAGCCCCTCCATGCTACCTGTTATCTCCTTTTCTACAGGACATTGTCCTTGACGTCAGGCCATCTAGCTACTGGCCTGTAGGGTTAGGGTTACCATAGCCTATTGCTAATTAGCTAAGATACAATTAATTGGTACAGTCTATGGCTGAAAACCTTGAATCTCTTATTCCTTTATGAAAGAACATTTACTTGCAATAATTTTTCCTTCAAATCCACCCTTTATCTTAGGAAATGTTCTCTAAGTTTGTCTTCCACAGGCACTATAAAGACTTGAGTCTTGAACAGCGAAATGTTCCACAGATAGAAGGTTAGCCTTCTAAACTCCTTCATCGATGAACTTGATGGGATCCCACCTTCTCTCTCTCTGGCAAGCTCAGACAAGGTATGCGTTGTCAATGGATCTCTGGGTTTGGGAAGCTGGTTAGTTCACACCTTCCCCAGCCTGCAGACCTGGTCACAAGTGCAAAGGCCCTCAAGAGATGAGATTGTAGGCTGGGATCCTGTGAACAGAAATAACACTACGGAAGATCATTGTTGCAATTAGCACATAGCTTTTCCTCCTGTGTTAAGCTGTATGCTCTTCTGATACTGTTGGACTTTGAAGATTTCTTGGAAAAATACAACTATAAAATAGTCTGAGCTAATCCTTTAGACTATCTAGGGCAGTGGTCCCCAACCTTATTATCACTGGGGACCTGTCAACACTTGACAATTTTACTGAGGCCCGGGGGGGGGGTAGTCTTTTGCTGAAGGACGTCACCACCGCCTGAGCCCCTGCTCCACTTGCTTTCCCATCGGCACCCGTGATTTCCCGCTGCCCACTGGAGGGCACTGCCAGCAGCAGCTGCGCAGTGCCACGCCGAGGGGGAGCCCAGCCATGGAGGCCGCTGGAGAGCCCCAAAGGTGAGCCAGGGGCAGAGTGGCAGGGCAGCCCCTGAGGCAGCAGTCAGGGAGGAGGACAAGGAGGAGCTGCGGCCCGGTACCAACTAATCCACAGACTGGTACCGGTCCCCGGACCGGGGGTTGGGGACCACTGATCTAGGGTTCTCCTTTTTAGATCCAAAAAGTTATTGTGACTATAAACAGAGGATTCTCTTAAATGCAGGTTTTACACAAAAACATAAAAGAATATAATTTGCTTTTACTAATAAAAAGTTGGATAGAGGCGGGTCAGCCGTGTTGGTCCTTTTGGACCTGTCGGCGGCCTTTGACATCGTGGATCACAATCTACTGATCCACCGCCTCGCTGGTATGGGGATACAGAGCACAGCCTTGTTCTGGATATGCTCCTTCCTCCAGAACCGGACCCAGAGGGTTGCGGTGGGGGAAGAGTTCTCGCATCCCTGTGGGGTACCACAGGGCACAGTCCTCTCCCTCATGTTATTCAACATCTTCATTCGCCCTCTAGCCCAACTGGTACGGAGCTTTGGGCTAGGTTGCCACTAGTACACTGATGACACCCAGCTCTATCTCCTCATGGACAGCCACCCGGACGCCCCCCCGGAACCATTCACCAGATGTTTGGAAGCAGTGACTGAATGGTTCAAGCAATGTCGCCTGAAACTCAACCCCTCCAAGACAGAGGTCCCGTGGCTGGGAGGCAGAGGACGGGACCAGGCAACGCACTTATCCACCCTGGCAGGAGCGCAACTTACTATCGCGCCCCAGACCAGGAATCTGGGTGTGACAATTGATGCCTCCCTGACCATGGAAGCTCAGGTCAAGAGACTAGTGGGCCAGGCATTTTGCTATCTTCATCAGGCTCAACTACTAGCGCCCTACCTGTCCCCTGACCGCTTAGCTATAGTTATCCATGCAACAGTCACCTCCAGAATAGATTTCTGTAACTCACTCTATGCTGGCCTACCCTTGTCCCTGATCCGGAAACTCCAGCTAGTGCAAAATGCAGCTGCTCGGGTCCTCACTGGCACACCTTGGAGGGCCCATATCCAGCCTGTACTGAGGCAGCTGCACTGGTTGCCAATTGCTGCCCAGATCACATTCAAGGTTTTGTTTTTGACCTTTAAGGCTATATGTGGGTTGGGACCCACATACCTGAGGGACCGCCTGTCACCCTATGTCCCCCGCAGGACTCTATGCTCCGTTGGGGAGAATCCCCTGGTCATTCCTGGCCCTAGAGAAGTGCGCCTGGCCTCAACCAGGGCCAGGGCCTTCTCAGTCCTGACCCCTACCTGGTGGAACGAGCTCCCGGGTGAGCTGCGGGCCCTGCGGGATTTACCAGCTTTCCGCAGGGTCTGCAAGACGGAGCTCTTTCACCAATTTTTTGGTTGAGGCCGGGGTCAGTGAATAAGAGTCAGTATTCCCCCCCCCCCCCAGGGTCTAGCAACTTAGATCTCCTCCCCATCCTCCCTGTCGCTCTGATAGCAGGGAGTGGGAATAATGAGAGTTTTCCGCGATGTTGGGATTGTTTAAAGTCCTTTAATGGGTATATTAATGGGGGACAAGACTACTGTTACCTGCCACGACCCTACGAGGAGTGGCAGGAAATAAATCTAACAATAATAATAAGAAGAAGAATAACTCATATCGCAATACAAAATAAAGCAACCATTCTTTGCTCCTCATTTTCTCTTTCAGTGGGAAAACAGATTCAAGTGGGTAGCCATGTTTTTCTTTCAAATACTGGAGTCATCCTGATGACAGAAGTTTATCTGAATGGGAAGGGTAATAATTGGAACATAGAATCATAAAGTTGGAAGGGATCTCCAGGGTCATCTAGTCCAACCCCATGTATAATGAAGGAACTCACAATTACCTGCCTACCCATAGTTATCCCAATTTCATGTCCAAGTGATTCCCCCCCACACACCAAAAATCTCCAGAATTCAGCCTGGCCTCCCACCAGGACAGCGGGGATGGTTTGTGTGGGTAGGACTCATGGAACTCATGCACCAATTTAGGAGCTGACACATGTGCAGCCTCTGCCCATTTCTTATCCCCCATGGGGAACTCTTTCTACTCAACCAAGTACTGAAGCTTTCCCCTGTGCAATCTAGAGTCCAGGATATGATTAACTTCATAATGGGTGTTGTTATCCACAAACACCAGAATAGGGCCCACAGGAACAGGATGCCACTAATTTGGTAGTGGGGCACATCATAACAAGCTGGAATGGAAAGCAGGGTGAACATTTTTGTAAGTCTTTAGTAAAGTTATTTCATTAACCACTTTAACAATTTTGAAAGGACCTAGAAAATATGAGCTCAGTTTCCTAGAGGGCTGCTGGCAGCGTATATGCTTTGTGGATAAGTACACCAAGTCCCCTTCCTTCCAGAGGTGGTGGTGGACTACACCATTTATAATCATCCTTAGCCATTTCCAGAGATTTAACAATGTTTTTCCAGGTTTCTTGTTTCTGGGCCACCAACTTTTTCAGGTCAGGAGGACTTTCAGTCTTGGGTGTCAAGGTAGGGGCCGCGAGTAAATTGGTACCATAAACCATCGGAAAAGGAGAGACCCCTATGCTGCTGTGAGCCCCATTATTATATGCAAATTTAGCCAAGGGCAGCAGGGCAACCCAGGTTGGTAGTTTAAAACACCTCAGATCTGTTCTAAAACCTGACTGAGACTTTTGGTTTGTCTATTTGTCTCTAGGTGGTTGCCCGAGGTAAGGACTTGCTCCACCCCTGGGAGCTTCAGGAGCTCCCACCAGAGCTTGGCAATGAATAGTGAACCCTGGTCAGACAGACAGTGTGTTGGGATTCCGTGGAGTTTGTACACATGTTGTATGTACAAAGAGGTTAGCTTTTGGGGGCTAGGTAACGAAGAAGAAGAAGAAGAGGAAGAGGAAGAGGAAGAGGAAGAGGAAGAGGAAGAGGAAGAGGAAGAGGAAGAGGAAGAAGAAGAAGAGTTGGTTCTCATATGCTGCTTTTCCCTACCCGAAGGAGGCTCAAAGCGGCTTACAGTCGCCTTCCCATTCCTCTCCCCACAAAAGATACCCTGTGGAGTGGGTGAGGCTGAGAGAGCGCTGATATCACTGCCCGGTCAGAACAGTTTTATCAGTGCCGTGGCGAGCCCAAGGTCACCCAGTTGGCTGCATGTGGGAGAGCGCAGAATCGAACCTGGCACGCCAGATTAGAAGTCCGCACTCCTAACCACTACACCAAACTGGCTCTCATGGGATGAAATGGGCTTGCTTGGAGAATGCATCCACCACTACCCAGATAACTGTTTTCCCCTGGCTAGAGGGAAGGTTCATAATAAAATCCATGGTGATGCCCTTCCAGGGGCCCAAAGGTGTCTCAATAGGCTTAAGTAACCCTTCTGTTTCTGTGGATAATTTCTGTTTCCTTTTTTGTAGATTGGGACTACCACCGCTATCTCCCATCCTTTCGGGAGTCTGTCTGATCTATCAATTGCAGTAAATAGCTTGGCTAGTACTGGGGTCCACCAGTTGATAGTTCTCTTTATTAAATAAGGGGGTTCTAGGTCATTTCTGGGCTTCACCTGATTTCAAGCTGCCTATCAGCTTCCTTATATCTACGGAGCCAACTTGTGGCCAGTCAGGCAGATTTGCCTTATCTTCAGTATCCATTGACTGAGGTGTGTTCTTCCCCTGAGCAAAGTATAACATCTTACAGTAGACTTCCCATATTTCAGGTGGGATTGTTGAAGCCAGGCAAGGTTTTTGGGGGCCATCTGCTACCAACGTCCAAATTTGAGAAGAATCGCTAAGGCACACTGCTTGCCTGATTTGTTCCCAAACTTCCATCATGGCTTTTTTCTTTTTAATAAAAATTGTGTTTCTATATTTTTGTTTTAATTGTTTGATCTCATTGTATCTGTGGAGTTAACCCTATAACAAGCGTACATACTTCTCAGAGTCTTTTTAAAAGACCTGCACTCTTGATCAAACCAAGTTTTAGGATGGTCATTTGAATGCTTGCTTGATTCTAATGTAACCCTTTCTAATGGGGGGTGGGGTTCAAATCAATAAATGACAGCACCTTTATGTTTTGACAAGATGGGAAATTGCTTCACAAGAAAAAGAATTTTAGACATTAAAAGGTTTTCAATATAACAATATTTATCATCAACCTCGGAACTGCAAAACTAGGTAAATAAAATCACAATGGCTATGACCATAGCAACATTACTGGAAACAAAATCTTCAGTGTCCTTCCAAAAGGCCCTCAGAACAGAGCCAGTCCTAACAAGCAATGCCCAGTAACACAGGAAAAGAGAAAGACAAAACTTGAACTTACAGAAGTGTGAGGCTGCTGCTTTTTATCTGCTGCTTCAAGGGTTGACTTGCTGCTGCTGCTGCTGAGGAGTTCACTCCCTGGCTTGGGCCTGCAAAGGAAATGAGTATCATTGATTATATCATCGTGTCCAAAAATCTGTTTAAGGATCTATTAAGGAATCTATTAAGGAAAACTGTCTTCCAAGAGTTAAATGGAATATGAGGACAGGTAGATCTATTAATCTTTTGGGCTCTCTATACTTCATAGATAAAACAGGGGGGTTCCTATTAAGCACTAAAGATACTATGTCCCTATGTGCATATGATGTTCTTGTAGACAGATTTCAGGACGCTTGAAGAAGCATAGCATTAGTGTAACCCATGTCATTTTTGTTTTAATAATTTCCATCAAAACAGTGTAGGATTTAGGCCTAGGGAGCCATAGGTTACTGAACATAAGCAGTAAGTTAAGTTGCTCACATATTATTAGTTGCAAAAGCCCCACCCCTCAGCAGGAGAGAGAAGGCCCAGAGCTTGACTGAGGGAAAAAGCTATTCTGTCCCCTGTCCAAAAGGTAAATTCTGCTGGATATTCTGTTCCTACTGAACTATCCTTATCCATTGTTGTTCCTCTATATATTTATGAAACAGCCTAGAGGGTGGGACGTGTCCGGCTGTCCAAGCAGAAATAGGGCCAATCGGTGCAGCCAGCTTTGCCCTGATTGGCCCTGCCCCTGCAGCTCCCGCCCTCCGTCCCTGGACTCTAGCCTATTTGCTCTCAGATTCCTCAGTGCCTAGAGCCAGCAGAAGGTAAGGGGAGAGGCCCTGGGCAAAGGATCGTGGTGGAGGACCTCCAAATGAGGGCCTCTTGGCCCGCTAGGCTGGGCCTGCTGACGAGGGCCTCCTGGCCTGCTGATTGCTCATTAAGGACTGCTAAGGAGCTCTGTCAGCCCTGCTAACGAGCTACCCAGCCCCCACCTAACCCACTTGATCTGGATGCAAGATGCCGCCCAAGGCCACCTGAAGCTGCCTGGCCCGGGACCAGGTGAAGGGACCCTTTCAAGGCCCGTTCTTAGGAACGGGCTTTGAAGCTAGTTCAATATAATTAGGTCCAGTCTGTACACCAGTCGGGCCAGCTTAAGACCTGCATAATTATGCTTAGTCTCTTTAAAAGCCCTTCTGCGAAGTGGCACCAAGGGCTCAGAGTCAGGAAAATATAGGTTATAACTAGTAAAAAGAGTGTAGTCATCACTGCCCATCCTGGCATTACAAACATACACCCTCCTCCCCCCAGTATAAGAGACACTGATGGAAATTTTGTCAGAAGATCCTCTATTTATTATTATTATTATTATTATTATTATTATTATTATTATTATTATTCGATTTATTTCCTGCCTCTCCCCACAGGCTCGAGGCGGGTAACAGTAATCTCAACCCCATTAAAACCCCCATTAAAATTTTAATACCAACGTGGCGGCAAAAAAATATCCCATCCCTCCCCATACTAATTTCAGAGATAATGGAAGAGTGCAATGTACACTTCCTAACTCCCGAGCAGGGGGGGGGGATGTCCCAAGTTCGCTGACCCCAGCCTCAACCATAGACCTGGTGGAAGAGCTCCGTTTTGCAAGTCTGCGGAAAGCTGACAAATCCCTCAGGGCCCGCAGCTCATTCCACCAGGTAGGGGACAGGACTGAAAAGGCCCTGGCCCTGGTCGAGGCTAGGCGCACTTCCTTAGGGCTGGGAATGATCAATAGGTTCTCACCCGCAAAGCATAAAGCCCTGTGGGGTGAATAGGGCGGCAGACGGTTCCTCAGGTATCAGGTTAGAACCAGAACCTTGAACCGGATCCGGGCAGCTATTGGTAGCCAATGCAGCTGCCTCAGCACAGGCTGGATATGGGCCCTCCAAGGTGTGCCAGTGAGGACCCTAGCAGCTGCGTTTTGCACCAGCTGAAGTTTCCGGGTCAGGGACAACGGTAGGCCAGCATAGAGTGAGTTACAGAAATCTAATCTGGAGGT
The DNA here is from genome assembly GCF_049243985.1 of Paroedura picta. Classification (NCBI taxonomy): domain Eukaryota; kingdom Metazoa; phylum Chordata; class Lepidosauria; order Squamata; family Gekkonidae; genus Paroedura; species Paroedura picta. The sequence goes on along the minus strand of NC_135371.1, from coordinate 102,828,055 downwards.
GACTGTCGCATGGATCACTGTGGCCAAGTGGTCAGGGGACAAGTAGGCCGCTAGTAGCCGAGCCTGGTGAAGATGGTAGAATGCCTGAATCGCTACTCTCTTGACCTGCACCTCTATAGTCAGGGAGGCATCAATGGTCACACCCAGGTTCCTAGCTTGGGGCACGATGGTAAGTTGTGCCCATGCCAGGGTGGGTAAGTGCTGCCTGTTCCCACCCCCAGCCTCCCAGCCACAGGACCTCCGTCTTGGAGGGGTTGAGTCTGCTTGAACCATTCAGACAGCGCTTCCAAACATCTGGTAAATGGTTCCGGGGGAGAGTCTGGGTGGCCGTCCTTTGGAGATAGAGCTGGGTGTCATTAGCGTACTGGTGGCAACCCAGCCCAAAACTCCGTACCAGCTGGGCCAGAGGTGCATAAAGATGTTGAACAATGTGGGAGAGAGGATCACGCCCTGAGGAAACCCACAAGGGAGTCTGTAGGGCTGCGAGAACTTCCCCACGGCAACCCTCTGGGACCGGTTCTGGAGGAAGGAGCGTATCCAGTGTAAAGCTGTGTTTTGTATCACCGTGCCGGCTAGGCGATGGACCAACAGCTTGTGATCCACGATGTCAAAGGCCGCTGACAGGTCTAAGAGAACCAGCACGGCTGACCCACCTGTATCCAGCTGGCGGCGGAGGTCATCCAATAGGGCGACCAGCACTGTCTCTACCCCGTGGCCAGGACGGAAGCCAGACTGATATGGATCGAGTACCGAAGTTTCCTCCACGAATGCCAGGAGCTCGTCAGCAGCAGCTCTTTCCACCACCTTGCCCAGGATCTCTAGGTGCAACACTGGGCGGTAGTTGGCAGGGTTCTGCGGATCCAGTGATGGTTTTTTCAGGAGAGGGCGAACCACTGCCTCCTTGAGCTGCTCAGGAAACTCCCCTGAGCTCAGGGAGGAGTTGATGATGTCTCTGAGGCCTCCTATCTTCTGGCCACCTCCCTTGAGGAGCCAAGAAGGACAGGGGTCAAGAGGGCAGGTGGTTGTCCTAACCAACCCTAGCAGCTTGTCCACTTCAGAGGAAGAGAGCCGCCTGAAGCCATCAAACCTCGCTACCAAAGGCGGCCAACAGGTCTCCACTTTGTTTACTGTATTAATTGTGACGGGAAGGTCGTGGTGCAGCGACAAGAGTTTATCTGCAAAATAGCTCGCTAATGCCTTGCAGCCAAGTTCCAATTGTCTAATATTCTGGCGCCCCTCAAAGGTGGTAAGAGATCTAACTACCCTAAATAATTGGGCCGGGCAAGAGCTTGCGGACGCAATTTCCGTAGCGTAGAACTCTCGCTTCGCCACTTTCACCGCCATCTCATAAGCATGCAATAAGATGTTCTTACAGCTTCATTGCGCGTCTTCCGCCACGCTCGCACTAGTCGTCTCACTTCCCATTTCTTCTCCTGGAGCACCCCTGTGTACCAGGGGGCCCGTTTGAGTCAAGGGCAGAGAGGACATTTAGGGGTGATCTCATCTATAACTCAGTCCTCCCAGCAGGACTCTACCTGTGATTTACCTGGGGGACAATATATGCTGACAAAGAGGTAGCACGTCTGTTGAAATGAAATAGCCACAACCATAGCTGACTGCGCATAAATTGGAAGAGTTTCTAATCTGACCATTAATTGAGTGGACACTAAAATAGCCAAGCCCTCTTTGGGTCTCCCATGGAGAGAAAGTTCAACTGGGAGGCCAAACGTTTTATAGCCAGACAGACAGACATGGTGGGAGCAAAAGCCAAGTCTCCTGCAACATAATAATATCAAATTCAGCGAGAAAATTAAGAACTTCAAGGTCACTCCTTCTACTGGCCCATCCCCTGGTATTCCATGACAATAGTTCAAGCTTCTGTGCATCCACATTCTCACCACCCAGGCTTGGCTTGTCTATTCAGTCCAAGCTCATAAGATCTAACTGTTCTCTGGGTCAGTATACCTGCAGCTGTTCTTTATAGGTAATATAAGGCCTTATCCTTTTCCACAAGACATTGTTTCTGCTGCAGGCTTCCCATGGGCAGCCATTTAATTTTTCATGTTGAACGGGTGACTCGGGTACAGTCAACTGTTTGTTTTTCCTGATGCAGGCCTTCAGTAAGCAGGGATTTTCCTTTGGAGTCATTTGACTTTTTATGTCAAAGGGTTTCTCAGGGGTAGAGTCTCCGTCTTGTGCTGGTGCTCCAGCTATATTACTGCTTCCCATGGACTTGGTCTGTGTCACTTCCATGTTCATTTCCCCCATCATAACTTCCAGGACTTTATCTCTAAGGCAGTGGTTCTCAACCTGGGGGTCAGGACCCCTTTGGGGGTTGAATGACCCTTTCACAGGGCAAGCAATTTGGCCAGGGGGCTGCCATCCACACAACAACTTTGTGGGGTAAATTGAGAGAGTGTTAGTCTTTCTGGAGCAGTGGAAAAGAGCGAGATTGGCATGGTGGAACAAGAGGCAGAACTGAACTGAGAAACCCCGAAAAAACCCCAATTCATATACAATCATGAACAATGGATTTTCACGCCATTGGTCAGTTTTGGTTTAATTTCTGTGAAAGAATACTTGCATAATTTGATGGTTGGGGTCACCACAACATGAGGAAATGTGTTAAAGGGTTGTGGCATTAGGAAGGTCGAGGACCACTGCTCTAAGGGAAGATAAATGCATTGTAATTGCATCCTGTTCTGTCTTAGGGAGTTTCCCAAATGAATGCAAGAGGCCCTCCTGTATTGAATTGGTCAAATAAGTTGTTACCCCTTTGGAAACCTCTGAGTGGCTTTTATAGTTGGGCTGTTTGCTTGAGGTCTGCTTAGTGAGATTTTGCTCCTGTGTACACCTTTCCCATGTCTGTGTTTTTTATTTAATTAAAGGATTAATAACTGTATTTTTAAGTACTCTGCTTGGAAAAATCCCCAGTTGTTGTAGTCTTTCCCTCTGTGACAAAATTAGTTTGGGAACTGTTGGAGTTCTAAAAGTTAATAAAACTTTCATGGTTTGATTCAAGCAGCTTAAAATCTCTGTTGAATTCAATAGAGTTTACTGGTCTTTTTAAAATAACACTCAAATGTTTAATTGCCCTCCAAGTGGGCCTCCACAATGGTAACTACCCTCTATAAAGGCAGACTCAGGCCAATGCTTCCTTTTTGAAGAGTAGGATTTTGAAACAAGGTAGGTCCTTGCTGTAGCTGAGGTCTCAGCTGTTTGGTGTTTTCAGCTGATGGTTGTAAGGACTCAGTTGTGTGCTTAAGTGCACCTTGCACCCTGTCCTTGTCTTCCACCAGCTGTTTCTCCTTAATTAAAAAACCCACTCTTGAGAAAAAACCCCTCGTATCCTTTTTAAAATTTTGCCACCATTTGAAAAATATTTGTTACTGTGTTAGCCGTCAGGTCTGCAAACATTGCCAGCAGGTTATCTTTACTTTCATTAAGTCTGCTGTCTTCATAGATAAGGTCACTTACTTCTAGGTGTATGTTATTCTTCTCCTAACTCTTGCCAGCTGTTGTTTTCCTGACTTTCTGCCAGAGCTGCGTAATGGTTTGATACCGGCACTTTACATAGGAGAGAGTCTTTGTTTGGAAAGAAACCGTCTATCCTCTTTTGTGTACTGGCAGGGAAAGTCTCATCTTCCTTAGAGTCACCATTTCTTCTTCTTTTACTTTCACCTGACCTTATCATATTATCAACTCCCATTGCCGCCTTGGGCTAACCAAGTTAGGAACCCAGTGAATACCACCGACTTCCAACTATGCCAGGACAAACCGGTACAAGGTTCTTGGGTGAAAATAATTCCAAATAAAGGAAACTAGAATGTTGAAAGGTTTAGGCATTAAGGCTCCTCCTGACCAATTGAGACAAACAAGATAAAAAGTCCTACAATAAAGTGCAGTTAGTATTGACAGGCTGGACTGAAGTTCTTGAGACTTCTGAAGCAGCTCAAATTGCTCTGAGAGGGAAAACAGAGTCAGTAAACGACATTGCTACTTGGTCACCATCTTGGAGAGCATCCTGTACAGTTCCAAAATGACTGCATATATCAGGACTGCATATACCATGGGGCAGTTCTATTGATGACATTTAAAGTTTAAAAACATTTTTTCTCAGTTTCTTTGTTTCTTTTCAGACACAGCCTTACTGAGGCTTAAAATCCTTTTCCAAAATAAAACACTGAAGTTTCAGCTGGAGTTGCAATGGAATGATTTTAAAGGTCACAAGTCACAGTGTAATTTATTTTTCTTCAAAGAATTTTTAATTTGCAATTATACCTTTGGGAAAGAAATCAGAAATTAGGCTTATAAAGATAAGAATTTCACAGCCAATTCTACTTCAGAAGAGCTGGATGAAGGGCAGAATCCAGATCTTCATAGCATTATGTACCTAGCCTGCTACTCTGAGTGAGGATCTGTGGATTGGGGCCATAGTGCAAACAAGACCCATTCATTTTCATATTAATAGCATTGTGATGATTATGGGTAAGAGGTCCTTGAGAAGGACAAGGCATTCTTAATGGGTAATGAGGCTACTGTTTGGTGCCAGGAATTTTGCTGACTGTTAAGAAATGCTTCCAGTTGACTCAATTAACAACAAGCTGGAATGGATCCCATCATTATGAACCCTTCATCTACTGCATCAAATGGCTGATATTCATCCATTCAGTCAAAATGTAATTAAGGGAGTCACAGCCACTGTCAATATTTGAGGATATTGGTTTTCACCAAGGAAAACAGTTTTTCTACCATAGTATGTTTTTTTTTCAGAGTAAAGTAGAGCTTGATACTTGGGGAGGAGGGGAAAAGGGGGATCTTTTCCATTTTTTCTAGAAATATATTTGAAAAGAGAGAATTGGCTAAAGTATAGGAAAATCTAAACTCATTGGACTAAACCTACATTTTCAGCACCTTTGTTGTCAAAAGCCCTAGGCAGTGGTGTCTCATGGTAGAAAGCTCTCTTTGGTGGAATTTGGAAACAAACCTTCTTTTTTAGTATGTAATTTAAGAAAAATTTTCTTTCAGTAAAGAACATGTGCTTAAGAATCATAGAATTATAGAGTTGGAACGGACTTCGTGGGTCATCTAGTCCAACCCCCTGCACTATGCAGGACACTCACAACCCTATCACTCATCCACTATAACCTGCCAGTCCCTTAAGCCTTCACAGAATCAGCCTCTCTGTCAGATGGCTATCCAGCATCTATTTAAAAATCTCCAAGAACCTAGTACCTCCCGAGGAAGCCTGTTCCACCGAGAAACCGCTCTAACTGTCAGGAACTTCTTCCTGATGTTTAGACGGAATTTCTTTTGAATTAATTTCATCCCATTGGTTCTTGTCCATCTCTCCGGGGCAAGAGAGAACAACTCTGCTCCATCCTCTGTATGGCAGCCTTTAAAATACTTGGTTATCAGATCCCCTCTTAGTTGTGTCCTCTCCAGGCTAAACAGACCAAGCTCCTTCAGTCTTTCCTCATACGTCTTGGTCTCCAAACCCCTCACCATCTTTCTTTCGTGGCAATTCTGATATGTAGCAGTTGTTTATCCCTGCATACATATGTTTGCAAATCACATCCATAGCAATTTTGGCAGTAGTAGTTCAACAGCAGTACATGCCAACAAACATGAAAAGGACCTGATCTTTAGGGCTTTTCATGTTACATTATGCATTTGTACATATGCACAGATACAAGTGTTTGTGGGAATATCTGAATGCATGTTTGTTCTGAACATGAACCTACAGATAACCAGTGTTACAGTGCTACACTGGCTCCCTGAGTTACTTAATCAGATTCCGACTTAGTCAGTGGGATTTGTAAGCCCCCAAGACAATGACTCTAGGTAATGCTGTTCAGCCAGCAACCTAATTTTTAGCAGACTGGGGAGGGGCATGGTGACATTCTGAAATCTGGGTACCAAAAGTCTTGTTTTGAAACCCCTATGCCTTACAGAGACAACCAAACAAAGCATCATAGGTGTTAAATATCTGGGTTCAGGGAACATGAACCCCGCAAATGCATTTCATCTCTTTACTGACCCCAGCAAGATGGTATATACTGAACTGACCACCCCACCAAAAAAAAAAAAAACCCACACACCCGTATATACAAGACAGAACAATGGAAAGTTCTCACCAGAGCACACTATTGGTTACTTCTGCTTTAAACTGATTCTGACCATCAGGATCTGGTTGTGTGCTGGCCAACCGTAATTACGATCCTGCCTTAGACATCAAGTTCCAGTCCTCAGCAGACCCGCGTACACAACAATAGGGAACATCATACAGAGGAATAAAAACTCTTTAGAGATACCAGGATCACACTCTGAAGGACAGTCTACAGCTTCCCTGGCAAGTGTTTTACAATGCACAGTTATACCCTTCTAAGACCATTGAAGTCAATGGATTTAGAAAGATATAAATCTGTTTAAGACTGACGAGTGACTGTATTTTGACTAGGTTCCCATTTTATCAGAGGAGGCTGAAGAGAGAAAGCGGGTAAGCAGAGAATTCAACTCGTCACAGTATAGTGCTAGATGTGTCTCCTTCTGAATCCCTGAAACCATATCACTCTAATGATGATATTATGGTACAAACGTGTATAGGCACAATATTGCTCAGAACTAGTAACCATGGTAATGCTGATGGCCCAACAGTCCTGAAATAATGCACATGGCTGCCTTCAATTGTACGTCAGCTAGCCTGATGTGAGAAGAGGCTCACACCACAATGCAACAGCACGTTAATGGAAAGCAGAGGACTAGAGTGGACAACTGCAGTGTTTTGTGTTCACTCCCCACAATGAGACAGCTAATACACTCAGGAAGGTAAGATATTACGTGTTTCCATGTGGCTTCTGTGAAGCCGTTTTCTCTCACTTCTGCCCACACAGCAATACAGTAACACATAAAGATGAAACAGATCCTAGTATTGATTTAAAAACATCCTCATACTGATTAAAATTGTAAGTGTTATAACACAATAAGTCATGAGCCCAGGGCAACACTGAATGAACAAAAGGAACATTAAGAATTATTAATATGTAACCTACAGATTTTAAATTTTAGGGAGACTTAATGCAGCAGCTCCCCCTTCAAGGATCGCTGCCTTGTTGTGGCAAGGGGGCTTGCGTAGTTCAGTGAAGCTATGAGCTATGCCGTGCAGGGCCACCCAAGACGGACAGGTCATAGCTGAGAGCTCTGACAAAAGGTGATCCACTGGAGAAGGAAATGGCAAACCACTCCAGTATCTTTGCCATGAAAACTCTATGGACAGTTCCAATAGGCATAACGATATGACGCCGGAAGATGAGCCCCTCAGGTCGGAAGGTGTCCAATATGCTACTGGGGATGAGCAGACGGCTAGTACGAGTAGCGCCAGAATGAATGAAGCGACTGGGCCAAAGCCGAAAGGACGCTCAGTTGTGGAAGTAACTGGTGGCGAAAAGACAGTCCGATGCTGTAAAGATTTTTATTCCATAGGAACCTGGAACGTCAGATCCATGAATCAAGGTAAGCTGGACGTGGTTAAACAAGAAATGACAAGACTGAACATCGACATTTTAGGAATCAGTGAACTAAAATGGACAGGAATGGGTGAATTTAATTCAGATGACCATCAGGTATACTACTGTGGACAAGAATCTCGCAGAAGAAATGGAGTAGCCTTCATAATCAATAAGAGAGTAGGAAAAGCAGTCTTGGGATACAATCCCCAAAATGACAGAATGATCTCAGTTCGAATCCAAGGCAAACCATTCAACATCACAGTGATCCAGGTCTACGCCCCAACCACTGCTGCTGAAGAGGATGAAGTTGATCAGTTCTATGAAGCCCTACAATACCTTCTAGAAGCAACGCCAAAAATGATGTGCTTATCATCATGGGGGATTGGAATGCTAAAGTAGGAAGCCAAAAGATAACCGGGATAACAGGCAAGTTTGGCCTTGGAGTACAAAATGAAGCAGGGCAAAGGCTGGTAGAATTTTGTCAAGAGAATACAATGGTCATAGCAAACACTCTTTTCCAACAACCCAAGAGACGACTCTACACATGGACATCACCAGACGGTCAACACAGAAATCAGATTGACTATGTGCTCTGCAGCCAAAGATGGAAAAGTTCTATCCAGTCAATAAAAACAAGACCAGGAGCTGATTGTGGTTCAGATCATGAGCTTCTTGTTGCAAAATTTAGGCTTAAATTGAAGAAAGTAGGGAAAAGCACTAGGCCACTCAGGTATGAACTAAATCATATCCCCGACGAATACACAGTAGAGGTGACAAATAGATTTAAGGAATTAGATCTGATAGACAGAGTGCCTGAAGAACTATGGACGGAGGTTCGCAACATTGTACAAGAGGTAGCAACTAAAACCATCCCAAAGAAAAAGAAATGCAAGAAATCAAAATGGCTGTCTGAGGAAGCTTTACAAATAGCTAAGGAGAGAAGGGAAGTGAAAGGCAAGGGAGAAAGAGAAAGATACACCCAATTGAATGCAGAATTCCAGAGAAAAGCTAGAAGAGATAAGAATGCCTTCTTAAATGAACAGTGCAAACAAATAGAAGAAAACAATAGAATGGGGAGGACCAGAGATCTTTTCAAGAAAATTGGAGATATGAAGAGAACGTTTCATGCAAAGTTGGGTATGATAAGGGACCAAAATGGTAGGGACCTCACAGAAGCAGAAGAGATTAAACAAAGGTGGCAAAATTATACAGAACAACTATACAAGAGCGAGCTTAACATCCCTGATGACCACGGTGGGGGAGTTACTGACCTGGAGCCAGACATCCTGGAATGTGAAGTCAAATTGGCCTTAGGATGTCTGAGCAACAATAAAGCTAGTGGTGGTGACAGCATTCCAGTTGAACTATTCAAAATCTTAAAGGACGATGCAGTAAAAGTGCTACACTCAATATGCCAGCAAATTTGGAAAACTCAACAATGGCCACAGGATTGGAAAAGGTCAGTTTACATTCCAATCCCAAAGAAGGGCAATGCCAAAGAATGTTCAAACTACCGCACCATTGCACTAATTTCTCATGCTAGCAAAGTTATGCTCAAAATCCTACAAGCTAGGCTCCAGCAATATGTGGACCGAGAACTTCCAGAAGTACAGGCAGGATTTCGAAGAGGCAGAGGAACTAGAGATCAAATTGCCAACATACGCTGGATCATGGAGAAAGCTAGGGAGTACCAGAAGAACGTCTACTTCTGCTTCATTGACTATGCTAAAGCCTTTGATTGTGTGGAGCACAACAAATTGTGGCAAGTTCTTAAAGAGATGGGAATACCAGAGCATCTTATTTGTCTCTTGAGAAATTTATATGCAGGTCAAGAAGCAACAGTGAGAACTGAACATGGAATCACTGACTGGTTCAAAATTGAGAAAGGAGTTCGGCAAGGCTGTATACTGTCGCCTTGCCTATTTAACTTATATGCAGAGCACATCATGAGAAATGTGGGATTAGAGGAGTCACAAATTGGGATCAAGATTGCAGGGAGAAATATCAACAACCTCAGATATGCAGATGATACCACTCTAATGGCAGAAAGTGAAGAGGAACTAAAGAGCCTGTTGATGCGGGTGAAGGAGGAGAGTGCAAAAGTTGGTTTGAAACTCAACATCAAGAAAACAAAGATCATGGCATCCGGCCCTCTCAATTCCTGGCAAATAGATGGGGAAGAAATGGAGATAGTGACAGATTTTATTTTCCTGGGCTCCAAGATCACTGCAGATGGGGACTGCAGCAAAGAAATTAAAAGACGCTTGCTCCTGGGGAGGAAAGCTATGGCAAATCTAGACAGCATCCTAAAAAGCAGAGACATCACCCTGCCAACAAAAGTGCGTTTAGTCAAGGCTATGGTATTCCCAGTTGCAATGTATGGCTGCGAAAGTTGGACCATAAGGAAGGCCGAGCGTCAAAGAATTGAGGCTTTTGAACTCTGGTGCTGGAGAAGACTCTTGCGAGTCCCTTGGACTGCAAGGCGAACAAACCAGTCAGTCCTAGAGGAGATCAACCCTGACTGCTCTTTAGAAGGCCAGATCTTGAAGATGAAACTCAAATACTTTGGCCACCTCATGAGAAGGAAGGACTCCCTGGAGAAGAGCCTAATGCTGGGAGCGATCGAGGGCAAAAGAAGAAGGGGACGACAGAGAATGAGGTGGCTGGATGGAGTCACTGAAGCAGTAGGTGCAAACTTAAATGGACTCCGGGGAATGGTAGAGGACAGGAAGGCCTGGAGGATCATTGTCCATGGGGTCGCGATGGGTCGGACACGACTTCGCACATAACAACAACAACAATGCAGCAGCTACCTTAATAATACCATTTTTAATAAGCAAGGGTAATATTAGCTCCTCTTTGCTAATACTGCTTATTGTTGTAGTCCAGATCACGTTAATAGATGGATATTCTCAGTATTCACCTGCTAGAAGATAATGATGCAGGGGTTTTAAAAATATAATCTCAGGGCTGTTATATTACTGTATGCACGGTAGCCATGGGAAATGGCATGCTGTGTAGGCTCCCAGCAGCTTTACCTTGTAGCAACCTGGGTGTGCACCATCTGCTACCACTGCATACAGGATTTGGCTTTTGGGGGGAAAACCCTCAAGGAACAATATTTATTTGGGAGCCGAATCCCAGGCTTGTCATGGGCCAAGGTGGCTGGGAAGCAATAGGGGCAAGGTGTTTTCATGGTTATTACCTCCACTTAACGTCATCTTCTCCCTACTTCCTAAAATAGCTGTTATTTTATTTCTTTAAAGACATTTAGCACATGCTCAAAGACTTTGCATTCAAGTCACATTGCACAAGCTCAGAGGATCTAAGGCTACCAATGCAGGGTTGGAACATTTCTGGAGATTTGGGGGTGGGGCCTGAGGAACCTGGGGTTGGGGGGGGGGGAGGGAACTCAGTAAAGCCCACAGATTTAACCCTCCACAGCAGTCATTTTCTGCAGGTGCACTGATCTCTATCCTCTGGTTACTTGTAATTCTAGGAGAGCTCTAGGCCCCACCTGGAAAATTACAACTCTAAGAGGTATTTAAAAACAAAATGGTGGCAGTCATATGGCTACTGACAAATGAGTTTATATATTACTTCACTTTTAACTGATTTATAGTGGAGTCCTAAGAACATATTCTTAGAAGTAAATACCACGGCACAGACCTGAGCAGGATTCTGTGTGGAGGAGTAGGATCCCCAAGAATTATAGCTCATCTCCAGACTAAACAGGTCAGTTCCCATTGAGAAATGGCTGCTTTGGAAGATGGGCTCCATAGCATTATACTGCACTGCGGTCCTTCCCTGCCCGAAATCCTGCCCACTCCTAGCTCCACCCCCAAAGCCTACAGGTATTTCCCAACTGGGAGGTGGCAACCCTTGCTCTGGTCTCCTGCAATCCTATGCAGTGTTACTCCTATCTAAGCCTGTAGCCTAAGCCTATAGGCTTAGACTAAAGTGACTGTTCAGAGGATCACACTGTGAGGAGCTTCCATTCCTCTCACATTGTAAAAGCTCTTTGCACTTGGAGATCATTCCATTCCCTCTGTGTGCAGGAAATTTTCAACCAGTTTTACAGGATAATTGGAGTGGGAGGGCTTTCTTAATGATATATGCAACTCAATGTGTGATTGCCAACCTGATATGGCAATTACTTTCTCTTATAAGGAGAGATAGGATTACTCCAGAGGAAACAGAGATCAACATTCATGGGTTGTTTATATATGCTGATTACAGTTTTATTGCTAGTTATTTGAGATATAGGAGCAAAAGGCATCATAAGGTTGCCATAATTATGGGTATCTAGCTGCTGCCATTATAATTGTGTTTCTTACGGTTGTACAAGAATGTTTGTGAAGGATTTTGTGCAGGTATTACATTTATGATATCCTGCCCTCTTTTCATTGAGCAAGAAACTCTCTTTGACACAAATGAAGATCAGTGACCATTACTTGTCTCAGGAATTAAACCAAACTTTGTTAACAATGCCTATGTGAAATCTCAACATAAGAAAAACAGCAGAGGAAATGTTTCTGCCCTTTTTAATGTAGTTCATGAATAATATGGTGGAAAATATATCTGAATCTACTGAGCTTCTAGCTGCTTTTTCCAGGAAAGTAGGAAAAATAAAACTTTAAAGCTTTCTGCTTCGTTGAGAAATTAATTGTGAGGTATTTTGTGGTTTTATGTCTACTCATGTTCTCTTCCCTATTAAAATAGCAGGATAGACTGTATAAATTTCCATAAAGTTTATATGGAGTTAGTATATATTAGGAATCAACAATTAACAGAGAATTGCATTCTCTGTGCTTAGCAAAAGGGGGAAAACCCCACATATCATTGTCTTTAGTTTGGTCTGATAAAAAGAGTTTGTTTCAGATGTATAATATATGCTGGGGTTTGGAAATGTGGTATCTATGTCCATTTGTAAGAAAGAACAAAGGGCTTTGGGTTTTTCTCACAGCACTAAAAATCCAGCAGTCTTGTTGTATATGCAACCCTGCCAAGGACTGAGCTTGTGGGGTTTTTCAGTGCAGTCTTGGTACTAATTGTATCATGTGTCTTCACCAATAAAGAGCTGCAATGATTCCAGTGTCTGTCTGTCCCTCAAGCAATAAAGGTGGGATCATGACACTAAGCATGCTGCACTAGTAAGCCACCATCTCCTGGAATCTCTGCACACTGTGGAGCCCTACCTTCCAAGGGAAAACAAACTGCTGAAATCACTTACCACTCTGTGCCCCATCTCGAAGGGAGGGACTGTCTGACTGACTGAATGTACTGCCGAGAGAGCAGACTCAGTCTTGTAGAATCACCTTGGCCAACCAGGGCCATCTTGAACCTTTCAACCAGAGCCAACCAGCAAAGTGGAAAGCTTATATCCAGATGCTGAAGTTCCACTTCCGTGCTAATTCCATCAAAGCCCAGCAAGCCCAGCACAATACTTGGCAGCCAGGTCTTCATGGCAGTGATGTGCATGGATCAGTCTTCTAGTGATGATGATGATGATTACACCAGGTAATATCAAAACCACACTCAGTTTTTGAGATGCCACTTCCTCCTTCTCCCAGCTCCAAGTATTGCTTCCTCTGGCGAGCAAGAGCCTTTTATAGCACAAAGGCCCACTCAGGAGAGAGCGGAGCTAGCAGTTGGCTCCTAAGTCAGCTCTTTAGGTGCCATTTTCCCCTCCCAGTTCCAAGAACTTGTGTGCTGTAATGCAGTGGTCCCCAACCTTTTTATCACCAGGGACCAGTCAATGCTTGACAATTTTACTGAGGCCAGGGGGGGGGTAGTCTTTTGCCAAGGGACGTTGCTGCCACCTGAGCCCCTGTTCTGCTTGCTTTCCCGCCAGCACCCCTGACTTCTTGCCAACCACTGGGGGGTGTTACCAGCAGCAGCTGCCCAGTGCCATGCCAAGGGAGAGCCCCAGCCATGGCAGCTGCTGGAGAGCCACAAAGGTGAGCCAGTGGCACAGAGGCAGGGCAGCCCCCGAGGCAGCAGCCGGGGAGGAGGTCGAGGAAGAGCCACGGCCCGATACCGACTGACCTGCGGACCGGTACCGGTCTCCGGACCGGGGGTTGGGGACAGCTGCTGTAATGTGTTTCCTTAGGAGCAACCAAAGCTTCACCATGTAGCAAACAACTCTGAGGACCTCAGAACACTTCTTCAGCTTAGATGCTTTGTGTGATGTAAGAATCCCAACTCTGAAGCTTGTAGAAATCTTTTCTTAAGCCCTGGAAAATCTTTCCCCCCCTCACCACTTTTTTTGTTTTCATTCTTTCTTCTTTCTTTCTATTACATGTCTAGCTGAGGAAGCGTACTGGGTGATGTAAAACCTTGCTCACTATTTTGGGACATTTGGACTAGTATTGTGCAACTCTCTCCCCCCTCCCCCCATTTCTTCCCCTAATGGACTAGCATTGTGATTCTTGTATGTTTTGACAGGCATCTGTTTTTACTCTTGTCCATCTGCAGAGCTGGGATTTGAACAGACCACTGCCTCCCCACACTAATTACAGTGTAATAATTAGTTTCTATCTAAATCCTGACTTTCAATTGGTGTTTGTTCGGCTTTTTTGCTTGCAAAATAGCTTCTGCTTTTCCTTCAGCAACCCTCAGTGTGGTTGAGGGTCATCAGGCAAGTACTGTTGAAACTGACCCACAGGCTCTTCCCAATCTTTACATTAGCTCTGTGTGTGGATTGCATCTATCCACCCTGCCTGCTTCTTCTGCTGCTTAACATTTATTCTGTTGGAATATGCAAGATCTGTAGTATGCATGATTCCAAAAGATATGAAGAAAATCCTACACGAGGTATCAGAAGTGTATTTAGCATAGTTATATGAGGAACTTCCTGATATTTTTTTCCAAATAGTATCCTCCAGTGTCCTGATTGGCTCTTTTGGAGACTTCATGCTTGCCTTCGGAACAGGCTGAATGAAGACGACAGGCTGCTTAGACTCTTCTCTCACCTCATTCTATTCTCTTCACAAGAAAACTATTTTACGTTTTTAAGTAACCTGGTGATTTGCTCCTCTTTGCATATTGAAACTCTGCCAACGTATTTGGTATTACTAGCATCCCCATATTGAAGAACCAAAGGCTGATACATATGCTATATTATTCAATATCATTCAATAGAGGTTGAATTTCCCAATTTGGATTTTCATGATATTTACATTTAAAGGACAACCACTGAAGAAAATTTCCATTTGAAAACGGGACATATCTGGAAACCGTTCTGGTTGGATCCTACACGATAATAAACAAACAAGAATGAAGAACACTTTATTTTATTCTGTAATAATTTTAGTAACATCAATAGTAGCATTGGGATAGGTTTTCTCCTTCTCTTATTGTATTCACTACAAACCGCCCCACTTGTCTATATGAACATATCCCATACAAGCAATAGGATGGGAGGTGTAAAGAACACGTCAACCACTCTCCTAGTCAGATCACAAGGCTGATGCAGAATTTGGCCTTTCCCCCACCATGCAAAAGGGTAAGTTACTCCCATTATCTTGAAATTATGGTTGTAAATGGTGTTTACTTTTCCATCATACTCCTTGGCATGCCCTAAAGTGTTGAGCAACCATAGAACAAATGTACTCAGGTGATACAATCCCTCTTACAACCAGTTATCAGTGTGTCTGTGAGGTCTGTAAAGTGCTGCCACCAGGCAAAACCAGACAAAATGTGTTCTACAGGTCATGTTATAAAGCCTCCTAAATTCACTGAATTCTGGCATCAGAAGGGGCTGATCACCAAGTAAAGACAGGCAAATTTACGTCGCATTGAGTAGCCTTAGATCAAATATACTCAAGTGTGATAATGCTGTACTGAGAGCCAGTTTGGTGTAGTGGTTAAGAACATGGCCTCTACTCCAGAGAACCGGGTTTGAGTCCCGTCTCCTCCTCCACATGCAGCCAGATGGATGACCTAGGGCTAGTCCTGTAAGAGGTGGAGCAGTCCTGTCAGAGCTCTCTCAGCCTCACCAACCTCACAGAATGTCTGTTGTGGAAAGAGCAAAGGAAGGCCATTGTAAGCTGCTTTGAGACTATTTCAGGTAGTGAAAAGTAGGGTATAAAAACCTTTAAAACTCTTTCTTCTGAATGGCTTTCTCAGTTTCCAGGACAGGAGTGGCCTTAGGGAAGGCATAGTACACACTCAGCTAACATACAAGGGCAGCACATACGGCTATAGTGAGCACATCTTTCAAAACTCCAGTAAAGGAAGCTAAGTACAACTGTGCAATAGTGAGAATGGAGGGGGGCTCTGAACTCCAGTCTCAGAGACAGGGGGAAGCAGAGGGAGTAGGCAAGTAGGCAGTCATCTGCCCTCCCTTCAAATTCTTGTGGGATTCCACTAGGATTAGACATCTTGTCCATTCTCAGTATAGTTATCCTGAGTCTGAATGATCACCCATCTTTAGGAAGAGCTGCCTCAATCTGTCACATGTGGAGAGCCAGCATGGTGTGCATAAAAGAGCAGACTTTATTCTGGAGAACCAGGTTTGATTCTCCACTCTTCCATATGCAGCAAGCTGGCTGACCTTAGTTCCATTAGAGATGTTCTTACAGAGCAGTTTTGTCAGAGCTCTCTCAGCCCCACCTACCTCACAAAGGTGTGTGTTGTAGGGAGAAGAAGGGAAAGGTGTTTGTAAGCTGCTTTGAGACTCCTCTGGGTAGTTAAAAGAGTATAACTAACAAGCTCCTCTTCTTCTTTCTGGGCTGATGGTTGTTCAACCTGAATGGAACATGTCGGGTTCCACCACTGGTCGAGAGACACGTTGGGCACCTGTCTCATCACAAACCTGCCAAAAATTGACTCACTCATTCTAAAATCTTCATAAACCATTATAAGAAATCTAGTCTCAGATTTTTTAAAATCATAGGATGAGGTGAATTTTTTAAAATCTCAGTCAAAATGGTTTTTCCTGTAGCTGAGGATAA